>NW_027180315.1:602500-902500 GCF_040956055.1 Brachionichthys hirsutus | reverse complement strand
TGGACCTACAAGATCATAAACACTAGTCAGAAACGTTGAACAGCTGACCAGCAGCTGAGCAGCAGGCTCCAAGTCCTGAAAAAGAAAACAAGAAACTTACTCTGACGGACAGGTACCGGGTTCTGAGGCAGGAGGGGTTGGTTGGGGTTGGTGGGATCCAACAGAGGGGACAGGTGCTTGTGCTCAAAGCTGGGGGCCGATGGGTTCAGTGTATCAGGCCTCAGACCAACAGCTTCCAGAGCGGGACAGCACGCCAAACTATTCTAAAGACAGGAACAAGTCCAACCATCAATAAATACAGTCTAGAATATGTTACTGTGTGTGAGGTGAAAAGACAGAAGTCAAGATTCCCTTTGCAATCAGAAGACATTTTTGACTGAAAGAACTGAACAGTGCATACCCGATGGAGAACCTTGTTCTCCTCATCCTGGATGTTTTCATCCACCTCCATCTTCTCATCAAAGATGATTTTGTCCACCATCTTATGTTGGACAAATTCGTCCACCTCCATCTCCTCCTCTTCCTCCTTAACTGCTGGTGAAGCTGTTGGAGCCACAAGTATTAGAAACCCTTTGAATGACAGCTCTAACAAGTGAACTGGAACAATCAGAAAGTCCACTGACCGTTGCCAAAGATCGCCGCAACCGGCTGAGAGGGTTGGATAAGGCCGTAGCAGATCCGTTTAGAGGGCCGGTCGTTGACATCGTCCTGAACGAAGCGCCGCTTTAGTGGACGGACGGCCTGTGGACCTACAAGATCATAAACACTAGTCAGAAACGTTGAACAGCTGACCAGCAGCTGAGCAGCAGGCTCCAAGTCCTGAAAAAGAAAACAAGAAACTTACTCTGACAGACAGGTACCGGGTTCTGAGGCAGGAGGGGTTGGTTGGGGTTGGTGGGATCCAACAGAGGAGACAGGTGCTTGTGCTCAAAGCTGGGGACCGATGGGTTCAGTCTATCAGGCCTCAGACCAACAGCTTTCAGAGCGGGCCAGCACGCCAAACAATTCTAAAGACAGGAACAAGTCCAACCATCAATAAATACAGTCTAGAATATATTACTGTGTGTGAGGTGAAAAGACAGAAGTCAAGATTCCCTTTGCAATCAGAAGACATTTTTGACTGAAAGAACTGAACAGTGCATACCCGATGGAGAACCTTTTTCAGTTTGCCCTTCAGCTCGGTGCAGAACTGCAGGCTGGCCTGACCGCTGTGGTAGGTCTTCCCACATTCTTCGGCCAGCTGCACGAGCTGCTGGTGAATGAAATTCACGGTGCGAAGCCGGAATGTGCTTTCATCAATGTTCATTGTACTTCTAGCCGACATCATCAACACTGTTCTGTCTAAAAAGCACAGAAACATTAAGCCATCAGAAACATCAACTCTGTTCAGACAATCATACCAAAAGGACAGAATCCAATCGGAAAAACGACTTTGCCAGTCCATTTGCGGCACGACTGCCCCACGCTTGTGTCGAGCAATGTCTATGCTTTTGCGGTAAGATTAAAATGCGGGGTACACCCGCAATCTGCATAATGCAGGATTTTGACATTAACATGCTATGCCGTCCAGCACAATGCGGGACAATCTGGTCACCCTAGACCAGGGGTGGGCAATTATTTTTTCTCATGGGGCCACATGAGAAACAGAAAATATTTTTCGGGTCCAGGCCAAGAGTCTGAACTCAATTCTGCATAATATCAATTGTATTTCTTTATTTAAAAAAGCAGTAAATATCATTGTTTTGACAAACGTGTAAGAGTACATTTGTGACTCAGTGGTCCCCACCCACCGGGCCGTGGCCCGGTACCGATCCGTGAGGCATTATTTGTTACCGGGCTGCATAAAAAGAATAATTCTTTTATACAATTTCCGTTGTATCGATTATTAGCGTCTAAAAGGTGTTTTATTTCAAAAAACTACCGGATTTTCTACAAAGTAGAATTCACTTCTAAATTATACATTCCTAACAGCCAACTAGCGAAAATTATTTTTAAAATACAAGTGTAATTTCCAATTAACCTTACACAGGCCGGTCAGTCAACCAAAGGGCCGTTACAATCCCAGACCTGCTCTAGACTGAAGACACAAAACGGTTTGACAAGAGATAGACCAGGTGTAAAGAATAAAAGTTTCTTACCTGACGGAAGCTGAGTCCATAAAACCAAAACTGTGGCGTCCTTTATATATATAAACCATGTTGGCTGCTTTGTTGCTTTGATCTTTAAAACGTGAACAAAGCCACCAAGCGCTCAGGGTGGTGGTGGGGAATGGCTTTGATGTTCAAAGTCTTGAACTTGCCATGGGAACTTTGGGAGGCTGGCCAGAAAATATCTTCTTCGTGGTTGATTGGCACAATAAAATGCTTTAAGAAGGGTTACTGCATATTCAGATGTGTTTCAATATACTTATTTTTTTGCCAGTGAGGCGAGGTAAAGGATGTCTAATGAAACCACCATAAACAGCTGTCAATACACATGATTTCTCTATACACCACCAGCTGAATCCTCATCCAATAAGCTAATAAAATCACTTTTCCATCACATTTGTTTTCTATATATTATGCATCTCAAATAGCTTCTTAATGACTATATAATCAACATATAGGATCAATTCAGGGTAACTCCAACTGGTGTGAAGTTATTTAATGTTCTCAGTCTTGGCTGAGAGACGGAGATATTGTTTTCCAAGATTAGATTTTGTCTCGCTCTCCTTGTAAATCATGTGACTTCAGTAGATCCCAATGGATCTCCTCTCCTGTAGATCATAAGATAGAATGAATGTGCGCTGCAATCAAAGCTAAAGCTGCCCAACCCCCAAAAAGGAGTGGCTTTTATTGGCTGGGAATTTATGGATGGAGAAGATGTCATCTCTAATCTATGTTTGAACATAGTTTCACACGCTCTAACCTTTCATAGCAAGAAAATGTACCTAGCAGCAACTTCTGTGCGATGAGGATATACTTAAGTTTGTAAATAAGACGTAGTTAATTTTCCAAGAATTCCCCCAAAGTCCCAAAATAATCTATTTGTCCTCCCTCTAACAGGGAATCACTCCCGAGCCTCTGAGATCTGAAATCTCAGATCTTTATCAAAAAGAAAAGGCTGCAGTAAATATAATGGAAAGCAAATAGATTTTCTTGAATTAGCGGCCCATTGGCGTGGTGGTAAACACAGTTGCCTCACGGCGGGGTGGCCGCAAGTTCGTTTCCGACTTGTGGCCATTCTGTGAGGAGTTTGCATGTTCTCCCCGTGTCTGCGTGGGTTCTCTCCGTGTTCTCCCCGTGTCTGCGTGGGTTCTCTCCATGTTCTCCCCGTGTCTGCGTGGGTTCTCTCCGTGTTCTCCCCGTGTCTGCGTGGGTTCTCTCCATGTTCTCCCCGTGTCTGCGTGGGTTCTCTCCATGTTCTCCCCGTGTCTGCGTGGGTTCTCTCCGGGTTCTCCGGCTTCCTCCCACCACCAAAAACATGCTGCCTAGGCTGATTGGTGACACTAAATTGCCCGTAGGTGTGAGTGTGTGTGTGGCTGATTGTCTGTCTCTGTGTTGCCCTGCGATGACCTGGAGGCTTGTCCAGGGTGTCCCCTGCCTCTCGTCCATTGACTGCTGGGATTGGCTCCAGCTTGGAGTAAGTAAATAATGGACTAAGCGGTTGGGACAATGAATGAATGGTACACTTAAAAATGACAACAATCTGAAAAATGGGATGTGTACATGTGTGAGAGTCCTGCTTTGGCCTGGCTGGGGGCGTCCTGTTCCTGAAGATATGAGAGATATACGCCTTTCAGACATAACATTTTGATCACATTAAAACATTCACATTTGCACAATGACTTGTGGTAACATTTAATGATTAATATCCATAAAGACAAAATCTCAAAATCTGTCACTAGAATATGCATAAATCTGACTTAAATTTTACCTCATTTTTTACGTCTGTCCTTGTCATTCCCCAATGGTTGTACACTTTGTCCAGGTTGATGGCTTCGTCTGCTTCTTGCTTTGACTTAATGCGCATCAGCGGGTCCAAATGTGTCACTTCAAGATGACTTCTGGATTTTGTTTTGATACGATTCATTAAACTAAATCCTCTTTCACAGTCGGCACTGGAAGCTCGAAATGTAGCACAAATATCCACAAGCTGTGAGATCTCCTTTAGCTCCTCACATCTAAGTGTTGCAGCAACCATATCTGAGAATGTGCTGATTGACCCCTGTTTAATATTTTCTGCTTCATTATGTACTTGAATTCAGCATACTGACTGTTAATGGTCTCCATAGACTGTGGGTAGTGGAGAATGACCTCATACTTCTTTGCCAGTGCGGCAATGTCTGCTGATCCATAGTCAAAACTGATGTCTGAGCTCAATGCTTCAATGTCAAATGCAGACCTCTCCTTTAATTCATCCTCTGGAGAACGAGCATCCATGTGATCACACAGCTTACTAACAAAAAGAGTAATTGCACCAGTATTTCTGCCATCAGCTGATGAGCTCCCCATTTCCTCTGACACGGTCGCTCCACTGTATATCCTTCTCCTTCAAGTATTGGGAACGCAACTTCTCAATATTTCTGCTCCAGCAAAGCAGTGTCCTTCCATCACAGTCAGGTTGCGTCTTTGTAAAGTGAGGCAGAGTTGTGCTAGCTCACCCAAAACATCCCCCAGAGCAGTGACAGTAACCTTGAAATTTGATTCACCCAGCTTTTTGTAGCAGTACTTTGCCACTGGATCTCTGTTATCGGTGAATTCTCTTTTACAGAATTCTGTAACACAATGTAGTTCATCAGGACAGCATTGACAGCTTGGTGCCGCGACAGCCATCGCACTTCGTTCAGAGGCCTGAATGACAGTGTATCTTCACCCAGAATCTTTACCAGGTCCTCCACTTTGCCCCTCTTCACAGTGGACCGAGAGAAAGTGGAATAGACAGTTCTGAGGAGAGTTTCAACATCTCGCATCAAAGGCACATTTTTCCAGGCATCATCAATGCCCAAGTCCTCTCTGTGGGTCACACAATGTTGTTCACTTAGGTGTGGTATTTGGCGCTTTAACAAAGCTGCAGCTCCATTGTGTTTTCCTGTTTTATATATTTATTAATTTCACACAGAGAATAACAAACATACATACAGACAATACAAAGAATAAAAATAGAAATAAAGAAAACAAAATAAAATAAAAACAATGTAAATAAATCCCACCCAAACCCACCCCTGTTCACTGTCAATCAAACAACATATTACATTTCACATCAACACAAAATAAGACCTTTTGTACTTGAGTCAGCACAAATATGTTAGATCAAACAAATGGTCACTCCTGGATCTGAGTAGAAGGTTGGTCAAAAAATATTAGAAAAGGCTTCCATACTTTATAAAATTCTTTTTCAGGACCCCTCAAAACAAATCTGATCTTCTCTAGTTTAAGATATAATAATACAGCTTTAATCCACTGTGACACAGTGGGTGGAGCCGCATCCTTCCACTTAAAAAGAATTAAACGTCGTGCCAACAATGTCGAGAAGGTGATTAATTTCTGACCCCCTGCCGGTAGTGCCAAGCCTTCAGTATCAACCCCAAACAAAAATAATAATGGATTATGTGTTATCCTGATGCTGAATATGGAAGAAAATATATCACAGACACCCCCCCAAAATTGTTCTATCCTGGGACAGAACCAAAACATATGGATCAAAGTAGCATCTGCCGATTTACATCTTTCACAAGTTGGGTCGATTTGAGGGTACATCTTAAGCAGTTTTGCTTTGCTAAGATGTGCCCTGTGTACCACTTTAAACTGAATAAGGCAATGTCTTGCACACATGGAGGATGAATGAATGTTCCTTAAGATCTTTTCCCAGTCTACGTCAGAAATAACTTTTTGGAGATTCTGTTCCCAGGACCGCTTGATACCAGCCATTGATGTGGAACTCAAGCGTGAAATCAAAACAAGCATTGCAGAAACAGCCTTTTTCTTGATAGGGTTAAAACACATGATCTCATCAAGTGTATCATTTAGAGGTTTAGTAGGGAATCCTGAAATGGAGCCTGAAACAAAATTTCGAATCTGTAAATATCTAAAAAAATGAGAGGCGGGTAAGTTGTATTTATTGGTCAACTGTTCAAAAGAGGCAAATGTGTTTTCAATGAATAAGTCTTTTAAAATTGTCAGCCCTCGTCTCTGCCAGCCATAAAATGTAGCATCATGTAATGAAGGTGAAAAACAATAATTACGTGCAATTGGGCTTTCTAAACTCATCTTCAAAAGACCAAAATGTTTCCGGAACTGAAAGCAAATTTTGATAGAATTATGGACTATGGGGTTGTCAGTCTTCCAGCTGTTTGATAATGGAATTAATGCACCAGCAACAGACGACAACGAAAAAGAACCAAAAGAAAGCTTTTCCATTTCTACCCATGCAGGTCCATTGTCGTCATATTGATGGTGCATCCAGAAAGACAAACAATATAAATTTGAAGCCCAGTAATAGTTCTGAAAATTTGGCAAAGATAGGCCTCCATCTTGTTTTGATTTCTGCAAATGTTCTTTACGCAAGCGTGGCTTCTTACGGTTCCAAAGAAATGATGAAATTATAGAATCCAGTTTCTTGAAATAGGTATTAGGAATGTATACAGGAAGGCTTTGAAACAAGTAGAGATATCTGGGTAATACGGACATCTTAATCACGTTCACTCTTCCAACTAGCGAGAGGGGGAGAGGTAACCATTTCGACAGATCTTGTTGCGTATTAAATTGTAGTTTGGAAAAGTTTTCTTTAAAGAGATCACAATATTTTTTGGTCACAGTTATGCCAAGATAAACAAAACTATGTACAGCAATCTTAAAAGGAACTGTGATCGTGGCTAGTTTGGAGTCAGACATATTTAAAGACAGTAATTCACTTTTGGAGAGATTTAGTTTATAGCCTGACACAGGACCAAATGTATTTAAAAGTTTCAGAATAGAAGGAATTGTTACCTCCGCCCTCGATACAAACAGCAGGAGATCATCGGCATATAGAGATAGTTTATGATCATTACCAAAACGTGAAATGCCATGAATAGATTGATGATTCCTAATAGCTATCGCCAAGGGCTCGATGGCTAGCACAAAAAGGAGAGGGCTGAGTGGACAGCCCTGACGAGTTCCACGGTGAAGGTTGAATGGTTTTGAATAATGGTTATTAGTAAGCACCATGGCTGTGGGGCAGGCATATAATAATTTTACCCAGGACAGGAATGAAGGTCCAACTCCAAACCTACGCAAGGTCTCTAACAGGTAATCCCACTCTACTCTATCGAAGGCCTTCTCCGCATCTATAGAGAGAAGACACTCAGAGTCTGCTTGGCTAGGTGTATACAGTATATTAAAGAGACGGCGAATACTAAAAAAAGAACGTCTATTCTTAACAAAACCAGTCTGATCAGGGGAAACAATGTTAGGCAAAGCTCTTTCCAGTCGATTGGCTAAAATCTTTGCTAATATTTTATAGTCCGAATTTAAAAGGGAGATCGGCCTATATGACCCGCATTCTAGAAGATTCTTATTCTTTTTAGGAAGAAGTGTTATGCAAGCTTGATTTAGACTATTGGGAAGAATACCTTTGTCAAGTGAATCTGTATATAGTGTAGCTAAAACAGGGGTTAATCTTTCAGCAAATGTGGCATGAAACTCACTCGGCAGGCCATCAGGGCCTGGTGAACGGCGAGATTGCAATGATTTAATTACTGTCATGATCTCCTGCTCTTGTAAAGGTGCATCCAAGGCAGAAATCCCACCCGCTGACATTGTCGGCATTTTTAGGTCTCTGAAAAAATCAGAAATATGATTAGGATCATTGGCACTATCAGAGCTATACAAATTATAATAGTAACGTCGGAAGACATCATTTATCCCTTGCTGGTCCATAACAGTCTCCCCATCTTGGGATGTAACCCCCTTAATAGTTTGTTTGGCCCTTGCACATTTCAACTGTCTTGCCAGAGCCTCCCCAGCTTTGTCTCCATGCCCATAAGTGTCACTTCGGTTATTTAACAGTAAATATTCTATAGAATGTGAAGGTAATCTGTCATATTCTGCACCAAGCTTTAAACGTTCTTTATACAAGTCCTGGGATGGGTTCTGAGAGAACCTGATATCTAGATCTGCTATTTGTTTTTCTAAATCCTTTTGTTTCAAAATAGAGACACGTTTCTTATTAGCGGCAAAGGATATCACCTGGCCACAAATATAAGCCTTAAGAGCTTCCCATACTGTTGAAACTGAAACATCAGGTGTCACATAAATTTCTAAAAATAAGGAGATTTGTTCAGAAATGAATTCTATACAATTTTCATCGCTCAACAAAAGAGAGTTAAATCTCCAAAGTCTTCGTGGAAACGTCACACCAGGTATGTTCAACGTCAGCAACAGGGGTGCAGGGTCAGATATAACAATAGGTTGGTAATCACATAACTTAACATGAGAAGTTAATTTGTTGTCAGTAAAGAAATAATCAATTCTGCTATAGGTTTGATGGGGATTTGAAAAAAAAGAATACCGTCTATCCTGTGGGTGCAAGAAACGCCAGATATCTGAAATGCCATAAGTCGAAAGAAAAGACTGCAAACAAGAGGCCGATTTTGTAATTGAATATCCCGTTCTTACAGATGACCTATCCATCCCAGGGTCTAAACATAAGTTAAAATCACCCCCCATATTTAACAAGTGAGAATTCAGACTTGGCAGAAGACCAAAAACGCGTGAAAAAAAGTTGGGGTCATCACAATTTGGGGCATATATGTTAGCCAATATGACTTTAAAATTAAAAAGTGAAGCAGTTACTATAATATATCGGCCATTAGGGTCAGCTATGGTTGATGAGGGATTGAAATGGACCTTCTTGTTAACCAGTAATGCAACACCTCTAGCTTTCCCTGCAAAAGTTGAATGGAAGAGCTGCCCCACCCAACCACATTTCAAACGGGTATTATCTGCAGTTTTAAGATGAGTTTCTTGAATAAAGGCTATACCAGTACTCATATTTTTCAGGTGAGTGAGAACCTTTTTTCTTTTAACAGGATGGTTCAGGCCTTTAACATTCCAGGTGACCAGATCAACGGAGGTAGCCATTGTGAAGTACAATAGAGAATATAGTTTTAATATTTGGACAAAGGCTCTCCAAAGCAGTATTTGTCATCTCAATTTGTGACTGACTGCTCCAATAGGATAAAATAAAGCAAAACATTGGAATCATAGCAATGACGGCTGAACACAAAAACCCTCTAAACCCCCAGACGACACTAGCTGTCAAAACAAACAGCACACCTACCCTATCTAACTGAAGAACTTCCTTAATTATCATACCTTAAACTCCTTAAACCTGCGTAGTAAAGTAAAATAACAACAAAAACACAGGAGTCAAGTAAACCCGTCATTCATAATAATATCGTCTTATAGCCACATGGACGTACAGTACATCGAGTTTGGACAGTTAGTCGATATATCCATTGTGTTTTCCTAGCATTACTGAGGCACCATCAGAGGTCAGCATCACCATTTTCTGCATGTCCAGTCCATGTTTGGAGTGAAACTGAGTTATTGCTGCACAGTATCCTGAGCAGTGCATGCTGTCAGCTGGATGATGCCACCAAACACAGTTTCATAGCTAACATCATTGTCCTCCCTGTATTTAATATATATGACTAGCATTTTGTGGACTGATGTTAGGGTCTTCCTTTCCCTGTTGACCACGCACCCTCCGTGTGGGTGCGTGGTCAATAAAGAGGATTTGGGTCATGATTAAGATATTTATATAACATGCAGATCAATACAAGTTGGTTCAGATATCAGCGCTGAGGTTCGATCCTGCTCCGTGTGTGAGTCTCAGGTCCGAACAAAGGGCCGTCCTCTGCGTCCGTGTCTTTCTATGCCCATGAGTCCGTCCCCCTCAAGGTGGCGGTTCCGCCCCAGCCAATCTAAGCCCATGTTTATCTGTGTTGTGTGACATCACTGTTGTGATGCTTCAATTGAAATCAGTCATTACAATAACAAACTAAATGTGGTGCGTTCCTGGTGGTGTCGGCATGTAATCACATTATGGAATCCCATCTAATACGGAAATTCCCTACAGTGTGGTGCTGGTTGGAAATAAGAAGGCAGTAGCAGTTCCAACCACTTAACTTTATCAGAACATCCTTAGTACATATTTAGTACATCTTTAGTACATCTTTAGTACATCTTTAGTACATCTTTAGTACATCTTTAGTACATCTTTAGTGCATCTTTAGTACATATTTAGTACATCTTTAGTGCATCTTTAGTACATATTTAGTACATCTTTAGTACATCTTTAGTGCATCTTTAGTACATATTTAGTACATCTTTAGTGCATCTTTAGTACATATTTAGTACATCTTTAGTACATCTTTAGTACATCTTTAGTGCATCTTTAGTACATATTTAGTACATCTTTAGTGCATCTTTAGTGCACTAAAGTGCACTGACTCCAGGGCGCCACAACCCGGTCGGGGGCAGATCGACAGTCTTGCCATTCCCCGGGAGTGCATTACGGACCTGACCGGGAGGATCTCGTGGGCCACCATCCAGGACAGATCCCGGAGCTTGTTTGGAAGAGCAGGATGGTTCACGTTGCGCCAAACTGTTTGGGGTTTGCCGAGTGCAAGCCCCCGCACTGGACTCACCGGCTTGCGCTCCTGCACAACACATAAAAGAGAGCGATGGCTGGTTAAAACCGACAACTCCTCATGTTCCAGATTAAAATTCTTTAAGATATTTTTAATCGCAGTGTAGGCTGGTGGCAGGTTAAAAGACAGAGGAACTTTAAGATCAGTGGGTAAAATCTTTAAGTGTCTGAGGTAGGACCCCATCCAGAAGCGTGCCATGGCCGCAGTTTTTGGGTTTCTGGATGGGGTTGTAGCTGCTCCAATGTGCGCTGTGGTGTACAAGGATGTTAAAAACAAGGTCAAGTCTGGAAACCCCTTGCCTCCTTTCTCCTTTGGCCTTTTTACCACACCTCTCCTCAACCTTTCCCACTTGGATCCCCATAAAAAATAAAAAATGGCTCGTTCCAGGTCTAAAATCACTCTCCTCGGAGGGGTAAAAACAGAACTGACCGGTGGACAGGATCTCGAAGTTCACCTCCCGACTGTGAGGATATTATGACATGAGATCCTGTTACAATATTGGCGGACACGTACGACTAGGTTTAGTGTTTTAATTATTTATTGTCTTTTAAAATGTTGTACCTGTTTTTAATAACCATATTCATGACCCTCACCTTCACGACAATGTCAAAAGTGTGAACTCGAGGGTAAGGGCACAGAGTATTTTATCCTTCCTTTACTTGTTGTCAGAAATGGGGTCGGTCTGACTTTCAATGAGAGGTAGATCGCTCTTGCTTCGCTTCAGATCGTATAAATCTTTTGCCTTTTACTAAAGATTTCCGTGGAGTGGAACAACGAGAGTTGAAGTCAATTTTTTACGCCCTGCTAAAGTGGGGCGTCATTTTCCTGTGAAAAAAAGTATTTGTTATTTCCGATTAAGTGTAGTGTAGTGTACACGTGGCTGATGTGGGACGCAATCCTTCTTATTTACACTGTAGGCCTTTGATCAACTTGTGCTTTGATGTTGGAATTTTAACATTAAATCTATGGCTGCAGCATGGATCAGTGTTTCTCACTGATGGCAGCGTCTTCTTCAACTGCTCAGGAGGCGATGCACCGCCTTGATGGACAAATAATTTTCCTGCTGTGTCATAAAGCAAACACATCGTGTTTAACTCCAGATGTGGTCAAAAACAAGATCCTTCATGAGCTCACTGCATTTAGAGGGAGGGATGACAGGCTGAAGGCACAGTAGCATAGCATAGGAGCAAAGCATAGTTAGCTCTGGCTAAACCTTCCTTTACATAGGATGAGCTGATAGACTCATCTGGGTCAGTTGTTTCCCTGCCAGTGCTGTCCATGGGCTGAAACATCACGAAAAACCTGAGATTCCAGGAAGCCAGTTTTATCTTTCTAGTTTGGTCCTCAACTGCACAGAAATGAGTCAAATGAGTTAGATCCAGAGGGATCAATTCTTTCATTTTGTCTCCATGACCTCAGCTCAAATTGTTACTCTTAAATTGTATTTTACAAATTCAAATCATTGTTCTGAATAAATCAATTTTTACATCGTAAAGCTCCACTTGATCCGTGGAATACGATTTCAGCTATGAGAGAGCTTTGTTTGTTTCACTGCTGTGGTGGAAACCCGTCAAGAGGTGGAGGAATACGCTAGTCGTCACGATGACGCCTTGCCTCTTCCCCTGGGCACATTTGGAGCGGCAGCACCCCCTCCCCTGGAGGGGAAAAGGGAAAACGTCCAGAGTTTCAAAACATCAAAGCATACAGGCATTACACAATACCAAACCATTTTGAACTCAAAGCATAACATCAAAGCAAAGCAGCATTGCACGGTGGTTCTTACTGTTGTCGGAGGTGCCGAACCCCACCAGTTTCATATGCACATTCGCCGAACCCATCTTTAGTGGGGAAAAAAATAAAATGTGATTTCTTTCAAATTCAAGACATATTTATATGATTTTTTTTAATGGTGCATAAAATGAACCGTGTGTGATCATCATCAAAGTGTGGGTGCCCGGGAGGTGGTGGAGAGCCGGGTTGTAGCGGTCTGGCCTCGCCGGACGGGGGCCAGAGTGTGGGTGCCCTGGAGGTGGTGGAGATACGGGTTGTGGCAGTCTGGCCTTGCCGGACGGGGGCCAGAGTGTGGGTGCCCTGGAGGTGGTGGAGATACGGGTTGTGGCGGTCTGGCCTTGCCGGACGGGGGCCAGAGTGTGGGTGCCTGGGAGGTGGTGGAGAGCCGGGTTGTGTCGGTCGGGCATCCCCGGACTGGGGCCAGAATGTGGGGTAGGGGGGGGCATCTCTCTCTTCAGCCCAGCGTGGGTGAGGTGAGGTTGGGCAGTGTTCTGCGACGGGCGGGTGGGCCTTGGGAGATGGGCAGAGAGGGAGAGGAGGGAAATGAGGGGAAAGCCCCCAACTTCCAGAGTGTCAAGGGGGCGAGCGTGCTTTTCGCCTCCCAGCATCGGGCACCAGG
Organism: Brachionichthys hirsutus; assembly: GCF_040956055.1. NCBI lineage: Eukaryota > Metazoa > Chordata > Actinopteri > Lophiiformes > Brachionichthyidae > Brachionichthys > Brachionichthys hirsutus. The sequence goes on along the minus strand of NW_027180315.1, from coordinate 889,415 downwards.
CCTGGGCACGAGCGGCACGGCGGCACCCCCTCCCCTGGAGGGGAAAAGGGAAAACGTCCAGAGTTTCAAAACAGCTATGAGAGAGCTTTGTGTGTTTCACTGCTGTGGTGGAAACCCGTCAAGAGGTGGAGATTACGCTACTCTTCACGATGACGCCTCGCCTCTTCCTCACCTGAGCAGGAAACTGTCAGGTTTGAGACGCCGTAAAAGAGTGAAAATCGGAACCAAGTCCTAAATATTCCACACCACTAAACATTTACTTGACTTGCGGTAAGACAGGAGACTGGTATCTTTCTTTCAGCAAGGGAGAATGGAGCTGCTCGAGCAGCGCCCTCTACTCTCCCAGCAAGGGAGAGTGGTCGCTTGCTAGCTTCGTCCTCGATTCTCAGAGAAACAGTTCTCTCCCAGCTGGTTTTATTAGCAGATAAGAATGTGTACATGCGTAAATCACCCAGACATGAAGACTCCAACCTTGAGTAGATAGCTCTTCCAGACAACACAAGGGGTTCACTTCTTCAGTCTCGTCAGCATATAACAGATATACGATTGTCACATACGTTATGATTACAGTGAGAATTGATTATGAATCAATGATTATAAATGGCATTAAAAGAACCATGACATAATTAATGCTACTGATTGGTGAATTAATGATAAACATATTTGTAGATTTATCTAACAGAAACCACCATCACCTGGACATCCAGGATCCACCCTGTCAAGACCAAAATGATCAACAGGGTATAATATAGTCAATGTGAGCTTCGGACCACAAGCCGAGTTTGAATCAGCAGCTTTTACTATAGTCAGCATGTGTCTGCACCACGACCTGAGGGATAGGCTTCAGGCAGTTGGCACCTGCGCCAAACGAGCCGGGCTCATCGCTTCTCGGCCTTTTGGCTAAGACAGTGATCACTCCTTGGCAGTAAGGTCTTTCCAAATTATTGGGAAAATCCCTTAGCTTGAGAGGAGGATATTGTTCCGTTTCTGTGTTAATTTGTTGTATTTTGCACATTACTTGCTTGTTTGCACTTTTTCCACTTGCACTTTAGGTCTACCTCAAGGTGAGTTTTAACATTTTTTATATTTTACATTGTATTTTACCTGTTTTTAGCTAATTTATTGTTCTTGGTGGTGCCTCTCGCCATGTCGGCTGCACGTGCCGGCATGCGGAGGCACCACAGTGTGCGTTTTAAATTCAGGGAGGAGGGTGGGAGGCTCCTGGGGATGTCGAGGCTAGACTTCTCCAGGAAGCTAATCCAGCAGGCCCTAGGTTTTCAGCCAGATGACCTCCATTGTATTTTGACCCTCCCTTTTAACAAAGGTTTTGACGTAAGTTTTATGTCCGATTTATTACTGAAACAGTTTTGGATGAAGTATGAAAATGTGAAGACCCAGTTCTCTGTGTTCGAAATTGAGAAACTGACTGACAATAGCCTTAAAACGGTTATTGTCAGGATGTTCAATGAAATGGTGAACGCAGGAGACATTTTGGTTTGGCTGGGTAGATACTGCACGGTCAAAGGACAGGCTACCAAAGTGAGGGATGTGGATGGCATTTGGAACTGTGCCTGGAGGGTCCCCATTCAACAATGGGAGGACCCTCAGGGCTTCCAGGGCCTGAAGCATCTCCCGTCCATGATAGTCCTGGGAAACGACCGGGGCTACATCCATTATCAAGGACAGCCCAAGCTGTGCCACAAGTGTGGTGAGCATGGGCACCTTGCTGAGGCGTGTCCGCACATCATTTGTGGTAAATGTAGAGAGATTGGGCATACATTTGAGGAATGTACCAATGGCAGAAAGTGTAATCTCTGTGGAGTCACTACTCATCTCTTCAGAGATTGCCCAAACTCATTTGCGAACAAATTGAAGGCCAGACCGACAATGACCGACACACCTGCGGAAAATGGCGGCAAAGTGCTGATTGAAGGGGCGGGGCTGGGAAATTCAAACTTCCCGCCAAAACTGGTGATTGGAGGAGAGCCCGGTGAGGCGGGAAAAGGGGAGGGGCCTGAACTCAACCCAGCAGAGGGAGCTGAGGAGCCTGCCGTGGCGAGCCAGGCAGCTGGGGAGCCTGCTGGGGAGAGTCAGGCAGATGGTGGAGCTGGACCTAGCTCTTCCGGTGAGGACTCCACTGGAAGTCTTATCACAGTGAGTGAAGAGGGGTCCGGTGAAACCTGCCTCCCCAATGCCCAGCCCTGTTATAAGAGGACTGCATCGGAACTGTCGAGCTCTGAGGCTGAGGAAGCCTTGGAGAAGAGGGGAAGGGCTGAGCCAGGCTCTCACAGTTCCTCTGTGGAGCAGGACGAAGCCCCCCCCCCCCCCCCCCCCCTCCGGTTCACCAGGTCAGTGTTCCTTCCTAACAATTGCACTGCAATCAACTCCATTGGAACGGCGAGCAGATATTGCTTTCCGGAGGACAGGATCTCGAAGTTCACCTCCCGACTGTGAGGATATTATGACATGAGATCCTGTTACAATATTGGCGGACACGTACGACTAGGTTTAGTGTTTTAATTATTTATTGTCTTTTAAAATGTTGTACCTGTTTTTAATAACCATATTCATGACCCTCACCTTCACGACAATTAATGTCAGGAGTGTGAAGTCGAGGGTGAGGGCACAGAGTATTTTATCCTTCCTTTACAATTTTAAGTCAGATGTGATTTTAATTCAAGAATGCAACCTTCCGTTTTTAAAGAGGTACACGCAGTGGGAGGAGATGTGGCCACTCCCGTCTGTATGGAGCGGATCAGACGAAAACAAGAATGACGGAGTGGCCATTTTAGTAAAAAATCCTCAGATTGTGGTGAAGGGCAGCACTGTGGTGAGACACGGTCGGGCACTTTTAGCACATTTGACTTTTATGGAACAGGATTTTAACCTCTTAAATGTTTATGGTTTTAATGACAAAAACAACAGGTACGACTTTTTAGAAGACCTGCAGTCCCACATGCTAGGTAGGGCGCCATTAGTTGTAGGGGGTGATTTTAATTGTATCTTGAGTAGGCAGGATAGGAAGAGAGCAGGGACAGATTTTAAAATAGACAAGACGTCGGTTTTACTTCAGGGAATTTGCAAGGATTTTAAGCTGACTGACTGCTTTAGATCCATGCATCCCAGAGAGGAGGGCTTCACCTGGACCAGTGGTGACGGCACCAGAGCCTCTCGCATCGATTACATTTTTACCCGGGGTTGCCCACCCACCGACGCTAGATTAATCCCTGTTTTCTTCTCAGATCACTCGATGCTGACCTGCACCCTCTCACTCTCTTCAGGTGTGACTGTAGGGACGGGTCTGTGGAAGCTCAACTGCTCCCTTCTAGAAGATAGGGAGTTAGTTAGTCAGTACAGGGAGCAGTACACAATGTGGCAGACCCTCCAAGACTTCTACGATACACGAGCACTATGGTGGGAAATGGTTAAAAAAAGGACCCAGACTTTCTTTAGGCAGGCAGGTAAGAGAAAGAAAGATAGGGAAAACAGACGCATGATGGGACTGCAGAAAAGACTGCAGCGTTATTTTAGATTAACTTTACAAGGTTTGGATTTTAGTGAGGAGGTAAAATGTATTAAGCGTGAAATGTCAATTTTAGCAGATAACCACAGTAAAGGTGTCATTTTAAGAAGCAGGGAGAAGCAGCTAGAGGAAGGGGAAAAGTGCACGCGATACTTTTTTAGAAAGATTTTAAATAAAAGAGGGGCAATTTTAAAACTAAAGGACCCTAACGGATGCACTTTTAATACTTCCAAAGAAATACGAGAGCACATAGAAAGTTTTTATTCTGAATTGTATAGAGAAAAACCTGTTTTTATTGACACCTTGAATGAAGTTTTAGATTCCACTGAACAGGTTTTAAGTGACAGTGTGCTTTTATCCCAAGATTTTAACATGCTTGAGTTAAATAAATCCATACAAGCTTTTACGAGAGGGAAGTCCCCAGGACAAGACGGACTTCTCTTGGAATTTTATTTGACATGTTGGGATCTTTTAGCACCTGACTTACTGACTGTTTTTATGGAATTCGAACGACTAGATCGGCTACCTGACAGTTTTAGGATAGGGATAGTGACCCTCCTATTTAAAAACAAAGACAAGACTGACATTAGAAGCTGGAGACCAATCACGCTTTTAAACTTCGACTGTAAACTTTTTAGCAAACTTTTAGCAGTTCGGATGTCCCTTGTTTTAGAAGACTTGATTCACCCGGATCAAGCCTGTGCCGTCCCGGGGAGGAAGATCACCGACAGCCTCGTACTGATCCGAGACACCATCTGTTTTGCGAGAGACAGGAATATTCGGTTGGTTGTTTTAAACCTAGATTTTGAGAAAGCCTTCGATCGGGTCTCGCACCAGTACCTGTTCCAGGTACTGCAAAAAATGGGGTTTCCAGGGAGGTTTATTGCTTGGGTGGGATTGCTGTACAAAGACATCACCAGCAAATGCATGGTTAACGGGGATCTTACAAAAGCAGTGGCGATTAACTGCGGTGTCCGTCAGGGTTGTCCGTTATCCGCTCTCCTCTATGTAATCTGCATCGAACCGCTGGCACAGGTCTTGAGAAGGGACCCACGAATCCACGGGGTGGTAGTACCAGGGTCCGGGGGACTGAGCAGCAAATGCGTTTTATACATGGATGACATCAACATTTTAGGCACTGACCTTTTATCTGTCAACCGGACCCTGGACTTGACTGACTGGTTTGGGCGGGCTTCTGGTTCCAAACTGAACAGAAGCAAGACGCTAGCCCAATTTTATGGCCCTTGGACACCAACTGAACGTACAGGACTGCCCCTGACTGTGACTCAGACTGACCAAAAGATTCTGGGGATTAAATTTGACAGGGATGGGGGAGGGCATACAAATTGGCCAGACGTGGTAGGGAAAGTTAGGCAGAGACTGGGGTATTGGGGACTAAGGGAACTGACTATGGAAGGGAAGGTTTTAATCATTAAAGCCGTGATTTTACCTTTGCTTTTATTGGTCAGTTCTGTTTTTACCCCTCCGAGGAGAGTGATTTTAGACCTGGAACGAGCCATTTTTTATTTTTTATGGGGATCCAAGTGGGAAAGGTTGAGGAGAGGTGTGGTAAAAAGGCCAAAGGAGAAAGGAGGCAAGGGGGTTCCAGACCTGACCTTGTTTTTAACGTCCTTGTGCGCCACAGCGCACATCGGAGCAGCCACAGCCCCATCCAGAAACCCAAAAACTGCGGCCATGGCACGCTTCTGGATGGGGTCCTACCTCAGACACTTAAAGATTTTACCCACTGATCTTAAAGTTCCTGTGTCTTTTAACCTGCCACCAGCCTACACTGCGATGAAAAATTTCCTAAAGAATTTTAATCTGGAACATGAGGAGTTGTCGGTTTTAACCAGCCATCGCTCTCTTTTATGTGTTGTGCAGGAGCGCGAGCCGGTGAGTCCAGTGCAGGGGCTTGCACTCGGCGAACCCCAAACAGTTTGGCGCAACGTGAACCATCCTGCTCTTTCAAACAAGCTCCGGGATCTGTCCTGGATGGTGGCCCACGAGATCCTCCCGGTCAGGTCCGTAATGCACTCCCGGGGAATGGCAAGACTGTCAATCTGCCCCCGACCGGGTTGTGGCACCCCGGAGTCGGTGAGGCATCTGCTCTGGGAGTGCGGCGCTGCTGTGGACCTGTGGGAAATGGCCAGCTCCTTGAATTTCCCGTACTTGCCAGCAAGGGAGGTCCTCACTGCACAACTGGTCCTCTACGGAGTGAACCGAAAACAAGTGCTTGCAAAAGAACATGCAAAGCAGTGGCTCGCCATCACCGCCATCAAAGACGCCATCTGGACCTCCAGAAACTTGCTGGTAAGGAAGCACATGCAGATCCCCCCCGTGGCTGCGTTCCGGATGGCGGCAGCAACCGTCAAAGCAGCTGAAGCTGCAGGCGGAAGGCTGCGGACGCAGCCACAAAGAAGAATCGCCTCTGTGCCCATTCGGACGAAGGAGCTGGACCCACGAAAATAAGGACACAGCAGCGGCGGCCTGGCTCTCCGGGTGAGGCAGGCGGGAAGGAGCACGAGGGCGGGGGATCTCCTCTGGGCACCGGGGCAGGACCCCGACAGACCGGCTGTTTGGAGGAGCAGGATGAGTTCCCCTTGGTAGGGACTCACTGCGCTCCGGCACAAACTGAAAGATCAGCAGAGCCTTTTAAACAATGCACTCCTCTTTTAAAGACTGTTTTAAGGATATTTGACACAGTTTTAACTTGTATAAGATCATCTTTTCACAAACACTTTTATCTGTATAACCTCTTTTAAGGCAGAATTTTAATGTCTTAGATGTGTTTTTACAGAATTGTGTACACATACTATATGAAAAGAATTATATGAATGTATATATGAGTATTAAGTGTCAATAAAACTTTTCGAAAGAAAAAAAAAAAAATCTGTTCTTATCAGTTTAATATCTGATATGTCCTCTATTAGAGGATACCATAATAAGCAGATTTTTAGAACTGGGAGCTGAGAAAGGGGCTTGCCTCACTCGCTCTACGCATTGACCTGGTATTACAGTGCTGCCAGGGACGGTGCACCCTCCTCCTGCCTTATGTAAAACCAATGACTGTTGCATGCTGACTGGAAATCAGTGTGGGTGATATTCTGAGATGAACCAGGACTGAAAGTCTTGTTGTCAGAAATGGGGTTGGTCTAAATCTATCTATACTAAAGATGCACTAAAGATGTACTAAAGATGTACTAAAGATGCACTAAAGATGCACTAAAGATGTACGAAAGATGTACTAAGGATGTACTAAAGATGCACTAAAGATGTACTAAAGATGTACTAAAGATGCACTAAAGATGCACTAAAGATGCACTAAAGATGTACTAAAGATGCACTAAAGATGTACTAAAGATGTACTAAAGATGTACTAAAGATGTACTAAAGATGCACTAAAGATGTACTAAAGATGTACTAAAGATGCACTAAAGATGCACTAAAGATGTACTAAAGATGCACTAAAGATGTACTAAAGATGTTCTGATAAAGTTAAGTGGTTGGAACTGCTACTGCCTTCTTATTTCCAACCAACACCACACCATTCCTGATGCAACTCTCTGCATTTATCCGGCAGGGGCGATACCATGGGGCGATACCATGATCACCAAGGTGGTTTGCCCAGGGAAGTTACCACTTAATTGCTGTCGTGCGGTGTATGGGACACAATTCAGTGCTTGAGGGCTCGAGCCAAACAGAAGTCTATGGTTGGATTTAGCTAATATTCCACCATGTCTTCAGCGCATGGCCAAGCTACTCGGAGAAATGCTGTCCGTTTTGACCTTTTGGGCGAACTGCAGATGGACCGTCTCCAGTTGGGTCGGCAGATTCTGCAGAAAGAGCTTGGATTTTCGACTAATCAACTTGAGTACATTTTCGCCTATCCTGGTAAGAAGATTTTTGAAGTTGTATTTTCCACCATGCAGCTTTTTGAAAATTGCTTGGAAAGATTTAAGGTCAAGAAAGAAACCTCAGCGGCTTTCAGAGAGACCACTGTGACACCTCTAGTGGAGAGAGATATACGGACTGTCCATGTTATGATCTTTTCTGAGAAAGTAAGAAACCAAGACGTGTGGACGTGGATGGCAAGGCACTGCGAGGTGATCAACGCCATGGAAGTAATGGACATTGATGGAATCAAGACTGGAACCAGACGGTTCCAAGTTCGTCTCAACCGACAAGAGGGAGTAGTGCAGCATATCCCAAGCTCTATCCAGTTGGGTGCATTCAGGGGTACAGTCTTCTATTCGGGGCAGCCGAAAGAATGCAGGAAATGTGGCGGTCTGGACCATCTGGCGGCTGCATGTACAAGGAGTTTCTGCAAAAACTGTAAAGCATCAGATCATACATCAGCGCAGTGCTCAACCCCTCTTAAATGTAACCTCTGCTCCTCAGTTGATCATCGCTTCAGAGACTGTCCACAAGCCTATTGTAATCGGCTGAAGTCATCCATAGGACAAATAGCAACACCATCAAGCCAGATCTTGAGGGCTGATGAACCTGAGGGCAGCCAGACCCTAGTGTCAGACAGTAATGCACTTCCGCAGCCATCAGGCACGACTATTCTACGGCAAAGTGAGGAACTGCCACCTGATGAGGGGGTGGAGGCAATTTTAGACTGGAGTGCGGAACCTCCGGGTGAGGGCATTGTTGTGTCCAATTACGACATGACCTCAATGGAGACCACCGACATCTTGGAACCGGTGGGCTCTCCCCAGGATACTGGGGCAAGCGCTCACGTGGAGAAGTTACCGATGATGTGCCATGACCATGATAAAATCTTGGACATTTTGATAGCTAACCTCCCCGCCTCCCGAGGTGCCGCAAATCCACCGCAACCACAGAAGCCTCACCAGGAGTCCTCGGGGGGAAAGGCCGGGGTACTGCCGCCCATACCATCTTCCAGACCAGCGCCAACGGATTCGCAGGCGAAGAGACGGCAACAGGAGTCGCCCACATCAGGGGAATCTTCTCCCTTACCCCACCGTGATGCGTCTTCAGCGGATTGGTCAGTTTCATCACCCACATCACAGCCGTTTTTGGAACCTAATGATGTGGCTGCCTTCTCCTCAACGACCCTCATCAAAGACATGACTCTACAGACAGACTATGTGCGGGTTAAGAAAAAGAAGGTAAAGTAGATGCCACAAAAAAGTTGTTTGAGAATACCTTTGCCTCCCCACACCTTTTGTCATGACACATCTCTCTATTGCATCTCTGAATACAAGAGGACTAAATGACCCTCTGAAATGTCAGTCAGCCTTCACGTTTTTACATTCGGAGCCGAATGACATTTTTCTCCTTCAGGAATGTCATTTATCATATAGGGACAACTACAAAGTTTTTGCAGATAGGTGGCATTATGGTCAATCGGCATGGTCAGGAGACAACAAAAACAGGGCATCTGGGGTTGCTGTATTGTTTAGAGGGCAGGATTTTATTATCCAAAAGGTGCAGAATATAATAGACGGAAGGCTTATTTGTGTGGATGTTGTATGGAACAATGTTCCTTTAAGGATAATTAATGTCTATTGTTCTGTAATTCTTCAAGCTCGCCTGGAAATCATAAAAGCAATACAGCCACTCCTTATATGTAGTAGAGAGGTCATCCTGGGTGGAGACTTTAATTGCCTATTGGACAAGAAGGACAGACTAACTAACACAACAGTGAGGTTGGACTCCAGTTCCGAAGCCTTAAGTAGTCTGGTGCAAGATTTTAAATTGGTAGACACCTTTCGCACAATAAACCCCCATGTACCTGGGTACACTTGGACCAATGGGAAAACTCACTCAAGATTAGACTTTTTATTCATATCAAAGAGGCTGCTGGTTGCTGATGCCTCAGTGATGCCGGTATTCTTCTCCGATCATGCAAAAATTGACTGTTCTCTGGGGTTTAAGAGCAGATTAAACAAGGGTAAAGGCTTATGGAAGCTGAATGTATCCTTGCTGCAAGACGGGTGATCAATAGATTCAGGGACAAATTTCACATGTGGTCCTCTCTGCAGTTTGCCTTTGATTCAGTTGGAGAATGGTGGGATGAAGTGAAAGTGAGAACCAAGAGCTTCTTCGTCAATGAAGGGAGAAAGGCGCTTTGTACTTAAGAAACAGCAGGCAAAGTTACAGCGACTTTATACCATGTCGCAACTTGGTTTTGATGTTGTGGAAGCTATAATAGAGCTAAAGAGAGAGATGTTACACCTAGCTTCAAAGGCCAGCCGTGGTTTATTAACACGCAGCAGGATTAATCACATGGAGGTTAATGAGAAATGCTCACGGTATTTTTTTAGGAAATTAGCTCGACCTAGAAATACAATTGAAGCTTTAAATGATAAAGATGGTAGAATGCAAACTGATATAAAGGATATGCTGAGCTGTGTGCATACCTTCTACCAAGACCTATATTCAGGGGAAGAGGTGGATGAAGCATCTGTGGCAAATCTCCTCTCTAACATAGATAAGAATGTGATCGACTATAAGGTACAACTCGATCGTGACCTATCTATGTATGAACTGACAATGGCGCTGGAGAGTATGCAGAACAATAAGGCCCCAGGGGCAGATGGTTTGCCCAAAGAATTTTATATCACCTTCTGGGAAGAATTGAAGGCGCCCTTGCTGTCAATGTATAATGAGAGTTTATTACAAGGAAGTCTACCGCCTTCACTGAGAGATGGCATAATCTCACTTTTGTATAAAAAGGGAGACAAAAAAGAAGTCAAGAATTGGCGCCCACTTACTCTGCTCGGGGTGGACCGTAAGATTCTGGCAAAGGCATTATTTCTCCGCATCCAGAAAGTTGCAGATAAAATAGTGGGCAAAGAACAAACTTGCTCAGTACCAGGAAGGGCTATGAGTGATAGCTTGGCCCTAGTTAGAGACTGCTACCTTTACGCTATGGACAGAAGAACACCATTATGCATTGCAGCCCTTGATTTAGAGAAAGCCTTTGATAAAATAAACCACACTTATTTAAAAGAAGTTTTGGTTTGCTTTGGATTTGGCCCACGAATACGAGCCTGGGTAGATTTGTTATACTCTGATTGCACTAGCAGAATAAGTGTAAATGGTCATATTACTGAACCATTTAAGGTTCAATCAGGAGTTAGACAAGGATGTCCTTTATCTGCCATGTTATTCATCTTAGCCATCGAACCACTGGCCTGTGCAATTAGGAAGGACACATCTATCCGTGGCCTCCTTGTTCCAGGCAGTAGTGGAAAAGAAGCAAAACTGACTTTATATATGGATGATATCACATTATTATGTACAGAAAACAGGTCAGTGTTTAATACCATTCAGTGGTGTGACTGTTTTGCTCTGGCAGCTGGGGCAAAACTGAATAGGTCTAAGAGTGAGATGCTCTATCTCAATTGGCATGAAGAAAAATTTGCATTAGGACTTGTCATAAAGAGAGAACGATTGAAAGTCTTGGGAATACAGATCGGAAAGGATATGGAAAACCTAAATTGGGAAAACAGACTTCCAGCTATAAAAGGGAAACTCTTACAGTGGGAAGACAGAGACCTTAGCTTTACGGGAAAGGTTCTTGTTGTTAAGCCAGAGATTCTGGCCTCCCTGACTTTTCTGGCAGCAACCTTGCCAGTTCCTAGGTCCTTCCTCACAGCCTTGACAAGGACTATGTTTCAATTTATATGGAGTTCTCACCAAGAGCATGTTAAAAGAGATATTATGTACAAGCCCTTGGATAAAGGTGGAAAAGCAGTTCCAGAACTTGGCGTGAAATTGGAAGCCTTGTTTTTAACGCCAATATTAAATGCGGTCTTAAGTGATAAGAACACCAGTCTCTGGACATACTTTGCAAAATTTTGGGTTGGCCAAAACATTTTGTCCAGAGTGGGTGGAAGACTCCTTCTTAGTACTCCACATGCTGAAACAAGGCCGGCACTATATGATAAGGCTATTACTCTTCTAAAACGAGCCAATCTTGGAAAGTGTTCAAAAGAATTTGCAAAGAGAGAAGTTATTGAAGAGAGTTTGTCAGCCCGGACATTACGCTTAACACCTGTGCAAACTTTAACAACAACAAAATGTATTCAAGTGTGGAAAAATGTAAACTCCCCCTTTCTTTTGAACACACATAAGGATCTGGCCTGGAAGGTGGTGCATGATCGTATGCCAACACAAGCCTTTCTTAAGAAAAGACGATGTTCTAGGTCTGCCAAATGTCCAAGGTTGAACTGTTTTAATGACGAGAATGTGAGCCACATGTTTTGGTACTGCTCCTTTGCCCGGAAAGTGTGGACAATCCTAAAGCTGTGGTTATCGGAGCTCTATAGAGAACCAAATGAAAAAGATATTTTATATGGTGACTTTGACCCAGGCGATTGTGAAAAATGTGAAAGATGGTGGGCTGTCATTAATTGTATCAAAGAAGGGATGTGGAAGGGTAGAAATTTACTAGTATTCAAGAAATTTTATTTATCCCCAGAATCAGTTGTAAAAGCAGGACTTTCAACTGTTAATGATTATATTCTTAGAGATAAGGCAAAGTTTGATGCTGCAGAACTAAGAAAGTTGTGGAAATTGGGGAATGTTTTAATGAGCAAGTTAGTGTTGACACGTTGAGCTCAATGACGTTTAAAAATGTATTTTTTTTTACTTGTTGATGAAAATGTGATTAATATTATGCAAATGTGATATTGTACTTTGAAGATGTCCTGTGGTTTGTTTGCCCGATAATTAATGAAGCCCCTAAAAAGTGAAAAAGTGACTAAAGATGCACTAAAGATGTACTAAAGATGGACTAAGGATGTACTAAAGATGTACTAAAGATGCACTAAAGATGTACTAAAGATGTACTAAAGATGCACTAAAGATGCACTAAAGATGTACTAAAGATGCACTAAAGATGTACTAAAGATGTACTAAAGATGTACTAAAGATGTTCTGATAAAGTTAAGTGGTTGGAACTGCTACTGCCTTCTTATTTCCAACCAACACCACACCATTCCTGATGCAACTCTCTGCATTTATCCGGGCTTGAGACCGGCACAAGGGAGATACTAGCAATGCTACGTTAGCTCCTGCTAACTGCACTACCCGTACTACCATGAGGCTGCATTGCCCTGTATGGTTTGATTTGTATCTTTGATGTTCATCATCTTTTATTTGATTTGTATCTTTGATGTTCATCATCTTTTATTTGATCTGTATCTTTGATGTTCATCATCTTTTATCTGATTTGTATCTTTGATGTTCATCATCTTTTATTTGATCTGTATCTTTGATGTTCATCATCTTTTATTTGATCTGTATCTTTGATGTTCATCATCTTTTATTTGATTTGTATCTTTGATGTTCATCATCTTTTATTTGATCTGTATCTTTGATGTTCATCATCTTTTATCTGATTTGTATCTTTGATGTTCATCATCTTTTATTTGATCTGTATCTTTGATGTTCATCATCTTTTATTTGATCTGTATCTTTGATGTTCATCATCTTTTATTTGATTTGTATCTTTGATGTTCATCATCTTTTAATTTGATCTTTGATCAGTGATTGAACAGCTGTGATTGAAGAATGAACCTTTTTGTATCGAGACAGGATGGATCTCAGAATTAAATGTGTTCCAAGATTGATCAAGAAGTTGATTGCATGCTTAATTTCTTTGGAAAATATTTACGCCGGATGCCTGGATACAAAGAACATCTCCCCGTTGGGGAACCGAACCCCTGTCTTCTGCGTGACAGGCGGAGATACTGTCTTTTTTTTTTTTTCCTCTCCACTTCCCCGTCCTCCTCCATCTGCTCCACTCCTCCTTCGTCAGCTTCCTCTGCCGCCTCCTCCTTCTCCCTCTCTCTCTCGCCGCCCCCTCTCCTCGCCACAGTCCCGTGCGTAATGGCCGGTCTGGCCGCACCGAAAGCACTTAAAGTCAGGGCAATCCCTGAAGATGTGCCCCGGCTTGATGCAGAGTCTGCACACCCATGTCTGTCGGTCGTGAATCACCCTAAAGTGCTCTGTGCCTCCCAGCGTGCTGAATTTTGTTGAATACGGCAGCGATCTCACTTCCTCGGTGAACTTTACGCGGAGGAAGCGCGTGCCGTCCGCCACCTCCGTTCCCGGCCACATCCTCCGCTTGATCGCGGACACCGGCTTCACCCCCCACTCCGTCAGCTTGTCCCGTATCTGCTGGTCCGTGACGTACACCGGTAGGTTTAGAAAGGACACCACCATCACGCTGCTGTTAATCTCCTGCCCCGTCACCGTCACGCTGCCGCACATGAGCCCATCCAATTGTAACCGGATGGGATGTAATTCGGCAGGCAGGTGTGGGAGGGAGCACCTGTGTTCCATTTGCCACTGATTGGGGGGGGCGTATATAGGTGCTTTCCCTCCCCCGTTCCTGTCTTTGTGTCTTCCTCGTCGAAGGCGGGTTGGTCGTTGACTGTCACTGCTTTGTCTCTCCTTTTCTTTTCTTTTGTTTTTAGAGTCTCAAGTAAATATTTTGAACTAGTAACTGCCATGCTGGTTTTCACTGTGAGCGGACCTGTGGGTGGGGAAACCCGCTAAAACGAGCTGGGAACCCGACGGAACACAAAATAGATCTTTAGGTTGAAGGGCCTAAAGTGGCGTTGTTGGCAACATGTCGTTTAGCCCCGCATGCCCAACGCCACATTTTGGCGTTGTCGGCAGGATCACAATCCAGCACGGCATCGGTAGGGTTTTTTTGTTTGTTTCTTTTTCATTTTTTGGCTGCAGACGACCCTTCCAGGGACCCTGGGAGACGACCGCCAGGACGCTCCAGTTAGGTAAAGTTGGCTCGATATTCCCAGATTCGGACTTCCGGCATCAATAGCTCCTTCATAAAACGTCATCAAGATATAAACTATGCTTCTTTCGCATCGTTTTAAGGTAGACAATGTACTACAACCACACTTTTATCAAAAGTAGCTGCCTTTAAAAATACAGAAATAACATCGGTGTGGACGCGGAGCTGGCTGAGCAACGAGTGCTAAGGGACCGTCTGCAAATGGCAAAACTGCTGCAACAGTGAAGAAAGACACAACACAATATTCAATAACTTCACCTATAGATACTGTACTGTCACCAAAATCACCGCAGACATCAACTGGGCCCTGCTCATCATACTACACCACGTGTATTTTCATTTGAACACGTTTCAATAATTGTTATGATTTTCTATAAGTGATTTTCTTCAATAGCTTTACAGTTATGCACTGCTCACCCACCATACTTACTGTACTTATCAAGCACCCCCTCGTGATCTTACTACAAGTCGTGGTTTTTCATTTTTACCATTTTTTAAAAAAAAATATTAATTTTTATAAGTTAATATCTTCAATGGCTTTACAGTTATGCACTGTCGAGCATTGTCTGTTAAACAGACAACTATCTCTTATGCTATTTCAACTTTTAGAATCCAAAACCTTCTAAAAATCACAAAAGAGGATTGATTGATGATATGATTAGAAGAATAACCACATTTACCTTTCTGTAATGCTTTAGAATAGAATTAAAATGGAATAGAATAGAATAGAATAGGACTTTATTGTCATGCAATTAAATTAAACAGGCTCTGTACAGTGCAAAAATCAGTAAGGCGCAAAAGTAAAATACAAAGGAGAGATCAAGGATGAAGTTATTGCCATAATCACACAGTGTTTAGGAAAATGAATCCATGTGAAGACGATTGTTTCAGTTGTTATTCAATGTCCGTATTGCCCATGGGAAAAAGCTGTGAGACAGTATGGTGGTGTGGGATAGGATTGACCTGTAGCGCCGTACAGAGGGCAACAGGTCAAAGGGATGGTGGGTCGGGTGTGAAGGATCTGTTGTGGCTGCGAGATTTTGCGATGTCCTCCACGGAGGGCAGAGGACGGCTGATGACCCTCAGCACTGATTTACTGTTCTCCACAGAGGAGCCAGTTAGTTAGGCAGTAAGTCGGTACACTCTGCACTGAACAGTGATAGAAGGCCAGCATCAGCTTCTGGACCAAGTTGTTCCTCCTGAGGACACGGAGGAAGTGAAGCCTCTGCTGGGCCTTCTTCACCAAGGTCTTGGTGTTAGGAGACCAGGATAATGAGCTGGAGATGTGGGTGCCGCCCAGAAACCTGAAGGTGGAGACGGTTTCAACACATACTCCATCGATGAAGAGGGGGGCGTGGGCTGGCCTGTCTTTCCTGAAGTCCATTATCAGTTCCTTCGTTTTCTGGACATTTTGGACAGTTCTTTTCTGAGCACCAGACAGACAGTTGTCAAATTTCAGACCTGAACAAATGTTATTCACATTTACTAACACAAAACTGCCAATATGAGGAAATTCATTATTTTAAATAATGTATTACCTGAAGAAATGTCCGATTATTAACTTTACTCGAGGGCTTTGCTTTCTCCCTCGGTGACACAAGGGTCGACTTGGTTCAGGACCGTGGACAGAGCCTGCTAAGCGTATGCAATATAAAAGAAATTCATAAAAAATTTAGAAAATGGTAAAAATGAAAATCCACGACTTGTAGTAAGATTACGAGGGGGTGGTTGATAAGTACAGTAAGTATGGTGGGTGAGCAGTGCATAACTGCTACAAGGCCAAATTATAGAGAGAGAAACATCATGAGATCAAATATCAAAACTATACGATCGTTCAACACTCGGATCCTGCGGGACGCGTTCTCCGTTGCCTCAGGTAAGAAGACGTCTCGCCACCCGATGCACCAGGACCTGCACTACTTCCCGCTTCGCCCGGCGGACCGGATCGTCTGCGCCTGGACTGCGATGGAGAAAGTGAACAGGCAGAACGGCTGCCTGGTCGTCCTGCCTGGAACGCACACCGGCAGCCTGCAGGAGCACGACTACCCCGAGTGGGAGGTACCCAAAAAAGAGACGGGAGCGTTCTGCAGGATGCGCGTTCTCACCTGCGAGTACACACACTGCATTGTGGGTCCTCAGGGTGGCGTCAACCTGATGTACCACGGAGTGCGTAACTACGACCAGCAGCAGGCCGGGCTGCATCTGGAGACGGAGACGGGCGACAACGTCCTCTTCCATCCGCTGCTGATTCACGGGTCCGGCACCAACCAGACGCAGGGCTTCCGCAAGGTACTACACTACCCACAAGCCACCTGGTGCCTCATCGTATCCTGAAGGTGATATGTGCAAGATGTTGAGGAAGGACAACCGTTCTCTGAATTCTGGACGCGATTTAAGATTTATTTTTACCCTCTGTGATACCAATCGAAAGGAAAAGATGGAACTAAATCTGCCGTGTGTGTGTGTGTGTGTGTGTGTGCTTCTACATCAGTGTGAAGGGAACCACGCAGGAGAACATAGAGAAGGAGGTGACAGAGATCGCAGCGAGGAGACACAATATGAAGGGCGAGTTTGATTTGAAGGTCAGACAGTTTTACTTTTTAATGACGTCCTGTGTGACTTGAAGGCTTGAACGCATTTCATATATATATATATATATATATATATATACCAAACACCATTCTTTATTTCATCACGTGGAACCTCGGTTCTAGAACGAGTCGGTTCAGTCTGAGTCGACCTGCGATAGGAGAAGCATTTTTACCCTCGCCGAAGGGGAGGCAAGGGTATTGCAATTGGGTCTGTTTGTCTGTCCGCGTGCATAACTCAAAAACTAGTAACCCAATCGACTTGAAATTTTTACACAGGTCCTCCCCGAGAATGGCGTTGATCCGGATCTGGATCCAGATTCTAGAGTTATTTTTACATCTGGAATTGTGCCTGTGCTGTAAACTGTCACTTTAAGAGGGAGGGACACGAATGGCATGATGGGAAAAAGAGTCCAGAAGGAGTCTTGTAGTACGTTCCGGAGCAGCAAGCTAGAGCAGGTTTGGCCCCTCTGATCCGGAAGCCCTGTTTACTGTCTCACATGATCCAATAGTCTATTGGAGGCGGGGTCTGCAGTCTCTGATTGTCTTTCTAGTTTTGCTTTGTTCTCTTTAGCTCTTTGTCATCGGTCCAGAGAAAGGCAGCAATAATAGTACTGGAAAAGAAAAGAGGAAAGTAGAGAGAACAACTGTTGAATCGAAGAAGGAAATACCGTAATTACCGAACTATAATGCGCACCTGTGAAAAAGCTGCACCCACTGAATTAATTTTTTTTTTTATTTTCTACTAAAATAAGCCGCACATATTCGTAAGGCAAGTGCATTGAAACAAATGATATTTAACGGAACACGGCTCGTAACGAAAATAAATAGGCTTTAACGAAACACGGCTCGTAACGAAAATAAATAGGCTTTAACGAAACACGGCTCGTAACAAAAATAAATAGGCTTTAACGAAACACGGCTCGTAACAAAAATAAATAGGCTTTAACGAAACACGGCTCGTAACAAAAATAAATAGGCTTTAACGAAACACGGCTCGTAACGAAAATAAATAGGCTTTAACGAAACACGGCTCGTAACGAAAATAAATAGGCTTTAACGAAACACGGCTCGTAACGAAAATAAATAGGCTTTAACGAAACACGGCTCGTAACGAAAATAAATAGGCTTTAACGAAACACGGCTCGTAACGAAAATAAATAGGCAAATTCCCCGCTGAGCTGCCCTCTCCTTCATCAAGCAGCAGTCCAGCCTTTAGAAACCCGTTAATGATCGTGGATTTCGTTATCCCGCTCCGTGCCGTACCCCATGCCCTAACCCATGCCACTGAACACGGAGCGCAACCTTAAATGCGCGATTGATGCTGATGTCGAGTTTTTGCACAGAGTCAGTTCCTCACGCTGCTGTTTCCAACGTCTTACCAATGACTCGTTAAGGCCGAGCTCCGTGCAGCGGCTCGATTTCCTTTAACAACTGCCAGATCGATCGCCTTCAGTTTGAAGGCCGCATTGTGCGCATTTCTCCGTGTCTTTGCCCTGATGCAGGTGACAAAACGACTGCCGTAATAAGAATGATGGGAAGATCAAATCACGCTGGATGTTGTGACTTGCTCAGTTTTTTGGCAGCAGAAAGTCAGGTGTTCAGAATATTACAGGAAGCTCGCGAAAGTGGGAAAATATACGTAAATTTGCCGTGTCGTTGCATAAACCGCAAGGTTCAAAATATTGGAAGAAAGTAGCGGCTTATACACCGCGAATTACGGTAATCGCATTTGCGTATGGGAGCTTGCTGCAGTACGGGATGGAGAAATCAAACGATTTAGACTATTCTTAAGAAATGTACATATAAATGTACACATGAATAACTACAGGAAACGTAAATGCGCATTTATCTGGTGCGTAGGACCGGATTGATCTCTGTTCCGTTATTTCTTACGGGAAATATGGTTTCTGTTTTTGAACAAATCCAGCGTCACGGAACAGATTGTATCTCACTGCTTTTATTGGAAACGTAAACACAGAAATGTCTGATTGTCTTGGATTAAACAACGCTGATGTTAAAAATAAGAGATTCAGACGAGTAACATTCGGACGATCCTGAAAGGAGGATGCCTCTGTTGGGCGCCGTCGTCGTGGAAACACAACGCCGAGTGCGTGCTGATTTGTGACGCCGTATTGCACCATGTGATGCTTCCTTCATTAGTAACCCGCCTGATTAACCCTTAATGCTGCCGCTGCGTTTCTCCCTCGGGATAGCTGGGCCTTCCGAGGCCGACTGGTGCAAGGAGAGAGGATCTCCCTGTGAAGAACGACCAGCTGCAGACTGTACAAGCTCAGGTCTCCTTCCATCAGTCAGAAATGAATTGTTAATATTTTTCTAATCATACAATCTCTGTCACTTTGCAATGGGAGGGGGTGTAGTTGATAAATAATCTATTTCTGACTTTATGGGATTGAGCGTTTGTGCTCATTGTGACATGCTGGAAGGCGACATTCTAACATCAAGGCATAAAAGTCTCTGGATTATCGGTGACCTCATAACTCGTAACGTCAGGGTCCGAGTGCAGCGGCAGATGGAGAGGATGTGGATTCGTGGAGGCCTGGCGCTGCCTCAGACCTCCCGCGGCTCCTTCCTGTCTGCTGTTGGGATTGTGTTTGCCCCATAAACTGTTTAATACACTTGATTTCACATTAAATACTTGCTGCTGTAATGAGACTTTTTGTTCTTCATTCATTCGGTGTCTTTTATGTTTCACGACACCAGAACGGCCCCCGTCTTTAGCGTTTAGCTAGCTAGCTCTACAGCATCTTAAACAATGTGCGTCTGGATTATTGTTCTTATGTGGATCCTCAATCTGCAGGCTCGTGTAAAAGCTGACGTGAATGTCTCGATTCTGTGATTCAGAGCAAAGTTAGTTTGAAACCGAGTCCTTAACCAGAATTCACTAAGTAGTCTAAGTATGGTAAAGTTCCGTGAGTATTTGTGGAGTTGACGTTATCACGCTGAACGTGATTAAACGTGGAAAAGGAACAGCCAACAGAGGTCTGGAACCTTCCTGGGGGGGGGGGGATTCCACTGGAAGAGGAACAGCCAACAGCCTGGAAGGTGGAAGCTTTCTGGTGGGGGATATTCCACTGGAGGAAGCTGCTGCCTTTTTTCCCTCAGTGCACTCGTCATATAATGTGCGTGTACTTTTATTAAAACCTCAACATCTCACCCAACGAGGCGACGCGCTCAGCCAGGGTTTGTTTTTTGACAGCTGCCTGCTAATCCTCTGAAGTTTTTCAGTATCAGAATTCATAATAATTAAACGTTTACATTAGAAACACTCCGTTTCCCCAAACTCTTATCACCTAAAGGCCTCGGCGATGCGGCTCCTCGACCACGGAAGCCCCAGAATCCATCATCAGGATAAAATTCTGTTTCACTTTTCTCCAGGATGCACAGCTGCAACTTTTGATGATGCTTTTGCAGTCTGACCCCTAAATCAACACAGTTTCAACCACGATGTGATCACCACATTCAGAATATTACTTTGATCCAGATCAAAGTTCAGGAAGATCTTTTGTTGGCATATAATTAGTGTCCAATCATGGTAGGCAGAAACTAGAATAAAAAAAATTGTTGCAATTATTTGAGTAGTTTTGGTGAAACTAATAGATAAATGTGTTTGGACATATTGTGGCTCTATAATGAACATGGACATAAATGCAGACTCGGCTTTAATTTAAGGGTGTCCACCTTCAAATAGCGGCTGTATGAGGTTATAAATGACAAATTGAGACAAATAAAATATTTTCTCTTTATTAGAAAAAGTCTGTTCAGTTAAAAGATATCAAACACTGTACATGCGTCCAGAACCCGAATCCCCCTGTTTGATCACAACACGCGTGGACATTGGCCTGAATCACTTTCCCACGTCGATGCGTGGATCACTGTGGGAACCAGGGATGAACAAAAAAAAAACTATTGTCAAAGGAACTCTGCAGCTTTTCTGACCCGACATGAAAAACAGAAAAATCTCAGCCTCCAAATCTACAACTTCGGCTTGAGTTATCGTCTGATAAAAAAATACAAAATAAAATAAAGCCCTGCCGATCAGTTCAGCGCTTTATATCTGCAGTCCGTGCTCGTTCCGTCCCAGGATGCGCCGGAGCATCTTTTTAACGCACTTGCAACAGTTTGGGCTTTACACATAATGCCTCTTGTCAAACTCTCCGTCGGCCGCGATCGTCTTGGTGGGCGCGTATTTGATGGGATACGCGCCTCTCACCCCCCCAGGAGAAGGAGCAGCACAGCAGGGTGCCCCCGAGCAGCAGCCCCCCCGATCTCCCTCTTCCTGGACGGGGGCACCTGCGGGCTGTAAAGATCCACGATGATGTTGCATCTGGCCGGTGCTCTGCGCCACGCAGGACATCCACAGACCGTCCGAGGGACTGCGCCACCACGACGTTTCAGTCGATGAAGGCGGTCACCTTCCACATGGGTAGCCCGCACGCCATCATCACCAGCAGGGAACCTGTGACGCACGGCGCCATCCCGAAAGACTCCAAACACGCAGAGCACGGTGCGGGTCCTCTCAGTCTGAGCTCCGGAGCCGTGCGCTCGTCGTTTATATGGGACCTCCAGAATGTCGGCACTTCGGATCAAATCCAAAACTTTGGGCCAATCAGGGGTAAATGCGTCACGGCGTCAGCCAATGAGGGAGTTTCTACAGTACAGCAGCGTTTACGCACGCCAGGAGCGCGCCAGGCCAGATGTGTTGTTGTGTTCCGGTGATTCAGAGGCTTGATGAGGGGAGTCGTTTGGATCCAGGACTGGAGCTAGTAATAATATAAACAGATAAATCTGAATGTAGATCACAGATTGGAAGATGAAAGCAACAGCTATTCCATTCTGGCTCCCTCCTGCGTCTCCTGATCATTAGTCCAGCCAACAAAACGCAACAGCAGCAACGCACACAAGATGTGGGACAGAAAGGAAGAGGACCAAAGACGGATGACAAAGTTTCACCTCATAGTAAAACAATTCAACATAAATTAACAAAATAAAACCAAATGTAAAAAGAAAAAAACCCTAATGCTGTTTATTTAACATTCTTCAAAAATGTGAGCATATTTTCAGTTTAGCCTCTGAGTGTGGAATTTGTGTGTGTGTGTGTGTGTGTGTTTACTGCAGACAAAATGAGGCATGTTTATTAAAAGCGGGACCACGCCTTCTGTCATGAGTCCCCATCTTTACGTCTGAGTCAGGAAGTTGCTCCATCTCCCTTATAGGAAGAGACCTCCATGTTGTTTTCCTTGATTTGGCCAATGCCTTTGGCTCGGTTCCACACAACATCTTATGGTCGCATTTAGCTATTTTCCAGTTCCAGATGTTATCACTGCCCTCGTCAGGGCCTACTTCCGAGATGTGCAGATATGCCTGTCAACAGCAGAGTACACCACGGCTTGGCAGCATCTGGAGGTGGGCATCATGGCAGGATGCACCATTTCCCCACTCGTCTTCACCATGGCCATGGAAGTCATTATCCGTGCATCTCGATGGGTGGTGGGAGGAGAGCGGCTAAAACCAGGCTTGCGCCTCCCGCCCATTAGGGCATACATGGATGATATGACCACTCTAACCTCAACCACTCCATGCACAAGACGGCTGCTGAGGAAGTTGCAGGAGAACATCGAATGGGCCCGGATGAGGTTTAAACCGAGCGAGTCCAGGAGCTTATCTGTGGTGAAAGGGAAGCTATCAGAACAGCGCTTTAACATCGGCGAGGAGCCCATACCAACTGTGTTAGAGAAGCCAATCAAGAGCCTCGGGCGTTGGTACGATGCAACCCTTAAGGATATGGTTCAAGTGGAGCAGCTTAGACGGGATGCCATCAGCGGTCTTCAGAGCATTGACAGGACCATGCTCCCTGGCAGGCTGAAGCTTTGGTGTCTTCAGTTTGGTCTCATACCTCGGCTGATGTGGCCTCTGACCATTTATGAGGTACCGTGCTCGAAGGTTGAGAAGCTGGAGAGGGTCATCAGCTCTTTTTCCAGGAAATGGCTTGGGCTTCCCAGGTGCCTTACCAACATAGCACTGTATGGTAAAGGCATCCTGGAGCTTCCTCTATGTAGCCTCACAGAGGAATACAAGAGCAGCAAAGTCAGGCTGGAGATGACGCTGACAGATTCTCGAGACCCCTGTGTAGCTCAAACCGCTCCTGCAATTGCAACTGGGAGGAAGTGGACTCCAACTGTAGCTATACACCAGGCTAGATCAGCCCTTAAGCACCGGGATATTGTCGGCCACGTGCAAATGGGAAGAGGAGGCATTGGCCTAGAGGAGAGTAAACCATCCTGGTGCAAGGCATCTCCAGCTCAGCGACGTGGGCTGGTGGTCGAGGAGGTTCGCCGAGAGGAGCAGGCTGCAAGGTGTGCAAAGGCTGTCTCACAAGGAAAGCAAGGTCAATGGATGCGTTGGGAAGATGTTGAGAAGCGCAAGCTCTCTTGG
Source organism: Brachionichthys hirsutus (assembly GCF_040956055.1). Taxonomy (NCBI): domain Eukaryota; kingdom Metazoa; phylum Chordata; class Actinopteri; order Lophiiformes; family Brachionichthyidae; genus Brachionichthys; species Brachionichthys hirsutus. The sequence continues at coordinate 866,047 of NW_027180315.1, read as the reverse complement.
AGAGAGATGTGGGACATGGAAGCTTATCGAACCAGCTTTATCCTGCGAGCGACATATGATGTGCTACCATCACCACAGAACCTCAACCAATGGTACGGAGAAGATCCTACATGCCCCCTCTGTCCATCTCCAGCAAACTTGAAGCACATTCTAGTTGGCTGCAAGACAAGCCTTACACAAGGCCGTTACACCTGGCGGCACAATCAAGTCCTGAAGTGTCTGGCAGCTGCACTGGAGAATAGAAGAATGGTCGTCAATGCCCTCCCCCCCCTTTCCTCCCCTCTTACATCATTCGGACATTTTGTCCGTGAAGGGGAAAAACGACAAAAAAGATGTATTCCAAAATCAGAGGTAGGACAGATGGGAGCAGCACGGGACTGGAGGCTCCTTGTTGATCTGGAGCAGAGACTCTGCTTTCCAGTGGAGATCACCACGACCAACCTCAGGCCAGATCTTGTGTTGTGGTCTACCTCAACTCGAAGTGTTTACATCATAGAGCTCACAGTGCCATGGGAGGATAATATAGGCGAGGCCTTTGAGCGGAAGAAGCTTCGGTATGCTGAGCTGGCAGCGGATGCTGAACAACGGGGCTGGAAGACCACAGTCCTCCCTGTAGAAGTGGGCTGCAGAGGCTTTGTGGGCAGGACTGCTACTAGTCTCCTCAGGGGCATGGGAATCCGGGGCCAGGCCCAACGGCAAATCATCAAAGCCCTGTCCAGTGCTGCTGAACGAGCAAGCCAGTGGCTCTGGATCAGGAGGAGAGACAACAGCTGGGCCCCAAAATGACAGAGACAACATCAGGGGGTATAGAAGGGGGTAAGGCAGAGGGGGGCACACCCGGGACGCCAGGTGTTGCTGCTGAACCCTCTTGAGGTGTCGTGGGCCTGTTCAGTGAAACACCTATGATGGAGGGTGCCCACCTGATGACCCCAATGAAACCCTTAGCCCCTTCTATCCTGCCCTGTGATGACTATAATCCAGACCCATTTAGCAAGGTGAAAAGGATTGTAACATCCAGTCCCATTCCGGTAAGCAGTCAGACAAGTTTGGCTCAGGGATGAGGATGCCCCTGCCGTGCAGCGTCCAGTGCGCTTTGGGTGATAACACCATATCCTGTGTTTGTAAAACTAGGGACTGGGGGGGCTGGATCAGACTGGTATTTGAGCAGTGGATGGTGGTTTAGGAATGGGGCCGGGGGCCGTGTGTATCTACCATCAGTAGATACACACAAACAGGGTGGAGGAAGAGCTTGGCTACCAAGATGAAGCCTGAAATAACATCAACAGTAAATGTGAGCTCTGCTATAAACATTTGATCAGTTTAATGTCTGGAAAGAGCAACTGTGTTTCCTGAGCCGGGATCAATAATAATAAGTAAGAAAGCACGCAAAAAAATCTTTACACGCCAACCACGAAATGTAAACGTGAATCGGGTGTTGATGTGTATTTCTAACTGATTTCTGAATCAATACATGGACTTGTAATAAATGTTATATTTTTTCCTGTCCTCATTCCGGATCAGATCAGGAAGACATTTTTCATGATGGCGCATCTCGGACCCCTTTATGACCGGGATTTTTGCTGAGTGAATTTGAATGCATATCCTCCATTATAAATAAATGGGAAAATCCAGATTTTAAATATTTACAAACAAAATTTATTTAAAATGAACTTTAAGAAAAAAATATTTACAATATAACAATAAAGAATATATACAGTTGTGTCGTCAGGCAGATGAATTAAATCTGCTTGACAACTGCGGTCACTGCACTCTCTGCATCTTGCTCTGTGCCACTCCCTTCCTCTCTCTCTTCCTTCTCTTGCCCTGCACAGAAACATGAAGTCCAGTGAGATCTCGGCTCAGACGTCTGTGTGTGCCGATGTTGTCGTCGTGGTGACGCTACTCACGTAGTTACTTTTTCCCGTCCATTCTGGGTGCTGCTGCTGGTGCAGTAATTTCTCTCCTTCGGCTTGAGCGTAGTATTTATGCTGCTCCTCCAGTGACAGCGACTTCCACTGTGGACGGATGACAAACACACACAGTCGGTCATAACCCGGAACACACACTAGCACACGCAATGATGAAGCAGCGATGATGCAGCGACGAAGCAGCGAACACAGGAAAAGATTCATCTCTGCTCAGCGCTATAAAGGCATGGATGCAGACGGTGCCTCTGTCCAAACCGTGGCTTTCATTTCTGCAGCGTATTTCGCTGTTAGACGAAACTGATGAAATGTGAGCGTCCCAAACGTCCTAAACTGAACGTCTTACCTGCCGCCCCAGCGCTGCGTTCACGGCGCCGCTCCCCAGGCGTCTGATGCTGGGGTCCACAAAAGGCCGTCGCTCCCTCAGGAACAGCATGAAGGCGTTTGGAGGCTTCTTCACGTATGGACGGCCGTCGTCCAAATTGCTGGAGGTACGAATCCTGTCACACATTTAGGGCGCCCAAGTCAACAGAGAGATTCACAACGTGTGTTGGTAGAAGACATTTTAGTCTGAACTGGAGAATGAAGAAGAGTCCATTCAGGATGAACGTGCCCAGAGAGAGGGAACTCACCGTTTGGAGGTTGCTCTGGAGGTTTCTGGGGGAGCAGCAGGAGGGTAGCATTGCTCCACTGACCCCAGAGGTTCTGTGGAGGAGCAGCAGAGGCCGGATCCTCCTCCATGTAATCGATCAGCTGGGTCAGTTCCTCCTCCAGGGAAATCCTGGCTTGACTCTGGTTCTGTGGCTCCGGACGGTCCGACTGTTCAGTGCTTTGTCGAGTTGTTGCGTTTGGGCCGGCCGGTTCGGACATGACGATGTGTGTGTGACCTCTGTGTGACCTCTGTGATCTGCAGGTTAGAGACCGCAGAGAGAAATCTGCACCAATGTGAGCCGCTGTATTTAACCTTTACTCAAGCAGGTAAGTCAATCGAGAATTAATTCTCTCTTCCAATAAGGACCTGGACTGAAGCTGCATGTTTTTGGTGGTGGGAGGAAGCCGGAGAACCCGGAGAGAACCCGGAGAGAACCCACGCAGACACGGGGAGAACATGCAAACTCCTCACAGAAAGGTCCACGCAAGTTGGATTTGAACTTGCAACCTTCTTGCTGTGAGGTAATGGCGCTAACCACGCTGCTATTGGTCGATGAGACTCAGAGTCAGGAGGCGGGGCTTCCTCCTCTGCAGCCTTCACCTGTCTCACCCAGCCCATCGATGGGAGTGCATCCATCCTCTGTAGACGCTCCTCTCTAACGAACTCGATTGTTCGCCCGCTGTTCACCTCCGTCGACCCCATCTCCCATTCACAGAAGAGGAAGGAAACGATGACGAGGCCAATTTCCATTTTGATTCCTCCTGGACGTCGGTTCGGTGTTTTTGAACGCCTGTGATTACACGACACACGAACCAGGACCGGTGTAATTAGCTGAATTATTGTTTTAGAATTGAGATCTCCATTTTCTGCTTCCTCAGTCAATGATCTATTGATTGATTACCGGTTCATGTTGCTGTGTCAGTGTTGGTGAGTTAGCATAAAATCTAGCAGCAACAATGCTAACCAAGTATGAGAATATAATATGTACAATGTGTACAATATAAACCAATAATATATTTATCTATAAAGGCCTGAAGCATGAACAGTGTTCCTGTGATGCTGTGTTCCCATCTGATACTGATTACTATCTTCTTTTCACATCACTCACTTCTGTTTTCTTCTTCATCCTCTCCTTTGGATAATAAAACAAAAATCCCTCCCCTCTCCTCCCCTGCCTGTTAATCCTTCTCCTCCTACTCCCCCCTTTTCTCCAGCCTTCCTCCCTTCTCTTCCTCAGTTCACTTCAATTCTAATTATTCTTATTCTAGTCATGGAATGTAATTTGTCTGATAAAACCTTAAAGCTTTAAAGGTCAGTTTATACAATCAATTCTGCTGTCACATATATGCTCAATGGCTTCACTGTATCATTGCTGCTATTTATTTACACACGACCGTGTATAAAACAGTCAATCAATGGCTAAAGTATGAAGTGGAAGATTATCACGTCTGTAAATATTATAATCTAATGCGACTTATTTGGGAATAGGATATTGGGATACATGGAAAGACTAATTCTTGGTTTCTCCACTTCTTAACGTTGAATATTCATTAATAAAAAGCTTATTTTTGTTTTTTTGACTCAATTTTTTCAGATTCTTGTACAAAAAGAACCATAGTCTTATTTTTTAACAACTCTCGTGCACTCCACTGCATTTATTTGAGAACAATTGTTACAATTTACTTTGCAGATTCAAAGTATTCATGTTTAATATAAATATAAATATTATCAGAAATTACAACTTTCAGCAAAATTATTTTAAAGTGAGTTTATTTCATTGGAATTGAGGAGAAACAGAGATAACCATTCATCTCCTTGTCTTCATAAATATAAATAATGACATTTATCTCCTTTTCCTCATCTTGTAGTTTCTGGTGCGGGACACAGAGCGGCCGTGCCGGATGACTCGGCAGCAGACGAGCACAGAGGTGAAACCTGCTCCACCCCCCGTTCACTAATTCATGTAACTGCGACCCACATATCCTCCATGTCTGACCTTCACCTTTTGACCTCTAGGACCTGTCGCCCGGCAGATCTTCATGCCCGAGTCTGAAGCCTCCGACTTCTTTAAGCGTCGCAGTCGCCGCTCTCCCCAGTACACGGCTGAGCTCCAAGGTAAGTGTCGTTAATTACGTTAATTCTGATATTAATGTTGCTGGAAACGGTTTATCTTTGTGTTATTTATTTGCTGCTACGATAGACTATTTGACTGCAAGCTGTGAAAGCTAAAGAGAAGGAGAGAGAGAGAGAAAAGAGGAGGAGAGTAATGGAACGTGACGCAGGTGTTGTTCTCTGCAGCTCCTGGCTTGTATCCACACAGGATCGATCTCAGAATTAAATGTGTTCTAAGATTGATCAAGATCATGAAGTTGATTGCATGAATAATTCTTTTGGAAGATATTTACGCCGGATGCCTGGATACAAAGAACATCTCCCCGTCGGGGAACCGAACCCCGGTCTTCCGCGTGACAGGCGGAGATACAAGGTGACGCCCGCTGGGAAAGTATTTTTTTTTTTGTAATACACGGCGGTCCGCCGAGTTTGGACAGTCGTGTTTATATACTGTCCTTTTCGCCGCAGCTTTGGTCTACGGCCATACCACTCTGAACACGCCCGAGTGCGCATGCGCAGCAAAGGGGGAGTGGGTGTGTGCGAGTAAGCGGACTGACAGGAGTGACGGGGCGCTTGAAGTCTAACTTCCTCAAACCCAAATTGTTTTATTTGAAGAACAACTTATATTTGTGTTGTTTTCGGCCCCCCCTGGCACCTGTTGGTGTTAGGGGCGGATTCAACTCGGACTGTCAGAATGGGGGATAAACCGAATGACGCAGACGAAGGCATGCGTAACGGACAAACATCTGGCGAGGAGCGTTATCACAAAGATCTGACGGTGCTCGCAATCGTGGAGGGAGAGGAGGGTGTCACGGTGATGGATTTGTTGAAGGCGGTGAGGAGTGAGTGCGGGGTGGTTGAGGGGTGTCGGCAGAGAGGGCCCGGAAAGTTTGAGCTCACGATGGCGACGGCGGAGGGGAAGAACTCTGTATTGGACGGGCTCATGTGCGGCAGCGTGACGGTGACGGGGCAGGAGATTAACAGCAGCGTGATGGTGGTGTCCTTTCTAAACCTACCGGTGTACGTCACGGACCAGCAGATACGGGACAAGCTGACGGAGTGGGAGGTGAAGCCGGTGTCCGCGATCAAGCGGAGGATGTGGCCGGGAACGGAGGTGGCGGACGGCACGCGCTTCCTCCGCGTAAAGTTCACCGAGGAAGTGAGATCGCTGCCGTATTCAACAAAATTCAGCACGCTGGGAGGCACAGAGCACTTTAGGGTGATTCACGACCGACAGACATGGGTGTGCAGACTCTGCATCAAGCCGGGGCACATCTTCAGGGATTGCCCTGACTTTAAGTGCTTTCGGTGCGGCCAGACCGGCCATTACGCACGGGACTGTGGCGAGGAGAGGGGGCGGCGAGAGAGAGAGGGAGAAGGAGGGGGCGCGGAGCAGGACAGCAGAGAGGAGCAAGCGGCAGAGGAAGCTGACGAAGGAGGAGTGGAGCAGATGGAGGAGGACAGGGAAGTGAGCGGAGAGGAGAGAGGAGACGACGGAGGCGGCGGCGAGAGCGAAGGATTGGCGGGAGCGGACGGAGCGGATGGCGGAGCGGACAGAGGAGCAGGCGGTGGAGCGGCGGGAGCGGACGGAGGAGCAGGCGGTGGAGCGGCGGGAGCGGACGGACGGAGGAGCAGAGGAGAGGAGAGGAGGAGAGGTGGCAAAGCGGAGAGAGGGAGACGAGCGGTGATCGCGCAAGGAGGAGACAGCGGTGCGGGTGACAGCGCGGAGCGCGATGGCGCGCTGGAGACGGAGAAGCGGAGCAGCGGCGCGAGGGTTGGAGGAGAGGAGAAAAGGACACCGATGAGTACGAGGTCTACCCCACGGGACAAGGAGAAGGACGGCCGCGCTGAGTGTTCAGACATAACGGACAGCGGGGAAGACGACATGGAGGACGTCAGGACGAGCAGGAAGAGACCGCTGGGCAGCAGGGGAAAAATAAGGCTCGGTGCAAGCTCAAACCGGCACCGTGAGGTTTAGTTTTTTGTTTCATTTTCACGTTATGTTAACAATATCTTCTTTCAACGGGAATGGGCTGAGGGAGGGAGAGGCGGTACCGAGCCGTAAGCATGTGCGCAAGTGACGTCATCTGTTTACAAGAAACTCACTGGGATGGGGAGTGCGCGAGGGAGGCTGAAAGGGAATGGATGGGAGAAATGTTTGTGAACAACGGGGGGGGGGGGGGGGGGGGGGGTTATTGAGAGGGTGAACAAACGCGTGGATGACGGTGACGGGAGAGCGATCGGGATCACCTTTGAGTACATGGGCAGGGAGTACAAGCTGGTGAATGTGTACGCGCCCAATGAGGAGAAGGTGAGGAGAGGCTTTTTTGAGAGACTGGGAGGGATGTGTGGAGAGAATTGTATGATTGTGGGTGATTTTAATGTGTGGAGGGGGAGACTGGATGCGTGTGCGAGTGTGGACTTCAGGAGTGATTCCACCAGAGGCGTGCTGAATGAAGTGATGAGAGCGAATGATCTGGTTGATGTGTGGAGGGAGAGGAACCCGAAGGGGAGGGAATTTTCGAGGGCACAGGTGGTGCAAGGGGGGTTGAGGCAGAGCAGGATAGACTTTGTACTGTGCACGAGGAGCATAGAAGGGGAAATAGGGAATATTGAGTACAAAATGAATGCACTGAGCGATCACATGGTGTTGGGCTTTAGCTTGGGGCGGGGCCATGAGAGTAGAGGGGAGGAGTCTGGTGTATGAATGGAATGGTGTTGAAGGATGAAAAGTATAAGGAGCGTGTGAGAGATTGTATACGATTGAGAAAGGGTGAGGTCATGTATGAGGAGGACATAGGGAGGTGGTGGGAGAGACTGAAGGGGGAGATTAAGAAGCTCAGTATAGGATATAGCAGGAATAAGAATAGGCTAGAGAGAGAGAGGGAAAGAAGATTAAAGGACGAATTGATTAGGGAGATGGGGAGAGCAGACAGCGAGGAGGGGCGAGACGTAGGGGAGTATGTGAGAATTAAGAATGAACTTAAGGAAATGGAACAGAGGAAATGTTTGGGAGCAATAGTTAGGAGCAGGGCGAAACATATAATTGAGGGGGAGAGAGCGACAGGGTACTTTTTAGGGATGGAAAGGACGAGACAGAAGAGAAATTACATAGAACAGGTAGAGGGAAAGGAGGGAGGGAAGATAACAGACTTTGTAGGGATAGCTGAAAGGGTTGAGGAATTTTATAGGGAACTATTCAGGAAAGAAGAGACAGATGAGGCAAGCACGGAACAGGTTCTAGAGCAGGTGAAAGGTAGGCTGAGCGAGGAACATAGGGTAGTGTGTGAGGGGGAGATAGAGGCAGGAGAGATAGAGGCAGCGATAGCAGGACTAGGGAGGAATAAGAGTCCAGGGATAGATGGAATAATAGGGGAATTTTATATAGAATTTAGGGAGGAATTAGTGCCAGTGTTAGAGAGGTTGTTTAGGAGGATAGAAGAGCAGGGAGAGATGCCAATTAGCATGACGACAGGGTTAGTAACGATCATTCACAAGAAGGGAAGTAGGGATAAGCTGGAAAACTACAGGCCACTTAGTATGCTAAATGGAGATTATAAGATATTAGCGAGGGTATTGGCGAGCAGGATAAAGAGTGTGATAGGGACAGTGGTGGGGAGCACACAGGCTTATAGCATACCGGGCAGGGATATAGCAGACACGATTAGCAGCATCAGGGACACCATAGACTACATGAAGAGGGACAAAGGAGGGATAGTACTGAGTTTAGATCTGAACAAAGCATTTGATAGAGTAGATCACACATATTTGTACAGGGTGCTAGAACGAGTGGGCTTCGGGCATAGGATGATAGGATGGATAAGGAGGATGTATGATAGGGCAGTGAGCTGTGTAAAGATTAACGGTATAGTGACCGGCACGTTCAGGTTAGAGAGGTCAGTCAGGCAGGGGTGCCCGCTATCGGCTCTGCTGTACTCGCTGTCGGCAGAGCCGCTAGCGGCACTGATGCAGCACAACAATAAGATTAGGGGAGTAGAGCTACCGGGTGGTCAGATTAGTTTATTATATCAGTATGCGGATGACACAACAGTTACAGTGAGGGATACGGAGAGCGTAGTAGAGGTGTTGGAAAGTGTAGAAATGTATGGCAGGGCGTCAGGAGCTAGGGTCAACATAGAAAAGTCAGAAATAATGTATGTAGGGGCAGACAGGATAGGGAGGGTGGACATAGGGCTGAAAGAGAGGAAGGATTACTTTAGGGTGTTAGGAGTCAACTTAGGGATAGCGGCTAGAGAAGGGAGAGACATGCAGTATGAGGGGATAGTCAACAGCATCAGGAAGTCGTTGGGGTTTTGGAAGAGGAGAGGGTTGAAACTGAGGGGGAAAGTGGTTGTGGTGAATGCGTTGGTGATGAGTAAGCTTGTGTATGCGATGGCTGTGTTGGATGTGCCGGAGAGAGTGATGCGAGATGTGGATGAGCTGGTTAAGGATTTTCTGTGGGGAGGGAAGGGAGTCAGGATAGCTAGGGAGGTACTGGAAAACGATTATGTGGACGGGGGATTGAAACTGATTAATTTACGGGATAAGGTGAAGGCACTCAGAGTTAAAACGGTGATTAGATATTTGGATAAGAGTAGGGACCATGGGTGGAAGGTCTTTTTGAGGGAGGCGATAAATAAATGTGGGGGGTGCGGGGAGAGCGGAGTGTACATGGCACTGAAGAAGGCAAGAATGGACGGAGTGAGCGAGTTTTATAAGGAAGTACTGGCGGCATGGGGAGAGTTTGTGAAGCACGTGAAGTATGAGTGTGCGAACGTGAATCAGGTGTGGGAGCAACCACTGTTCTTTAACCCACAAATAACACACGAGGGGAACACAATGTACAACAGGGTCATGTGGAAGGCGGGGTTTAGGAAGATCAGGGATATAGTCTACGAATATGTACCGGGGTTCATGAGGGCACAGGTGATAGTGGATGAGGTGAGGGAAAGGGAGGGAGAGATCTGGCGGGGCACGGCGGAAGGAGTGATGGAGAGACTGAAGAGTGGAATGCCGTGCGAATGGGTGAGAATGATTGAGGAGGAGGCCGGAGCGTGTGAAGAAGGAGAGATCGAGATGTATGTGGGTGAGGGTGAACGGAGGGTGAGGCTGGAGAATGTCAAGACGAGAATGGTGTATAAATGCTTGAGGGCCAATGAGGTGAGGAGACCGGCTGCGGAGAGAGTGTGGGTGAGAGTAGTGAACGAAGTGAGAGTGGAAACGATATGGAAGAACCTGAGGGTGAAATGGAACTGCCATGAATGTGAGGATTTTGATTTTCTTTTACGTCACAATAGGGTGTTCAATAATTTATTAATTAGTAGGTTTGATGCGACTGTGAAGAAAGAATGTGATGTGTGTCGCGTGAGTGTAGAAACCTGTATGCATGAGTTTGTTGAATGTAGAGAGCTTCAGGGGTATTTTGAGAGGATGAGGGAGATGATTGACAGATGCTGGAGAGGACGGTATGTGGTGGAGATGGAGTGGAAGGCGTTGTGGCTGTTTGGAGTGACTGGGAAGAAGAAGGGGGAAAACATCAATCTGTTAAACCTGGTCTTGAGCCATGCACGGTACGCGGTAAAACTCAGGAGGAATCTGGCCCACTATGACAATAAAGTAACGAACGTCTGGAGGTTATTCAGGAACATGGTGAGGAGGACAATAACGACACTTCATAACAACATTGATCACGAAGACTTTCTGCAGGGGTTCATTGAGGGGAGCACTTTGGTTCAAATGCACGGTGATGCACTGAAATTTAATTTTGACTGAGTTACTGATGTTTGGTTTTATTGATTTGTTTTGATTTGGTGGGAGGCCAAGTGTCTGTCCACCATTATGTTTCCTGAGTTTATGCGTTTATGATTTGGTGAGAGGCCTCGTGCCTACTCACCCTTATGTTCTGCTGTGTTTATGGTTTTATGATTTCGGTGCCGGTTTGGAGCACGCAGGAGTATGTATGTATGGACTGCTGCCACCCGTTTTTATCATTGTATATATTGTAAATCTGTAAATAATATGACATTTTTGATAATAAAAGATAAAAAAAAAAAAAAGCACGCCCGATCTCGTCCGATCTCGGAAGCTAAGCAGGGTCGGGCCTGGTTAGTACTTGGATGGGAGACCGCCTGGGAATACCAGGTGCCGTAAGCTTTTCCTCATCCCTGAGACTGCGGGCAAACAAAATGGAATTTTTTCATCCAAAAGTCGGAAATCAAGATGGTTGTCAATTTGAAGACTTGTGATTGATGACTTTTCTTGAGCTCACTGCATTTAGAGGGAGGGATGACAGACTGAAGGCACAGTAGCATAGCATAGGAGCAAAGCATAGTTAGCTCTGGCTAAACCTTCCTTTACACAGGATGAGCTGATAGACTCATCTGGGTCAGTTGTTTCCCTGCCAGTGCTGTCCATGGGCTGAAACATCACGAAAAACCTGAGATTCCAGGAAGCCAGTTTTATCTTTCTAGTTTGGTCCTCAACTGCACAGAAATGAATCAAATGAGTTAGATCCAGAGGGATAAATTCTTTCATTTTGTCTCCATGACCTCAGCTCAAATTGTTACTCTTAAATTGTATTTTACAAATTCAAATCATTGTTCTGAATAAATCTATTTTTACATCGTAAAGCTCCACTTGATCCGTGGAATACGATTTCAGCTATGAGAGAGCTTTGTGTGTTTCACTGCTGTGGTGGAAACCCGTCAAGAGGTGGAGGAATACGCTAGTCTTCACGATGACGCCTTGCTTCTTCCCCTGGGCACATTTGGAGCGGCAGCACCCCCTCCCCTGGAGGGGAAAAGGGAAAACGTCCAGAGTTTCAAAACATCAAAGCATACAGGCATTACACAATACCAAACCATTGTGAACTCAAAGCATAACATCAAAGCAAAGCAGCATTGCACGGTGGTTCTTACTGTTGTCGGAGGTGCCGAACCCCACCAGTTTCATATGCACATTCGCCGAACCCATCTTTAGTGGGAAAAAAAATAAAATGTGATTTCTTTCAAATTCAAGACATATTTATATGATTTTTTTTAATGGTGCATAAAATGAACCGTGTGTGATCATCATCAAAGTGTGGGTGCACTGGAGGTGGTGGAGAGCCGGGTTGTGTCGGTTGGGCCTCGCCGGACTGGGGCCAGAGTGTGGGTGCCCTGGAGGTGGTGGAGAGCCGGGTTGTAGCGGTCTGGCCTCGCCGGACTGGGGCCAGAGTGTGGGTGCCCTGGAGGTGGTGGAGAGACGGGTTGTAGCGGTCTGGCCTCGCCGGACTGGGGCCAGAGTGTGGGTGACTTGGAGGTGGTGGAGAGACGGGTTGTGGCGGTCTGGCCTTGCCGGACGGGGGCCAGAGTGTGGGTGCCTGGGAGGTGGTGGAGAGCCGGGTTGTGTCGGTCGGGCATCCCCGGACTGGGGCCAGAATGTGGGGTAGGGGGGGGCATCTCCCTCTTCAGCCCAGCGTGGGTGAGGTGAGGTCGGGCAGTGTTCTGCGACGGGTGGGTGGGCCTTGGGAGATGGGCAGAGAGGGAGAGAGGGAGAGGAGGGACATCCAGGATCCACCCTGTGAAGACCAAAATGATCAACAGGGTATAATATAGTCAATGTGAGCTTCGGACCACAAGCCGAGTTTGAATCAGCAGCTTTTCCTATGGTCAGCATGTGTCTGCACCACGACCTGAGTGATAGGTTTCAGGCAGTTGGCACCTGCGCCAAACGAGCCGGGCTCATCGCTGTGGTGTTGGGGTTTTGTTAACAAATGACAGTTGTGTTCTTGAACGTCACTTGAAGCTGATGCATGCTGAATGGTTAAGGACCAATGGGATGAGGCCAAGAGGGTCATGTGATTTAGGTTGGGGAACGTGAGGTTGTTCAATAAAAATAGTTATCACGTCAGCTCACAGTTTGTCCCACGCGAGTCTTTATTGAAACATAAAGACACGACATGGTGTCAGAAGTGCTGTGAGGCTCCGACGGGATTTGACGCGAGGTCTGCCGCTGCGGAGGGAGAAGAGGGACGCTCTGCGGATACGTGTATGGCGAGTGACGGAGAAGACGAGCAGAACGGAGCAGCAGTTAGCATGGCGGCTAGCGCGCCCAGTGCTACGTTTAGCATCCAGCCACCAGAGCCCTTTGATTTCTCCAGGACGCACGAGTGGACGAAATGGATCCGGAGATTCGAGAGATTCCGACAGGCAAGCAATCTATCCTCAAGCTCTGAGGAAAATCAAGTGAATACATTGATTTATTGCATGGGAGATGAAGCAGATGACGTCTTGAGAGGCTTAAAGCTCAGCGATGCAGACCAGCATGAATACGCTAAAGTTAAGGATGGCTTTCAGAACTTTTTCGTTGTCAAAAAGAATGTTGTGTATGAGCGCGCACGGTTTAATATGCGCAAACAGGGAACTACTGAGACTGTTGATGCGTTCGTTACTGCCCTGCATGCATTAGCTGAACACTGCAATTATGGACAACTGCATGATGAGCTGATAAGAGACAGGATAGTAGTGGGGCTGGCTGACACAAGACTTTCAGAACGCATGCAAATGGAGAAGAATTTAGACCTGGAAAAAGCCATAAACATGGCAAGACAATCAGAGGAGATTAAAAAGCAACAAAACACACTGAGGAATGAAACAAGTGCTGTAATGCAGATGGATGGCAGCTCTGTGGACAGAGTTTTTAAGAGCAGGCAGCAGAAGGAAAGGCCCATTGACAGCAAATACACAAACAGTGGAGCTAAGCCTCGCTTTAACAGCAGATATAAAAATCCACGGAGCTCCCAGTGCTACAACTGTGGAGGCTCTCCTCACCCCAAACATGAGTGCCCTGCCAACGATGCCAAGTGCCACTCCTGTGGAAGAAAGGGCCACTTTCAGCGTGTTTGTCGTACAGACAAGACTGTTCAGAGTATTGAGGATGTAGAGGAGAAAAGCTACTTCCTGAGCTCTGTGTCTTCTGATAATGCTGCATGGACTGCCAATATAAAAGTTATGGACAAAACCATCTCATTCAAACTTGACACTGGAGCAGATGTAACTGCGATGTCACAGACTAGTTTTAACAGCATGTTTTCTGGTGCACTGAAGCCTGTTCTCCAGAAACCGGAGAGACCTTTGTTCGGTCCAGGACGGATCCCGCTGGACGTGTCGGGTTTCACCAGACTGCAGCTCAAGTATGGAGCTAAAGAGACCATGGATAAGGTGTATGTGGTCAAGAACTTAAGCACGCCTTTGCTTGGGTTGCCAGCCATTATATCCCTTGGCTTAATCAAGCGGGTCGACAGTATGACCATGGACACTCTCAAGGCAGACTACCCCAAACTGTGTAGTGGGCTGGGCAATATACAACGGCCCTACCACATAAAGCTTAAACCAGACGCTGTTCCGTTCTCACTGAAAACCCCCAGGAGAATTCCCCTGCCGCTGATGGGGAAAGTTAAAGAAGAGCTCCTACGCATGGAAAAGTTGGGCGTCATCAGTCGCGTAGAGGGGCCAACAGCGTGGTGTGCTGGCATAGTGGTCGTACCCAAGAAGAACAGTCCAAAACTGCGTCTATGTGTGGACTATACTGGCCTGAATGAGTATGTGTGCCGTGAAAAGTACATTCTGCCATCTGTGGAGCAGAGTCTTGGGATGCTTGCTGGGGCCAAAGTGTTCAGCAAATTGGACGCCAACATGGGGTTCTGGCAGGTTCCCCTAACTAAAGAATCCTCCAAGTACACCACATTCATAACACCCTTTGGGCGGTTCCACTTCAACCGTCTTCCCTTCGGCATCAACTCAGCACCTGAGCACTTCCAGTGCACAATGGCCGAAGTCATAGAGGGGCTAGCAGGTGTGGTTTGCCACATCGATGACCTGCTGGTGTGGGGTCAGGACCAAGAGGAGCATGACGCTCGTCTCCTCGCCGTGCTTCAGAAAGTGGAAGAGGCAGGCATCACTTTAAATCTGGAAAAGTGTGAACTCTCCAAAAGCAAGGTGGCCTTCTTGGGGCACATCATCGCAGCCTCAGGCATCAGCCCTGACCCAAGCAAGACTGAGGCCATCACAGAGATGAAGGAGCCGACATATGTGGGCGAGTTAAGGAGTTTTCTTGGCATGGTCAACCAAATGGGGAAATTTATTCCCCAGCTGGCAGAAAAGGATAAAGCGCTCCGTGACCTCCTCTCGAAAAAGAACTGTTGGCTGTGGGGCGTGGACCAGGATACAGCATTCAAAGAGCTAAAGGAAGCTTTGTCCTCTCCTCCAGTGCTGGCCATGTACGATCCGAACAGAGAGACTAAAGTATCAGCCGATGCCTCATCTTATGGCCTGGGTGGGGTTCTTCTTCAGAAATGGGAGGAGGACTGGCGGTGTGTGATTTATGCGTCAAGGTCACTCTCTCCAACTGAACAACGCTACGCGCAAGTTGAAAAGGAGG
Organism: Brachionichthys hirsutus; assembly: GCF_040956055.1. Taxonomy (NCBI): domain Eukaryota; kingdom Metazoa; phylum Chordata; class Actinopteri; order Lophiiformes; family Brachionichthyidae; genus Brachionichthys; species Brachionichthys hirsutus. Next base: position 850,939 of record NW_027180315.1, on the reverse strand, counting down.
CTCTGGGCCTCACATGGGCATGCGAGCGGTTCCGAGATTTCCTATTAGGGAAACATTTTTGTCTGGAGACTGACCATAAACCCCTTCTTTCTCTACTTGGAGCGCAAGCACTGGATCTTTTGCCACCAAGAATCCAGCGCTTCAGAATGCGGCTAATGCGCTACTCGTATTCAATAGTGCATGTGCCAGGAAAGTTACTCTGGACGGCAGACACACTGTCGCGCTCGCCAGTGAGAGTGCACTCGACTTCGGAGGAACAAGAGTTGATGGAGAGCACTAACATATATGTGGACTGTATTATGGAAAATCTACCGGTCAGTCCGTCATATGCGGAAAACCTGAAAGAGCAGCTGAAGGCCGACAGCGTATGTTCACGTGTCATGAAGCTGTGCACAGAGGGATGGCCAGCACATGCAAAACAGGAACCGCTGCTGAAAAACTATTGGACTGAGAGAGCCACACTCACAGTGCAGGATGGTTTATTGCTGAAAGACACACGGCTTGTTATACCTGCAGCAATGCGCAACAACGTGCTAGCCAAACTTCACGAAGGACATCAAGGTGTTGTGAAATGCAAAGCACGTGCTCGCCAGTCTGTGTGGTGGCCAGGACTCAGCCAACAAGTGAATGAAATGGTACTGAATTGCAGAACGTGTCTACATGAGCGTCTCAACCCCAATGAGCCACTCATTCCATCGGACTTTCCAGACCGACCATGGCAGAAGTTGGGAGCAGACCTCTTCCAACTGGGAAGTAGAATGTACCTACTTGTTGTTGACTATTTCTCCAGGTATGTTGAGATTGCACTCTTATCTCACACCAGGTCTGCTGATGTTATCACACATTTAAAATCGATCTTTGCTCGCCATGGCATCCCAGAGGTCATGATGTCAGATAACGGGCCTCAGTTCTCTGGACAAGTTTTTGCTTCCTTTGCGGCCGGATATGGTTTCAAACACGTTACCAGTAGCCCTCGGTTTCCACAAAGTAATGGCGAAGCTGAACGTGCTGTCCAAACGGTGAAAAGTCTTCTGAAGAAGGCAGCTGATCCCTACCTGGCTCTACTCGCTTATAGAGCCACTCCTCTTCAGAATGGCTACAGCCCGGCTCAGCTCCTCATGGGCCGGCGTCTACGCACCACGGTGCCATCGCTTTCCTCTCAGCTGGATCCTGCTCTGCCTGACAGCTGCACGCCGGTTCGGCAGGAAAGGGGGAAGAGGATGCGTGATGCTGAAAATTACAATAGGCGTCACCGTACAAAGACTCTCAGGGATCTGACGCCAGGAGAACATGTATGGGTCACTGACGTAAAATCACCTGGGACTGTGATCAAGACCCACTCCGCTCCAAGATCTTACCTCGTGGACTTACCCCAGGGTGTGGTGAGACGCAACCGCATACACCTGGTTCCTGAACAGACACCTGCACAGGACAGGTCTGCACCACAGCAACAGGTGACAGGGCCAGTTCCTGAGCAGGCTCCCATGTCGCCCGCGGTGGCATCTCCAGCCTCCCCTACAGAGACTAACACTCTCAGAACTAGATCTGGGAGAGCTGTAGTTAAGCCAATTAGGCTTAATCTGTGAAGTACAGTCCTGTGTTATGATGGTTCATGTAAGAGATGTTGCAGGATAGGGAGTTCAGTTTCATAGCAACAAGTTAGGGATTCAGAAGCTTTTGGTTGCATAATTGATGTGTTTGTTTCAGGGTATATATGGTTGTTACTAAACTGTCTAACCTTGTTATTCCTTGCAGGGTTTGTATGTTTTCGAATGTGTGTTCTGTGTTCTCGTAAAAGGGGAGATGTGGTGTTGGGGTTTTGTTAACAAATGACAGTTGTGTTCTTGAACGTCACTTGAAGCTGATGCATGCTGAATGGTTAAGGACCAATGGGATGAGGCCAAGAGGGTCATGTGACTTAGGTTGGGGAACGTGAGGTTGTTCAATAAAAATAGTTATCACGTCAGCTCACAGTTTGTCCCACGCGAGTCTTTATTGAAACATAAAGACACGACAATCGCTTCTCGGCCTTTTGGCTAAGATCAAGTGTAGTATCTGTTCTTATCAGTTTAATATCTGATATGTCCTCTATTAGAGGACACCATATTAAGCGGATTTTTAGAACTGGGGGCTGAGAAAGGGGCTTGCCTCACTCGCTCTACGCATCGACCTGGTATTGCAGTGCTGCCATGAACGGTGCACCCTCCTTCTGCGTTGTGTAAAACCAATGACTGTTGCATGCTGACTGGAGATCAGTGTGGGTGATATTCTGAGATGAACCAGGACTGACAGTCTTGTTGTCAGAAATGGGGTCGGTCTGACTTTCAATGAGAAGGTAGATTGTCTTGCTTCACTTCAGATCGTATAAATCTTTCGCCTTTTACTAAAGATTTCCGTGGAGTGGAACAACGAGAGTTGAAGTCAATTCTTTACGCCCTGCTAAAGTGGGGCGTCATTTTCCTGTGAAAAAAAGTATTTGTTATTTCCGATTAAGTGTCGTGTAGTGTACACGTGGCTGATGTGGGACGCAATCCTTCTTATTTACACTGTAGGCCTTTGATCAACTTGTGCTTTGATGTTAGAATTTTAACATTAAATCTATGGCTGCAGCATGGATCAGTGTTTCTCACTGATGGCAGCGTCTTCTTCAACTGCTCAGGAGGCGATGCACCGCCTTGATGGACAAATAATTTTCCTGCTGTGTCATAAAGCAAACACATCGTGTTTAACTCCAGATGTGGTCAAAAACAAGATCCTTCATGAGCTCACTGCATTTAGAGGGAGGGATGACAGGCTGAAGGCACAGTAGCATAGCATAGGAGCAAAGCATAGTTAGCTCTGGCTAAACCTTCCTTTACACAGGATGAGCTGATAGACTCATCTGGGTCAGTTGTTTCCCTGCCAGTGCTGTCCATGGGCTGAAACATCACGAAAAACCTGAGATTCCAGGAAGCCAGTTTTATCTTTCTAGTTTGGTCCTCAACTGCACAGAAATGAGTCAAATGAGTTAGATCCAGAGGGATAAATTCTTTCATTTTGTCTCCATGACCTCAGCTCACATTGTTACTCTTAAATTGTATTTTACAAATTCAAATCATTGATCTGAATAAATCAATTTTTACATCGTAAAGCTCCACTTGATCCGTGGAATACGATTTCAGCTATGAGAGAGCTTTGTGTGTTTCACTGCTGTGGTGGAAACCCGTCAAGAGGTGGAGGAATACGCTAGTCTTCACGATGACGCCTTGCTTCTTCCCCTGGGCACATTTGGAGCGGCAGCACCCCCTCCCCTGGAGGGGAAAAGGGAAAACGTCCAGAGTTTCAAAACATCAAAGCATACAGGCATGACACAATACCAAACCATTGTGAACTCAAAGCATAACATCAAAGCAAAGCAGCATTGCACGGTGGTTCTTACTGTTGTCGGAGGTGCCGAACCCCACCAGTTTCATATGCACATTCGCCGAACCCATCTTTAGTGGGGAAAAAAATAAAATGTGATTTCTTTCAAATTCAAGACATATTTATATGATTTTTTTTAATGGTGCATAAAATGAACCGTGTGTGATCATCATCAAAGTGTGGGTGCCCGGGAGGTGGTGGAGAGCCGGGTTGTGTCGGTCGGGCCTCGCCGGACTGGGGCCAGAGTGTGGGTGCCCTGGAGGTGGTGGAGAGACGGGTTGTAGCGGTCTGGCCTCGCCGGACTGGGGCCAGAGTGTGGGTGCCCTGGAGGTGGTGGAGAGACGGGTTGTAGCGGTCTGGCCTCGCCGGACGGGGGCCAGAATGTGGGGTAGGGGGGGGCATCTCCCTCTTCAGCCCAGCGTGGGTGAGGTGAGGTCGGGCAGTGTTCTGCGACGGGTGGGTGGGCCTTGGGAGATGGGCAACCCCCCAACTTCCAGAGTGTCAAGGGGGCCAGCGTGCTTTTCGCCTCCCAGCATCGGACACCAGGCCTGGGCACGAGCGGCACGGCGGCACCCCCTCCCCTGGAGGGGAAAAGGGAAAACGTCCAGAGTTTTAAAACAGCTATGAGAGAGCTTTGTGTGTTTCACTACTGTGGTGGAAACCCGTCAAGAGGTGGAGAATACGCTACTCTTCACGATGACGCCTTGCCTCTTCCTCACCTGAGCAGGAAACTGTCAGGTTTGAGACGCCGTAAAAGAGTGAAAATCAGAACCAAGTCCTAAATATTCCACACCACTAAACATTTACTTGACTTGCGGTAGGACAGGAGACTGGTATCTTTCTTTCAGCAAGGGAGAATGGAGCTGCTCGAGCAGCGCCCTCTACTCTCCCAGCAAGGGAGAGTGGTCGCTTGCTAGCTTCGTCCTCGATTCTCAGAGAAACAGTTCTCTCCCAGCTGGTTTTATTAGCAGATAAGAATGTGTACGTGCGTAAATCACCCAGACATGAAGACTCCAACCTTGAGTAGATAGCTCTTCCAGACAACACAAGGTGTTCACTTCTTCAGTCTCGTCAGCATATAACAGATATACGATTGTCACATACGTTATGATTACAGTGAGAATCGATTATGAATCAATGATTATAAATGGCATTAAAAGAACCATGACATAATTAATGCTACTGATTGGTGAATTAATGATAAACATATTTGCAGATTTATCTAACAGAAACCACCATCACCTGGACATCCAGGATCCACCCTGTCAAGACCAAAATGATCAACAGGGTATAATATAGTCAATGTGAGCTTCGGACCACAAGCCGAGTTTGAATCAGCAGCTTTTACTATAGTCAGCATGTGTCTGCACCACGACCTGAGGGATAGGCTTCAGGCAGTTGGCACCTGCGCCAAACGAGGTGGGCTCATCGCTTCTCGGCCTTTTGGCTAAGATCAAGTGTAGTATCTGTTCTTATCAGTTTAATATCTGATATGTCCTCTATTAGAGGATACCATATTAAGCAGATTTTTAGAACTGGGAGCTGAGAAAGGGGCTTGCCTCACTCGCTCTGCACATTGACCTGGTATTGCAGTGCTGGCAGGAACGGTGCACCCTCCTCCTGCCTTGTGTAAAACCAATGACTGTTGCATGCTGACTGGAGGTCAGTGTGGGTGATATTCTGAGATGAACCAGGACTGAAAGTCTTGTTGTCAGAAATGGGGTCGGTCTGACTTTCAATGAGAGGTAGATCGCTCTTGCTTCACTTCAGATCGTATAAATCTTTCGCCTTTTACTAAAGATTTCCGTGGAGTGGAACAACGAGAGTTGAAGCCAATTTTTTACGCCCCGCTAAAGTGGGGCGTCCTTTCCCTGTGAAAAAAAGTATTTGTTATTTCCAATTAAGTGTAGTGTAGTGTACACGTGGCTAATGTGGGACGCAATCCTTCTTATATGCACTGTAGGCCTTTGATCAACTTGTGCTTTGATGTTAGAATTTTAACATTAAATCTATGGCTGCAGCATGGATCAGTGTTTCTCACTGATGGCAGCGTCTTCTTCAACTGCTCAGGAGGCGATGCACCGCCTTGATGGACAAATAATTTTCCTGCTGTGTCATAAAGCAAACACATCGTGTTTGACTCCAGATGTGGTCAAAAACAAGATCCTTCATGAGCTCACTGCATTTAGAGGGAGGGATGACAGGCTGAAGGCACAGTAGCATAGCATAGGAGCAAAGCATAGTTAGCTCTGGCTAAACCTTCCTTTACACAGGATGAGCTGATAGACTCATCTGGGTCAGTTGTTTCCCTGCCAGCGCTGTCCATGGGCTGAAACATCACGAAAAACCTGAGATTCCAGGAAGCCAGTTTTATCTTTCTAGTTTGGTCCTCAACTGCACAGAAATGAGTCAAATGAGTTAGATCCAGAGGGATCAATTCTTTCATTTTGTCTCCATGACCTCAGCTCAAATTGTTACTCTTAAATTGTATTTTACAAATTCAAATCATTGTTCTGAATAAATCAATTTTTACATCGTAAAGCTCCACTTGATCCGTGGAATACGATTTCAGCTATGAGAGAGCTTTGTGTGTTTCACTGCTGTGGTGGAAACCCGTCAAGAGGTGGAGGAATACGCTAGTCTTCACGATGACGCCTTGCCTCTTCCCCTGGGCACATTTGGAGCGGCAGCACCCCCTCCCCTGGAGGGGAAAAGGGAAAACGTCCAGAGTTTCAAAACATCAAAGCATACAGGCATTACACAATACCAAACCATTGTGAACTCAAAGCATAACATCAAAGCAAAGCAGCATTGCACGGTGGTTCTTACTGTTGTCGGAGGTGCCGAACCCCACCAGTTTCATATGCACATTCGCCGAACCCATCTTTAGTGGGGAAAAAAATAAAATGTGATTTCTTTCAAATTCAAGACATATTTATATGATTTTTTTTAATGGTGCATAAAATGAACCGTGTGTGATCATCATCAAAGTGTGGGTGCCCGGGAGGTGGTGGAGAGCCGGGTTGTGTCGGTCGGGCCTCGCCGGACTGGGGCCAGAGTGTGGGTGCCCTGGAGGTGGTGGAGAGATGGGTTGTAGCGGTCTGGCCTCGCCGGACAGGGGCCAGAGTGTGGGTGTCCTGGAGGTGGTGGAGAGACGGCTTGTGGCGGTCTGGCCTTGCCGGACGGGGGCCAGAGTGTGGGTGACTTGGAGGTGGTGGAGAGACAGGTTGTGGCGGTCTGGCCTTGCCGGACGGGGGCCAGAGTGTGGGTGCCTGGGAGGTGGTGGAGAGCCGGGTTGTGTCGGTCGGGCATCCCCGGACTGGGGCCAGAATGTGGGGTAGGGGGGGGCATCTCCCTCTTCAGCCCAGCGTGGGTGAGGTGAGGTTGGGCAGTGTTCTGCGACGGGCGGGTGGGCCTTGGGAGATGGGCAGAGAGGGAGAGGAGGGAAATGAGGGGAAACCCCCCAACTTCCAGAGTGTCAAGGGGGCCAGCGTGCTTTTCGCCTCCCAGCATCGGGCACCAGGCCTGGGCACGAGCGGCACGGCGGCACCCCCTCCCCTGGAGGGGAAAAGGGAAAACGTCCAGAGTTTCAAAACAGCTATGAGAGAGCTTTGTGTGTTTCACTGCTGTGGTGGAAACCCGTCAAGAGGTGGAGAATACGCTACTCTTCACGATGACGCCTTGCCTCTTCCTCACCTGAGCAGGAAACTGTCAGGTTTGAGACGCCGTAAAAGAGTGAAAATCAGAACCAAGTCCTAAATATTCCACACCACTAAACATTTACTTGACTTGCGGTAAGACAGGAGACTGGTATCTTTCTTTCAGCAAGGGAGAATGGAGCTGCTCGAGCAGCGCCCTCTACTCTCCCAGCAAGGGAGAGTGGTCGCTTGCTAGCTTCGTCCTCGATTCTCAGAGAAACAGTTCTCTCCCAGCTGGTTTTATTAGCAGATAAGAATGTGTACATGCGTAAATCACCCAGACATGAAGACTCCAACCTTGAGTAGATAGCTCTTCCAGACAACACAAGGTGTTCACTTCTTCAGTCTCGTCAGCATATAACAGATATACGATTGTCACATACGTTATGATTACAGTGAGAATTGATTATGAATCAATGATTATAAATGGCATTAAAAGAACCATGACATAATTAATGCTACTGATTGGTGAATTAATGATAAACATATTTGCAGATTTATCTAACAGAAACCACCCCTGGGCACATTTGGAGCGGCAGCACCCCCTCCCCTGGAGGGGAAAAGGGAAAACGTCCAGAGTTTCAAAACATCAAAGCATACAGGCATTACACAATACCAAACCATTGTGAACTCAAAGCATAACATCAAAGCAAAACAGCATTGCACGGTGGTTCTTACTGTTGTCGGAGGTGCCGAACCCCACCAGTTTCATATGCACATTCGCCGAACCCATCTTTAGTGGGGAAAAAAATAAAATGTGATTTCTTTCAAATTCAAGACATATTTATATGATTTTTTTTAATGGTGCATAAAATGAACCGTGTGTGATCATCATCAAAGTGTGGGTGCCCGGGAGGTGGTGGAAAGCCGGGTTGTGTCGGTCGGGCCTCGCCGGACTGGGGCCAGAGTGTGGGTGCCCTGGAGGTGGTGGAGAGACGGGTTGTAGCGGTCTGGCCTCGCCGGACTGGGGCCAGAGTGTGGGTGCCCTGGAGGTGGTGGAGAGACGGCTTGTGGCGGTCTGGCCTCGCCGGACTGGGGCCAGAGTGTGGGTGACTTGGAGGTGGTGGAGAGACGGGTTGTGGCGGTCTGGCCTTGCCGGATGGGGGCCAGAGTGTGGGTGCCTGGGAGGTGGTGGAGAGCCGGGTTGTGTCGGTCGGGCATCCCCGGACTGGGGCCAGAATGTGGGGTAGGGGGGGGCATCTCCCTCTTCAGCCCAGCGTGGGTGAGGTGAGGTCGGGCAGTGTTCTGCGACGGGTGGGTGGGCCTTGGGAGATGGGCAGAGAGGGAGAGAGGGAGAGGAGGGACATCCAGGATCCACCCTGTCAAGACCAAAATGATCAACAGGGTATAATATAGTCAATGTGAGCTTCGGACCACAAGCCGAGTTTGAATCAGCAGCTTTTCCTATGGTCAGCATGTGTCTGCACCACGACCTGAGGGATAGGCTTCAGGCAGTTGGCACCTGCGCCAAACGAACCGGGCTCATCGCTTCTCGGCCTTTTGGCTAAGACAGTGATCACTCCTTGGCAGTAAGGTCTTTCCAAATTATTGGAAAAATCCCTTAGCTTGAGAGGAGGATATTGTTCTGTTTCTGTGTTAATTTGTTGTATTTTGCTCATTTCTTGCTTGTTTGCACTTTTTCCACTTGCACTTTAGGTCTACCTCAAGGTAAGTTTTAACATTTTTTATATTTTAAATTGTATTTTACCTGTTTTTAGCTAATTTATTGTTCTTGGTGGTGCCTCTCGCCATGTCGGCTGCACGTGCCGGCATGCGGAGGCACCACAGTGTGCGTTTTAAATTCAGGGAGGAGGGTGGGAGGCTCCTGGGGATGTCGAGGCTAGACTTCTCCAGGAAGCTAATCCAGCAGGCCCTAGGTTTTCAGCCAGATGACCTCCATTGTATTTTGACCCTCCCTTTTAACAAAGGTTTTGACGTAAGTTTTATGTCCGATTTATTACTGAAACAGTTTTGGATGAAGTACGAAAATGTGAAGACCCAGTTCTCTGTGTTCGAAATTGAGAAACTGACTGACAATAGCCTTAAAACGGTTATTGTCAGGATGTTCAATGAAATGGTGAACGCAGGAGACATTTTGGTTTGGCTGGGTAGATACTGCACGGTCAAAGGACAGGCTACCAAAGTGAGGGATGTGGATGGCATTTGGAACTGTGCCTGGAGGGTCCCCATTCAACAATGGGAGGACCCTCAGGGCTTCCAGGGCCTGAAGCATCTCCCGTCCATGATAGTCCTGGGAAACGACCGGGGCTACATCCACTATCAAGGACAGCCCAAGCTGTGCCACAAGTGTGGTGAGCATGGGCACCTTGCTGAGGCGTGTCCGCACATCATTTGTGGTAAATGTAGAGAGATTGGGCATACATTTGAGGAATGTACCAATGGCAGGAAGTGTAATCTCTGTGGAGTCACTACCCATCTCTTTAGGGATTGCCCAAACTCATTTGCTAACAAATTGAAGGCCAGACCGACAATGACCGACACACCTGCGGAAAATGGCGGCAAAGTGCTGATTGAAGGGGCGGGGCTGGGAAATTCAAACTTCCCGCCAAAACTGGTGATTGGAGGAGAGCCCGGTGAGGCGGGAAAAGGGGAGGGGCCTGAACTCAACCCAGCAGAGGGAGCTGAGGAGCCTGCCGTGGCGAGCCAGGCAGCTGGGGAGCCTGCTGGGGAGAGTCAGGCAGATGGTGGAGCTGGACCTAGCTCTTCCGGTGAGGACTCCACTGGAAGTCTTATCACAGTGAGTGAAGAGGGGTCCGGTGAAACCTGCCTCCCCAATGCCCAGCCCTGTTATAAGAGGACTGCATCGGAACTGTCGAGCTCTGAGGCTGAGGAAGCCTTGGAGAAGAGGGGAAGGGCTGAGCCAGGCTCTCACAGTTCCTCTGTGGAGCAGGACGAAGCCCCCCCCTCCGGTTCACCAGGTCAGTGTTCCTTCCTAACAATTGCACTGCAATCAACTCCATTGGAACGGCGAGCAGATATTGCTTTCCGGAGGACAGGATCTCGAAGTTCACCTCCCGACTGTGAGGATATTATGACATGAGATCCTGTTACAATATTGGCGGACACGTACGACTAGGTTTAGTGTTTTAATTATTTATTGTCTTTTAAAATGTTGTACCTGTTTTTAATAACCATATTCATGACCCTCACCTTCACGACAATTAATGTCAGGAGTGTGAAGTCGAGGGTGAGGGCACAGAGTATTTTATCCTTCCTTTACAATTTTAAGTCAGATGTGTTTTTAATTCAAGAATGCAACCTTCCGTTTTTAAAGAGGTACGCGCAGTGGGAGGAGATGTGGCCGCTCCCGTCTATATGGAGCGGATCAGACGAAAACAAGAATGACGGAGTGGCCATTTTAGTAAAAAATCCTCAGATTGTGGTGAAGGGCAGCACTGTGGTGAGACACGGTCGGGCACTTTTAGCACATTTGACTTTTATGGAACAGGATTTTAACCTCTTAAATGTTTATGGTTTTAATGACAAAAACGACAGGTACGACTTTTTAGAAGACCTGCAGTCCCACATGCTAGGTAGGGCGCCATTAGTTGTAGGGGGTGATTTTAATTGTATCTTGAGTAGGCAGGATAGGAAGAGAGCAGAGACAGATTTTAAAATAGACAAGACGTCGGTTTTACTTCAGGGAATTTGCAAGGATTTTAAGCTGACTGACTGCTTTAAATCCATGCATCCCAGAGAGGAGGGCTTCACCTGGACCAGTGGTGACGGCACCAGAGCCTCTCGCATAGATTACTTTTTTACCCGGGGTTGCCCACCCACCGATGCTAGATTAATCCCTGTTTTCTTCTCAGATCACTCGATGCTGACCTGCACCCTCTCACTCTCTTCAGGTGTGACTGTAGGGACGGGTCTGTGGAAGCTCAACTGCTCCCTTCTAGAAGATAGGGAGTTAGTTAGTCAGTACAGGGAGCAGTACACAATGTGGCAGACCTTCCAGGACTTCTACGATACACGAGCACTATGGTGGGAAATGGTTAAAAAAAGGACCCAGGCTTTCTTTTTTTTTTATTTTTTTTTTTTTTTTTTTTTCTCTTTTTTTCTTTTCTTTTTTTTTACCTTGTCTGCATTCGTGCTCCACAGTGACGGACATAACGTCAGTCACTGCTGGAGTTCTATGCAATTTTTATTCTTATAGTGATTGTGACCGTCACCTGCCCTCTTGGCAGCCTAGCCTATTCCTATTTTATTGATTTTATTACCTGCTTACCACCGTAGAGGGCTGTGCACACCGCAGTGAACATACAACATGAACAAACAAAAAGTGACAAAAACACAGTGTTCTGAGAAGAAAGTGCAATGGATTTATTTGTGCCCCTTAATTCTACCCCTTCCATCCAATCATCACCAAGAGTTGTCCCAATAGACCAGGTTCACATTCGTCTCTAGAGGAAAGTATGGATCACCAAGTTCTCAGATCTGAGGAAAAAGAGAGAGAGCATAGTGAGAGCCACAAGCACTGACCCAGCAACCTCCACTAACTCAGAGATCTGTGTGCGGGGTTGACTCTCTAAACGAGTTTTAATAGGTGCTGGAGTGGTGGATCTGGCATGCATGAAACCTCCACCTAAGAACGGGGCAGCCATCCCGGACCCAACAATGGCAACATGAGCCCCCAGATCACCCCAAGCAGCTACAGCAACCCAAGAACGACCACCATGGCCCCACCAGAACCACACGCAGAAGAACCAGTCCAGGGCCCGGGGGGCGACTTACACCAACACAGCCGACGAAACCTAGGCCAGCGCAGCGGCACGGGGCACAGCGGGCCGGCCTGGCGCCCCACCAGCACCCAACACCACGCCCCCCCCAACCACCCGCCCCCTTCCCAGCACCCTCCACCCATCCCACACACCCCCCACAGTCCCCCAGCCCCCCCCACAGTCCAGCCCCCCCCACCCCCCACCCCCGCCCCCCGCGCCCCCCCCGCCCCCTCCCCCCCACCGCACCCCTCCCCCCCACCACCCAACCCACCGCCGAGCTCGGGCAACCCCCCAACCCAGCGAACCAGCGTCTGGGGAACGGGAGTAGACAGTGCAGGGGCTTCAGCCCTATCCGACCCTATACAGCCATTTGGGAGGAGAGTATTATTCCCTGGGATGGAGAGTAGGGAGCAGGAGGCCGGACCACCGTCCCACCCCAAGCCCAGCCCGCTAAGGCCCCACATGCCGCGCCAAGGCCAAAAATAAATAAATTGATTGTGAACCCCCCCCCATACCCTGTCTATATGGCTCCCCAGATCCCAGACTGGGGAACCCTCCCAACACCGTGAATGTGTGGACACCCAGGTGCTATATACACATGTATGTAGTGCGTTAAAATTTGGGGCAGGAGGGGCCAGACGGGGGATGCGGAGGAGGGCAACGGCGCACTCCTGCCCTGCGCCCTCCCCCTTATTTCCCCGCCTAGCACCCACGTAACCCCATGTGGTGCATTAAAATGGGGGGGGGGGGGGTTGCAGAGGGACGCTCGGTGAACGCCCCCCAGCACCAGGCCCCCCAGGTGCATGTCCCTATGTGTATATTTACAAATGTGTTGTGCTAAGGTGGTGAGTTAAGAGGCGCAGCACATGAGGCCCCAGCCAACCAGGCGGGGGGAGGAGGGAGCCCGACCATAGTCCCCAGCCTCACCCATCCCACCCACATGTGTCAGAGGGCCCAACCATGCACAGGGCCTGGATCGAGCGCCGCCCCCGACGCATCCCACCCATCCCCCATAATCAAGCCCCCAGGAAGGAGGGAGCCGCGAGGCCCCGGCGGGAGGCAGGATGCCGGAAGAGGAGATGCGGGGAGAGAGGGGAAGGGGGAGACCACGAGGGGAGAGGAAGGGAGGCGAAGGAGAGGGGAGAGGGGCGAGGGGGAGGCAGGACAGGAGACGAGACCAAGGAGGAGAGGGCGAGCAGGGGACGGGGAGGGTGGAGGAGAGAGGTCAGGGAGGAGGGAGGGGAGGTGAGGGGGCCATGGCCACGCCAGGTCACCAGCCGGACCCCGGCCGCTACTACCAGCAGAGGAGTGACAGACTGCGCCAGCTCAGTGCCATCCCGAACGCATAGGCCAGCACCCCCGCATGGCAGCCTAGCGGAACACCGGCGGCCGCCCGAGACGCATGCGCCACCCAGCAGAGACCCGAGGAGCCGGGTTGCACATATCAAGCCACGGGGACAGCCCCTGAAGAGTTAGCCCAGCATGCCAACAGTCCCGGAGATCAACCATCCTTGTGTGAAGAACATTGAGCTGGAGACTGGAGCTGAAACATAGAAAGTTAGAATGGCTGGGCGACGATGTATTTCTGAGGTCCACTCGGTCCTGGATACAGAAAACAGAAACAAGCAGCATTACCATTTACATCGTTGTGGTGGCTTTCGCTAGCAGGCAGAATCAGGTTGTAATATTTATATTTAATGATTTAATAAAAGGAGACCAGCTTTCTGTAAAATATTTAAAATGTTTTTTATTTATTTTTTTGGAAGCAGAGATTTTCTCCATTGATATGTGTTCCATGAGGAGGTTCAACCAATGATTGATGTTTAAAAACTGTTTATTTTTCCAGTTAACGAGGATTGTTTTCTTGGCGATGGCGAGGGCTGCGAGTGTGGGGTGCGTATATTTCTTAGAAATAACGATTTCTGCCAAGTCACCGAGTAGACAAGAGATCGGAGATAAAGGGAACGTACAATCTAAGATGGACGACAGTCTATGTGATACTGCGACCCAGAAATCCTGGACGGGTGAGCACAACCATAGGGCATGGAAATAAGTGTCAGCAGTATTTTGGGAGCATTGAGAACAGATGTCAGATTCAGAGAAGCCCATTTTCTTCATCATATATTGAGTAATGTGTGTTCTATGAAGGATCTTATACTGGATGAGTTGAAGATTTCTGTGTTTTGTCATTTTAAATACATTTTCACAGATTTGTGTCCAAAAGTCATGATCTAGGGTTAGTGACAGATCCGTCTCCCATTTTGAGATGGGAAGAAGTAACGTATCTGTGCTTGAGAGGAGTTTATAAATCTTAGAAAGGGTCTTTTTAACTGTCGGGGAAATCTTTGTGACTTCCATAACAAATACAGGTGGCTGAGGCGGGCCCCGGAGCGTTGGAATTCTTTTCTTAATTGTATTCATTACCTGAAGATAGTAAAGGAAATTTCCGCTTCCGAGTTCATATTTTTGGGACAATTTTGTAGATGACATAAACGTATTGTCATGAAAGAGATGATGGAGTTGAGAGATTCCCTTCTGTTCCCACATACCTACATGGAAAGGTTGATTACTAGCCTGAAAGTCAGGGTTATTCCAGATTGGAGAGAACATGCAGGGTTCCAGTTTAGAATTTGTAACTTCTAACGCTTTCCACCAGGCGGACAAGGTGGAAGAAACCATCGGGTTTTTAAAACAGTTATGCCGTTTGATGGTTGTTGTGATAAAGGGGAGATCTGCGAGTCTAATATCCTTGCAGTCCTTCTGTTCCAATTCTAACCAGTAATTAGAGTCTCTATTCGGGTGCATCCATAGTACAAGATATTGTAGCTGGTTAGCCAAGTAATAATTCATAAAATTTGGGGCTTCCAGGCCTCCTTTAGATTTACTCCTCTGAAGGGTAGATAGACTAATTCTTGCTTTTTTATTTTTCCAGTAGAATTTGGTGATGGCTGAATCCAACGACTGGAAGCAGTTGGAAGTTGGTTTAAATGGAATCATTGAAAATAAATAATTTATTTGTGGTAAAATTTTCATTTTGATGGTGGCTATTCTTCCCAAAAGGGATATCGGGAGGTTATTCCAACGCTTCAGATCACTGCTGATTTTATCCAGAAGTGGGGTGAAGTTTAATCGGGTTAACTCAGACAGTTTAGGTGAAATATTAATGCCCAGGTACTTTAAATTGCCCGTAGGAAAGGAGTAGTTTGGGTCCTGGTCTGCAGGGTTCCATGACTTTTCTGTAATGGGAAGTAATGTTGATTTTGTCCAATTGATGGAATAGTCTGAAAGTTGTGAAAATTTAGCTATCAACTTGAATACTTCCTGCAGCGAATCCGAGGGTTCTTGTAAATAAAGCAGGATGTCATCAGCATATAAATTGATTTTGTGTTCTGACACCGCAGTGTTGATTCCCTTAATCCCGTTATTTTGCCGCACTGCTGCTGCTAGGGGTTCAATAAATATTGCAAATAATAAAGGAGAGAGTGGGCAGCCCTGCCTGGTACCTCTCTGCAAGGTGAAGCTCTGTGAGGTAATCCCGTTGGTGGTTACGGTCGCTTTGGGAGAGTTATATAATACTGACACCCAGTGAATAAATGACTCTCCAAACCCAAGCTTGTGTAGGACGGCAAAGAGGAAGGACCAGCTAACTTTATCAAAGGCTTTTTCTGCATCCAGCGATATAACCACTGCCTTTTTTCCAAGTCGCTGCGACATACTGATCAGATTTAGCAGTCTTCTAATATTGTTGGTGGAATGTCGACCTTTAATGAATCCTGTTTGGTCGCTGTGAATTACAGACGGGATCACTGTCTCCAGCCTCGATGCAAGTGCCTTTGCTATAATTTTGATGTCGGCGTTGATTAATGATAGAGGTCGGTAGCTTGAAGGGAGGGTGGGGTCTTTGTCCGGCTTCAGTAGAAGTTTAATTGCTGCTGTATTCATGTGGGGTCGTATATGACCATTGTTTTTCATTTCTGTCACTGATCTGAAGAATAACGGCGCTAACATGGTCCAGAAATGCTTCATAAATTCAGCCGGGAAGCCGTCCGGGCCTGGTGCTTTGCCGTTAGGCATACTATCTAGGGCGCTGTGGAGTTCATTTATAGACAGCGGAACTTCCAGAATGTTCTTATACTCTGTTGATAGTTGAGGCATATTCAGATTACTGAGAAATGCCTCAATATCCTCCGGGTTGGGTTTATTAGCTGCTGAATACAAGTTGTGGTAAAACGTGTAAAATATCTGATTGATTTCTTCTGGTGATTGCGTGCACTCACCATTTAACCCTTTAATTGCTGTTATGAGAGATCTTTCTCTGTTACGTTGGAGTTGATTCGCCAGAAACTTGCCTGATTTGTTATTATATTCAAAGTCGTTGTATCTCAATTGTTGTAATATGAACTCTGTTTTCTTTGATAATATATCATCTAGTTTTAGTTTTGTGTTTTGTAGTTCAGTCCACATTTGATTGCTTGAGTTCGCTGCGTAAGCATCGGTTAATAGTTTAATTTTCTCCTCTAATTCCTTTTCCATTTTCTGTTCCTGTTTTTTTTTGTAAGAGGCATATGATATAATTTTACCTCTGATTACAGCTTTCCCTGCTTCCCAGAGTAAAGACGGAGATGAGTTTGGAGAGTCATTCATTTCCAGATAGTCTGCCCACTCTCTTCTTATGACCCTATCAAATTCTGCATCTTTAAGCAAAGAGGTGTTAAAGCGCCACGTTGACGGGGGTTTAAAGGTCGCTGCGATTTGTAAGGTAAGCGTGACCGGAGCATGATCGCTGATAATTATTGGATTAATTTTAGTAGAAATATTCTCAATCACAGAATTATTTGTGAGAAAATAATCAATTCTTGAGAATGAACGGTGCACAGAAGAAAAGAACGTGTATTCCCTCTTCATTGGATTTTTTTAATCTCCAGCCGTCGCCAAGGCCAAAATCATCCATATATTCCAGTAGTACTTTGGCTGATTGTGAACGCCTCGTGTGTACTGTAGTACTGGAGCGATCTACTGATGGATTTAGAACTGTGTTGAAGTCTCCGCCGATGATGATAGTTGATTCTGCTGTTAGCTCGAGTAGCTGAGAGAACAATGTGTGGAAGAAGGCCGAATCATCACTATTAGGAGCGTACAGATTCACTATTGAGTATAATTTACTGAATAATAATGTATCGGCCCTCTGGATCCGTTACAGTGTTGTTTAACGTGAAGAGTAGTCTCTTGTGTATTAATATAGAGACTCCTCTTTGTCTGCTGTTATAGCAGGCAGAAAAAACTTGACTAAAATTTGTGTCTGTGAGTAATTTCTCTTCTGATTTTTGTAAATGGGTTTCTTGTAGGAGACAAATGTCTGCTTTTAATTTTGAGAGATGGTCTAAGATGTTGATTCTTTTTGCCTGAGAGCGAGCGCCACACACATTCCAAGATACCAAAATTAACTTAGACATACCGATGGTGAGCAGTCAGGTCTAAATGTGTGTATCTCTGTAAGCTGCTTACTATTCTCTGCATGTGATAAGTTAAAGTCAAGGTGTTGGATGGTTGGATAGCTGAGAGGGATATAAAGAGTCTTAAATGTGTGCACAGTAGAATCAAGAACACTGATACATAAACAAGTATAACAAACAAGTGATAGACATAGAGGGTGTGTGTGTGGGAAGAGGGGAGGGGTGAGTGAAAGGGAGGGGGAGACGTGAGGGGGGGGAGTGGATCTGAGGGGAGGGTTGGGACAAGAGGAATACATTAATTCCTAATAGCCCAGTGAGTTTTGGATCATTTGTTTCTCTATTTCACATATATGCGGACATACACATATATAAATACATATACATACATACATAACCATCTACATATACACCAAAACATAGCTACACCTACACATATTGACGAGCATTATGTTAAAGCATAATCCTCATCCACATGAAAATGCCTCTAATTCTTAGCTGAATGGAATAATTACGGGTGTTTCTGACTCAGAATAGCCAGGGGGTGGTGGCAGGGTCTCGGTACAGCTGGTTGTCGATATATAGTTTATCCACAACCAGCGTAGCTCGTTTGCCCTTCTGCCTATTCTGCTTCATGATCGGATACAGTACCTTTCGCCGCTCGTTGATCTCTCTCGGGAACTGGTCATTCATCCCGAAAGAGGTTCCTTTAAGCTCCCGTCCTTTGCTCTTTAGCAGCACTTTATGTTTAAAGTGTTCAAATTTGGCGATAATAGGACGGGGCCTATCGCCTCTACGGGCTCCGAGGCGGTGGACGCGGTGAAAGGAGATTGTACTTACCGTCTCCGGGGGAATTTTCAGTGACGTCGTCATAAAGTTTTTAATTAGGGACTCTGGGTTGTCCGCGGCGCTCTCTGAGATGCCTGAGAATATTAAATTGTCTTGCATACTGCGCGACTGAATGTCCAGGACTGTCTCTTTGAGCGTCTTATTTTCTGTTTTAATCTTCTCCATTTCGACTGACACAGTCGCAACGGAGGAGCGTAGCTCGATGTTCTCGCGCTGAAGCTCAGCCATCATACCATACGCGAGCTCCAAGCTAGCCTTCAGGTCTTTAACGTCGGCGTGAAGCACGCCGAGGACGTCCAGTTTTTTATTAATGGAGTCCAGTACGCTAGTCGGAGCATCTCCGTTGCCGAGATCTTCCGTATCAGTAGCCGAGTCGGCCTTTCTTTTCTTGGAGGGATTATCGCCCGACGCGGATTCCTCCATGACGCAGCAGCTGGAATAATACTCGTCGATAAATACCTCGAGGTCCTCCACGCTGAGCGATAATCCAATCCGTCGATTAATGAAAGTAATCGAAAAGGGCGAATTATGCGATGGTGATGTCTAATATTATATTAGTTGCAGAAAGCCGTCATATATCCTATCCAAAAATCACACGGGAGGTCTCGCGCGATCACATCCGGTCCGACCGCGTCACGCATGATGGGACTGCAGAAAAGACTGCAGCGTTATTTTAGACTAACTTTACAAGGTTTGGATTTTAGTGAGGAGGTAAAATATATTAAGCGTGAAATGTCAATTTTAGCAGATAACCACAGTAAAGGTGTCATTTTAAGAAGCAGGGAGAAGCAGCTAGAGGAAGGGGAAAAGTGCACGCGATACTTTTTTAGAAAGATTTTAAATAAAAGAGGGGCAATTTTAAAACTAAAGGACCCGAACGGATGCACTTTTAATACTTCCAAAGAAATACGAGAGCATATAGAAAGCTTTTATTCTGAATTGTATAGAGAAAAACCTGTTTTTATTGACACCTTGAATGAAGTTTTAGATTCCACTGAACAGGTTTTAAGTGACAGTGTGCTTTTATCCCAAGATTTTAACATGCTAGAGTTAAATAAATCCATACAAGCTTTTACGAAAGGGAAGTCACCAGGACAAGACGGACTTCCCTTGGAATTTTATTTGACATTTTGGGATCTTTTAGCACCTGACTTACTGACTGTTTTTATGGAATTCGAACGACTAGATCGGCTACCTGACAGTTTTAGGACAGGGATAGTGACCCTCCTATTTAAAAACAAAGACAAGACTGACATTAGAAACTGGAGACCAATCACGCTTTTAAACTTCGACTGTAAGCTTTTTAGCAAACTTTTAGCAGTTCGGATGTCCCTTGTTTTAGAAGACTTGATTCACCCGGATCAAGCCTGTGCCGTCCCGGGGAGGAAGATCACCGACAGCCTCGTACTGATCCGAGACACCATCTGTTTTGCGAGAGACAGGAATATTTGGTTAGTTGTTTTAAACCTAGATTTTGAGAAAGCCTTCGATCGGGTCTCGCACCAGTACCTGTTCCAGGTACTGCAAAAAATGGGGTTTCCAGGGAGGTTTATAGCTTGGGTGGGATTGCTGTACAAAGACATCACCAGCAAATTCATGGTTAACGGGGATCCTACAAAAGCAGTGGAGATTAACTGCGGTGTCCGTCAGGGTTGTCCGTTATCCGCTCTCCTCTATGTAATCTGCATCGAACCGCTGGCACAGGTCTTGAGAAGGGACCCACGAATCCACGGGGTGGTAGTACCAGGGTCCGGGGGACTGAGTAGCAAATGCGTTTTATACATGGATGACATCAACGTTTTATGCACTGACCTTTTATCTGTCAACCGGACCCTGGACTTGACTGACTGGTTTGGGCGGGCTTCTGGTTCCAAACTGAACAGAAGCAAGACGCTAGCCCAATTTTATGGCCCTTGGACACCGACTGAACGTACAGGACTGCCCCTGACTGTGACTCAGACTGACCAAAAGATTCTGGGGATTAAATTTGACAGGGATGGGGGAGGGCATACAAATTGGCCAGACGTGGTAGGGAAAGTTAGGCAGAGACTGGGGTATTGGGGACTAAGGGAACTGACTATGGAAGGGAAGGTTTTAATCATTAAAGCAGTGATTTTACCTTTGCTTTTATTGGTCAGTTCTGTTTTTACCCCTCCGAGGAGAGTGATTTTAGACCTGGAACGAGCCATTTTTTATTTTTTATGGGGATCCAAGTGGGAAAGGTTGAGGAGAGGTGTGGTAAAAAGGCCAAAGGAGAAAGAAGGCAAGGGGGTTCCAGACCTGACCTTGTTTTTAACGTCCTTGTACACCACAGCGCACATTGGAGCGGCTACAGCCCCATCCAGAAACCCAAAAACTGCGGCCATGGCACGCTTCTGGATGGGGTCCTACCTCAGACACTTAAAGATTTTACCCACTGATCTTAAAGTTCCTGTGTCTTTTAACCTGCCACCAGCTTACACTGCGATTAAAAATTTCTTAATGAATTTTAATCTGGAACATGAGGAGTTGTCGGTTTTAACCAGCCATCGCTCTCTTTTATGTGTTGTGCAGGAGCGCGAGCCGGTGAGTCCAGTGCGGGGGCTTGCACTCGGCGAACCCCAAACAGTTTGGCGCAACGTGAACCATCCTGCTCTTCCAAACAAGCTCCGGGATCTGTCCTGGATGGTGGCCCACGAGATCCTCCCGGTCAGGTCCGTAATGCACTCCCGGGGGATGGCAAGACTGTCGATCTGCCCCCGACCGGGTTGTGGCGCCCCGGAGTCGGTGAGGCATCTGCTCTGGGAGTGCGGCGCTGCTGTGGACCTGTGGGAAATGGCCAGCTCCTTGAATTTCCCGTACTTGCCAGCAAGGGAGGTCCTCACTGCACAACTGGTCCTCTACGGAGTGAACCAAAAACAAGTGCTTGCAAAAGAACATGCAAAGCAGTGGCTCGCCATCACCGCCATCAAAGACGCCATCTGGACCTCCAGAAACTTGCTGGTAAGGAAGCACATGCAGATCCCCCCCGTGGCTGCTTTCCGGATGGCGGCAGCAACCGTCAAAGCAGCTGAAGCTGCAGGCGGAAGGCTGCGGACGCAGCCACAAAGAAGAATCGCCTCTGTGCCCATTCGGACGAAGGAGCTGGACCCACGAAAATAAGGACACAGCAGCGGCGGCCTGGCTCTCCGGGTGAGGCAGGCGGGAAGGAGCACGAGGGCGGGGGATCTCCTCTGGGCACCGGGGCAGGACCCCGACAGACCGGCTGTTTGGAGGAGCAGGATGAGTTCCCCTTGGTAGGGACTCACTGCGCTCCGGCACAAACTGAAAGATCAGCAGAGCCTTTTAAACAATGCACTCCTCTTTTAAAGACTGTTTTAAGGGTATTTGACACAGTTTTAACTTGTATAAGATCATCTTTTCACAAACACTTTTATCTGTATAACCTCTTTTAAGGCAGAATTTTAATGTCTTAGATGTGTTTTTACAGAATTGTGTACACATACTATATGAAAAGAATTATATGAATGTATATATGAGTATTAAGTGTCAATAAAACTTTTCGAAAGAAAAAAATCTGTTCTTATCAGTTTAATATCTGATATGTCCTCTATTAGAGGATACCATATTAAGCGGATTTTTAGAACTGGGAGCTGAGAAAGGGGCTTGCCTCGCTCGCTCTACGCATCGACCTGGTATTGCAGTGCTGCCAGGAACGGTGCAACCTCCTTCTGCCTTGTGTAAAACCAATGACTGTTGCGTGCTGACTGGAAATCAGTGTGGGTGATATTCTGAGATGAACCAGGACTGACAGTCTTGTTGTCAGAAATGGGGTCGGTCTGACTTTCAATGAGAAGGTAGATTGTCTTGCTTCACTTCAGATCGTATAAATCTTTCGCCTTTTACTAAAGATTTCCGTGGAGTGGAACAACGAGAGTTGAAGTCAATTTTTTACGCCCTGCTAAAGTGGGGCGTCATTTTCCTGTGAAAAAAAGTATTTGTTATTTCCGCTTAAGTGTAGTGTAGTGTACACGTGGCTGATGTGGGACGCAATCCTTCTTATTTACACTGTAGGCCTTTGATCAACTTGTGCTTTGATGTTGGAATTTTAACATTAAATCTATGGCTGCAGCATGGATCAGTGTTTCTCACTGATGGCAGCGTCTTCTTCAACTGCTCAGGAGGCGATGCACCGCCTTGATGGACAAATAATTTTCCTGCTGTGTCATAAAGCAAACACATCGTGTTTGACTCCAGATGTGGTCAAAAACAAGATCCTTCATGAGCTCACTGCATTTAGAGGGAGGGATGACAGGCTGAAGGCACAGTAGCATAGCATAGGAGCAAAGCATAGTTAGCTCTGGCTAAACCTTCCTTTACACAGGATGAGCTGATAGACTCATCTGGGTCAGTTGTTTCCCTGCCAGTGCTGTCCATGGGCTGAAACATCACGAAAAACCTGAGATTCCAGGAAGCCAGTTTTATCTTTCTAGTTTGGTCCTCAACTGCACAGAAATGAGTCAAATGAGTTAGATCCAGAGGGATCAATTCTTTCATTTTGTCTCCATGACCTCAGCTCAAATTGTTCCTCTTAAATTGTATTTTACAAATTCAAATCATTGTTCTGAATAAATCAATTTTTACATCGTAAAGCTCCACTTGATCCGTGGAATACGATTTCAGCCATGAGAGAGCTTTGTGTGTTTCACTGCTGTGGTGGAAACCCGTCAAGAGGTGGAGGAATACGCTAGTCTTCACGATGACGCCTTGCTTCTTCCCCTGGGCACATTTGGAGCGGCAGCACCCCCTCCCCTGGAGGGGAAAAGGGAAAACGTCCAGAGTTTCAAAACATCAAAGCATACAGGCATTACACAATACCAAACCATTGTGAACTCAAAGCATAACATCAAAGCAAAGCAGCATTGCACGGTGCTTCTTACTGTTGTCGGAGGTGCCGAACCCCACCAGTTTCATATGCACATTCGCCGAACCCATCTTTAGTGGGGAAAAAAATAAAATGTGATTTCTTTCAAATTCAAGACATATTTATATGATTTTTTTAATGGTGCATAAAATGAACCGTGTGTGATCATCATCAAAGTGTGGGTGCCCGGGAGGTGGTGGAGAGCCGGGTTGTGTCGGTCGGGCATCCCCGGACTGGGGCCAGAATGTGGGGTAGGGGGGGGCATCTCCCTCTTCAGCCCAGCGTGGGTGAGGTGAGGTTGGGCAGTGTTCTGCGACGGGCGGGTGGGCCTTGGGAGATGGGCAGAGAGGGAGAGGAGGGAAATGAGGGGAAACCCCCCAACTTCCAGAGTGTCAAGGGGGCCAGCGTGCTTTTCGCCTCCCAGCATCGGGCACCAGGCCTGGGCACGAGCGGCACGGCGGCACCCCCTCCCCTGGAGGGGAAAAGGGAAAACGTCCAGAGTTTCAAAACAGCTATGAGAGAGCTTTGTGTGTTTCACTACTGTGGTGGAAACCCGTCAAGAGGTGGAGAATACGCTACTCTTCACGATGACGCCTTGCCTCTTCCTCACCTGAGCAGGAAACTGTCAGGTTTGAGACGCCGTAAAAGAGTGAAAATCAGAACCAAGTCCTAAATATTCCACACCACTAAACATTTACTTGACTTGCGGTAAGACAGGAGACTGGTATCTTTCTTTCAGCAAGGGAGAATGGAGCTGCTCGAGCAGCGCCCTCTACTCTCCCAGCAAGGGAGAGTGGTCGCTTGCTAGCTTCGTCCTCGATTCTCAGAGAAACAGTTCTCTCCCAGCTGGTTTTATTAGCAGATAAGAATGTGTACGTGCGTAAATCACCCAGACATGAAGACTCCAACCTTAAGTAGATAGCTCTTCCAGACAACACAAGGTGTTCACTTCTTCAGTCTCGTCAGCATATAACAGATATACGATTGTCACATACGTTATGATTACAGTGAGAATCGATTATGAATCAATGATTATAAATGGCATTAAAAGAACCATGACATAATTAATGCTACTGATTGGTGAATTAATGATAAACATATTTGCAGATTTATCTAACAGAAACCACCATCACCTGGACATCCAGGATCCACCCTGTCAAGACCAAAATGATCAACAGGGTATAATATAGTCAATGTGAGCTTCGGACCACAAGCCGAGTTTGAATCAGCAGCTTTTACTATAGTCAGCATGTGTCTGCACCACGACCTGAGGGATAGGCTTCAGGCAGTTGGCACCTGCGCCAAACGAGCTGGGCTCATCGCTTCTCGGCCTTTTGGCTAAGATCAAGTGTAGTATCTGTTCTTATCAGTTTAATATCTGATATGTCCTCTATTAGAGGATACCATATTAAGCAGATTTTTAGAACTGGGAGCTGAGAAAGGGGCTTGCCTCACTCGCTCTGCGCATTGACCTGGTATTGCAGTGCTGCCAGGAACGGTGCACCCTCCTCCTGCCTTGTGTAAAACCAATGACTGTTGCATGCTGACTGGAGATCAGTGTGGGTGATATTCTGAGATGAACCAGGACTGAAAGTCTTGTTGTCAGAAATGGGGTCGGTCTGACTTTCAATGAGAGGTAGATCGCTCTTGCTTCACTTCAGATCGTATAAATCTTTCGCCTTTTACTAAAGATTTCCGTGGAGTGGAACAACGAGAGTTGAAGCCAATTTTTTACGCCCCGCTAAAGTGGGGCGTCCTTTCCCTGTGAAAAAAAGTATTTGTTATTTCCAATTAAGTGTAGTGTAGTGTACACGTGGCTAATGTGGGACGCAATCCTTCTTATATGCACTGTAGGCCTTTGATCAACTTGTGCTTTGATGTTAGAATTTTAACATTAAATCTATGGCTGCAGCATGGATCAGTGTTTCTCACTGATGGCAGCGTCTTCTTCAACTGCTCAGGAGGCGATGCACCGCCTTGATGGACAAATAATTTTCCTGCTGTGTCATAAAGCAAACACATCGTGTTTGACTCCAGATGTGGTCAAAAACAAGATCCTTCATGAGCTCACTGCATTTAGAGGGAGGGATGACAGGCTGAAGGCACAGTAGCATAGCATAGGAGCAAAGCATAGTTAGCTCTGGCTAAACCTTCCTTTACACAGGATGAGCTGATAGACTCATCTGGGTCAGTTGTTTCCCTGCCAGCGCTGTCCATGGGCTGAAACATCACGAAAAACCTGAGATTCCAGGAAGCCAGTTTTATCTTTCTAGTTTGGTCCTCAACTGCACAGAAATGAGTCAAATGAGTTAGATCCAGAGGGATCAATTCTTTCATTTTGTCTCCATGACCTCAGCTCAAATTGTTACTCTTAAATTGTATTTTACAAATTCAAATCATTGTTCTGAATAAATCAATTTTTACATCGTAAAGCTCCACTTGATCCGTGGAATACGATTTCAGCTATGAGAGAGCTTTGTGTGTTTCACTGCTGTGGTGGAAACCCGTCAAGAGGTGGAGGAATATGCTAGTCTTCACGATGACGCCTTGCCTCTTCCCCTGGGCACATTTGGAGCGGCAGCACCCCCTCCCCTGGAGGGGAAAAGGGAAAACGTCCAGAGTTTCAAAACATCAAAGCATACAGGCATTACACAATACCAAACCATTGTGAACTCAAAGCATAACATCAAAGCAAAGCAGCATTGCACGGTGGTTCTTACTGTTGTCGGAGGTGCCGAACCCCACCAGTTTCATATGCACATTCGCCGAACCCATCTTTAGTGGGGAAAAAAATAAAATGTGATTTCTTTCAAATTCAAGACATATTTATATGATTTTTTTTAATGGTGCATAAAATGAACCGTGTGTGATCATCATCAAAGTGTGGGTGCCCGGGAGGTGGTGGAGAGCCGGGTTGTGTCGGTCGGGCCTCGCCGGACTGGGGCCAGAGTGTGGGTGCCCTGGAGGTGGTGGAGAGATGGGTTGTAGCGGTCTGGCCTCGCCGGACAGGGGCCAGAGTGTGGGTGCCCTGGAGGTGGTGGAGAGACGGCTTGTGGCGGTCTGGCCTTGCCGGACGGGGGCCAGAGTGTGGGTGACTTGGAGGTGGTGGAGAGACAGGTTGTGGCGGTCTGGCCTTGCCGGACGGGGGCCAGAGTGTGGGTGCCTGGGAGGTGGTGGAGAGCCGGGTTGTGTCGGTCGGGCATCCCCGGACTGGGGCCAGAATGTGGGGTAGGGGGGGGCATCTCCCTCTTCAGCCCAGCGTGGGTGAGGTGAGGTTGGGCAGTGTTCTGCGACGGGCGGGTGGGCCTTGGGAGATGGGCAGAGAGGGAGAGGAGGGAAATGAGGGGAAACCCCCCAACTTCCAGAGTGTCAAGGGGGCCAGCGTGCTTTTCGCCTCCCAGCATCGGGCACCAGGCCTGGGCACGAGCGGCACGGCGGCACCCCCTCCCCTGGAGGGGAAAAGGGAAAACGTCCAGAGTTTCAAAACAGCTATGAGAGAGCTTTGTGTGTTTCACTGCTGTGGTGGAAACCCGTCAAGAGGTGGAGAATACGCTACTCTTCACGATGACGCCTTGCCTCTTCCTCACCTGAGCAGGAAACTGTCAGGTTTGAGACGCCGTAAAAGAGTGAAAATCAGAACCAAGTCCTAAATATTCCACACCACTAAACATTTACTTGACTTGCGGTAAGACAGGAGACTGGTATCTTTCTTTCAGCAAGGGAGAATGCAGCTGCTCGAGCAGCGCCCTCTACTCTCCCAGCAAGGGAGAGTGTTCGCTTGCTAGCTTCGTCCTCGATTCTCAGAGAAACAGTTCTCTCCCAGCTGGTTTTATTAGCAGATAAGAATGTGTACATGCGTAAATCACCCAGACATGAAGACTCCAACCTTGAGTAGATAGCTCTTCCAGACAACACAAGGTGTTCACTTCTTCAGTCTCGTCAGCATATAACAGATATACGATTGTCACATACGTTATGATTACAGTGAGAATTGAATATGAATCAATGATTATAAATGGCATTAAAAGAACCATGACATAATTAATGCTACTGATTGGTGAATTAATGATAAACATATTTGCAGATTTATCTAACAGAAACCACCCCTGGGCACATTTGGAGCGGCAGCACCCCCTCCCCTGGAGGGGAAAAGGGAAAACGTCCAGAGTTTCAAAACATCAAAGCATACAGGCATTACACAATACCAAACCATTGTGAACTCAAAGGATAACATCAAAGCAAAGCAGCATTGCACGGTGGTTCTTAGTGTTGGAACCACCGGCCTTCTCGGCCTTTTGGCTAAGACAGTGATCACTCCTTGGCAGTAAGGTCTTTCCAAATTATTGGAAAAATCCCTTAGCTTGAGAGGAGGATATTGTTCCGTTTCTGTGTTAATTTGTTGTATTTTGCACATTACTTGCTTGTTTGCACTTTTTCCACTTGCACTTTAGGTCTACCTCAAGGTAAGTTTTAACATTTTTTATATTTTAAATGGTATTTTACCTGTTTTTAGCTAATTTATTGTTCTTGGTGGTGCCTCTCGCCATGTCGGCTGCACGTGCCGGCATGCGGAGGCACCACAGTGTGCGTTTTAAATTCAGGGAGGAGGGTGGGAGGCTCCTGGGGATGTCGAGGCTAGACTTCTCCAGGAAGCTAATCCAGCAGGCCCTAGGTTTTCAGCCAGATGACCTCCATTGTATTTTGACCCTCCCTTTTAACAAAGGTTTTGACGTAAGTTTTATGTCCGATTTATTACTGAAACAGTTTTGGATGAAGTATGAAAATGTGAAGACCCAGTTCTCTGTGTTCGAAATTGAGAAACTGACTGACAATAGCCTTAAAACGGTTATTGTCAGGATGTTCAATGAAATGGTGAACGCAGGAGACATTTTGGTTTGGCTGGGTAGATACTGCACGGTCAAAGGACAGGCTACCAAAGTGAGGGATGTGGATGGCATTTGGAACTGTGCCTGGAGGGTCCCCATTCAACAATGGGAGGACCCTCAGGGCTTCCAGGGCCTGAAGCATCTCCCGTCCATGATAGTCCTGGGAAACGACCGGGGCTACATCCATTATCAAGGACAGCCCAAGCTGTGCCACAAGTGTGGTGAGCATGGGCACCTTGCTGAGGCGTGTCCGCACATCATTTGTGGTAAATGTAGAGAGATTGGGCATACTTTTGAGGAATGTACCAATGGCAGAAAGTGTAATCTCTGTGGAGTCACTACCCATCTCTTCAGGGATTGCCCAAACTCATTTGCTAACAAGTTGAAGGCCAGACCGACAATGACCGACACACCTGCGGAAAATGGCGGCAAAGTGCTGATTGAAGGGGCGGGGCTGGGAAATTCAA
Source organism: Brachionichthys hirsutus (assembly GCF_040956055.1). Classification (NCBI taxonomy): domain Eukaryota; kingdom Metazoa; phylum Chordata; class Actinopteri; order Lophiiformes; family Brachionichthyidae; genus Brachionichthys; species Brachionichthys hirsutus. Next base: position 822,542 of record NW_027180315.1, on the reverse strand, counting down.
ACTTCCCGCCAAAACTGGTGATTGGAGGAGAGCCCGGTGAGGCGGGAAAAGGGGAGGGGCCTGAACTCAACCCAGCAGAGGGAGCTGAGGAGCCTGCCGTGGCGAGCCAGGCAGCTGGGGAGCCTGCTGGGGAGAGTCAGGCAGATGGTGGAGCTGGACCTAGCTCTTCCGGTGAGGACTCCACGGGAAGTCTTATCACAGTGAGTGAAGAGGGGTCCGGTGAAACCTGCCTCCCCAATGCCCAGCCCTGTTATAAGAGGACTGCATCGGAACTGTCGAGCTCTGAGGCTGAGGAAGCCTTGGAGAAGAGGGGAAGGGCTGAGCCAGGCTCTCACAGTTCCTCTGTGGAGCAGGACGAAGCCCCCCCCTCCGGTTCACCGGGTCAGTGTTCCTTCCTAACAATTGCACTGCAATCAACTCCATTGGAACGGCAAGCAGATATTGCTTTCCGGAGGACAGGATCTCGAAGTTCACCTCCCGACTGTGAGGATATTATGACATGAGATCCTGTTACAATATTGGCGGACACGTACGACTAGGTTTAGTGTTTTAATTATTTATTGTCTTTTAAAATGTTGTACCTGTTTTTAATAACCATATTCATGACCCTCACCTTCACGACAATTAATGTCAGGAGTGTGAAGTCGAGGGTGAGGGCACAGAGTATTTTATCTTTCCTTTACAATTTTAAGTCAGATGTGTTTTTAATTCAAGAATGCAACCTTCCGTTTTTAAAGAGGTACACGCAGTGGGAGGAGATGTGGCCACTCCCGTCTATATGGAGCGGATCAGACGAAAACAAGAATGACGGAGTGGCCATTTTAGTAAAAAATCCTCAGATTGTGGTGAAGGGCAGCACTGTGGTGAGACACGGTCGGGCACTTTTAGCACATTTGACTTTTATGGAACAGGATTTTAACCTCTTAAATGTTTATGGTTTTAATGACAAAAACGACAGGTACGACTTTTTAGAAGACCTGCAGTCCCACATGCTAGGTAGGGCGCCATTAGTTGTAGGGGGTGATTTTAATTGTATCTTGAGTAGGCAGGATAGGAAGAGAGCAGGGACAGATTTTAAAATAGACAAGACGTCGGTTTTACTTCAGGGAATTTGCAAGGATTTTAAGCTGACTGACTGCTTTAGATCCATGCATCCCAGAGAGGAGGGCTTCACCTGGACCAGTGGTGACGGCACCAGAGCCTCTCGCATCGATTACATTTTTACCCGGGGTTGCCCACCCACCGATGCTAGATTAATCCCTGTTTTCTTCTCAGATCACTCGATGCTGACCTGCACCCTCTCACTCTCTTCAGGTGTGACTGTAGGGACGGGTCTGTGGAAGCTCAACTGCTCCCTTCTAGAAGATAGGGAGTTAGTTAGTCAGTACAGGGAGCAGTACACAATGTGGCAGACCCTCCAAGACTTCTACGATACACGAGCACTATGGTGGGAAATGGTTAAAAAAAGGACCCAGACTTTCTTTAGGCAGGCAGGTAAGAGAAAGAAAGATAGGGAAAACAGACGCATGATGGGACTGCAGAAAAGACTGCAGCGTTATTTTAGACTAACTTTACAAGGTTTGGATTTTAGTGAGGAGGTAAAATGTATTAAGCGTGAAATGTCAATTTTAGCAGATAACCACAGTAAAGGTGTCATTTTAAGAAGCAGGGAGAAGCAGCTAGAGGAAGGGGAAAAGTGCACGCGATACTTCTTTAAAAAGATTTTAAATAAAAGAGGGGCAATTTTAAAACTAAAGGACCCTAACGGATGCACTTTTAATACTTCCAAAGAAATACGAGAGCATATAGAAAGCTTTTATTCTGAATTGTATAGAGAAAAACCTGTTTTTATTGACACCTTGAATGAAGTTTTAGATTCCACTGAACAGGTTTTAAGTGACAGTGTGCTTTTATCCCAAGATTTTAACATGCTTGAGTTAAATAAATCCATACAAGCTTTTACGAAAGGGAAGTCCCCAGGACAAGACGGACTTCCCTTGGAATTTTATTTGACATTTTGGGATCTTTTAGCACCTGACTTACTGACTGTTTTTATGGAATTCGAACGACTAGATCGGCTACCTGACAGTTTTAGGATAGGGATAGTGACCCTCCTATTTAAAAACAAAGACAAGACTGACATTAGAAACTGGAGACCAATCACGCTTTTAAACTTTGACTGTAAACTTTTTAGCAAACTTTTAGCAGTTCGGATGTCCCTTGTTTTAGAAGACTTGATTCACCCAGATCAAGCCTGTGCCGTCCCGGGGAGGAAGATCACCGACAGCCTCGTACTGATCCGAGACACCATCTGTTTTGCGAGAGACAGGAATATTCGGTTAGTTGTTTTAAACCTAGATTTTGAGAAAGCCTTCGATCGGGTCTCGCACCAATACCTGTTCCAGGTACTGCAAAAAATGGGGTTTCCAGGGAGGTTTATAGCTTGGGTGGGATTGCTGTACAAAGACATCACCAGCAAATTCATGGTTAACGGGGATCTTACAAAAGCAGTGGAGATTAACTGCGGTGTCCGTCAGGGTTGTCCGTTATCCGCTCTCCTCTATGTAATCTGCATCGAACCGCTGGCACAGGTCTTGAGAAGGGACCCACAAATCCACGGGGTGGTAGTACCAGGGTCCGGGGGACTGAGTAGCAAATGCGTTTTATACATGGATGACATCAACGTTTTATGCACTGACCTTTTATCTGTCAACCGGACCCTGGACTTGACTGACTGGTTTGGGCGGGCTTCTGGTTCCAAACTGAACAGAAGCAAGACGCTAGCCCAATTTTATGGCCCTTGGACACCGACTGAACGTACAGGACTGCCCCTGACTGTGACTCAGACTGACCAAAAGATTCTGGGGATTAAATTTGACAGGGATGGGGGAGGGCATACAAATTGGCCAGATGTGGTAGGGAAAGTTAGGCAGAGACTGGGGTATTGGGGACTAAGGGAACTGACTATGGAAGGGAAGGTTTTAATCATTAAAGCCGTGATTTTACCTTTGCTTTTATTGGTCAGTTCTGTTTTTACCCCTCCGAGGAGAGTGATTTTAGACCTGGAACAAGCCATTTTTTATTTTTTATGGGGATCCAAGTGGGAAAGGTTGAGGAGAGGTGTGGTAAAAAGGCCAAAGGAGAAAGGAGGCAAGGGGGTTCCAGACCTGACCTTGTTTTTAACGTCCTTGTACACCACAGCGCACATTGAAGCAGCCACAGCCCCATCCAGAAACCCAAAAACTGCGGCCATGGCACGCTTCTGGATGGGGTCCTACCTCAGACACTTAAAGATTTTACCCACTGATCTTAAAGTTCCTGTGTCTTTTAACCTGCCACCAGCTTACACTGCGATTAAAAATTTCTGAAAGAATTTTAATCTGGAACATGAGGAGTTGTCGGTTTTCACCAGCCATCGCTCTCTTTTATGTGTTGTGCAGGAGCGCGAGCCGGTGAGTCCAGTGCGGGGGCTTGCACTCGGCGAACCCCAAACAGTTTGGCGCAACGTGAACCATCCTGCTCTTCCAAACAAGCTCCGGGATCTGTCCTGGATGGTGGCCCACGAGATCCTCCCGGTCAGGTCCGTAATGCACTCCTGGGGGATGGCAAGACTGTCGATCTGCCCCCGACCGGGTTGTGGCGCCCCGGAGTCGGTGAGGCATCTGCTCTGGGAGTGCGGCGCTGCTGTGGACCTGTGGGAAATGGCCAGCTCCTTGAATTTCCCGTACTTGCCAGCAAGGGAGGTCCTCACTGCACAACTGGTCCTCTACGGAGTGAACCAAAAACAAGTGCCTGCAAAAGAACACGCAAAGCAGTGGCTCGCCATCACCACCATCAAAGACGCCATCTGGACCTCCAGAAACTTGCTGGTAAGGAAGCACATGCAGATCCCCCCCGTGGCTGCGTTCCGGATGGCGGCAGCAACCGTCAAAGCAGCTGAAGCTGCAGGCGGAAGGCTGCGGACGCAGCCACAAAGAAGAATCGCCTCTGTGCCCATTCGGACGAAGGAGCTGGACCCACGAAAATAAGGACACAGCAGCGGCGGCCTGGCTCTCCGGGTGAGGCAGGCGGGAAGGAGCACGAGGGCGGGGGATCTCCTCTGGGCACCGGGGCAGGACCCCGACAGACCGGCTGTTTGGAGGAGCAGGATGAGTTCCCCTTGGTAGGGACTCACTGCGCTCCGGCACAAACTGAAAGATCAGCAGAGCCTTTTAAACAATGCACTCCTCTTTTAAAGACTGTTTTAAGGATATTTGACACAGTTTTAACTTGTATAAGATCATCTTTTCACAAACACTTTTATCTGTATAACCTCTTTTAAGGCAGAATTTTAATTAATTAGATGTGTTTTTACAGAATTGTGTTCACATACGATATGAAAAGAATTATATGAATGTATATATGAGTATTAAGTGTCAATAAAACTTTTCGAAAGAAAAAAATCTGTTCTTATCAGTTTAATATCTGATATGTCCTCTATTAGAGGACACCATATTAAGCAGATTTTTAGAACTGGGAGCTGAGAAAGGGGCTTGCCTCACTCGCTCTGCGCATTGACCTGGTATTGCAGTGCTGCCAGGAACGGTGCACCCTCCTCCTGCCTTGTGTAAAACCAATGACTGTTGCATGCTGACTGGAAATCGGTGTGGGTGATATTCTGAGATGAACCAGGACTGTAAGTCTTGTTGTCAGAAATGGGGTCGGTCTAAATCTATCTATACTAAAGATGCACTAAAGATGCACAAAAGATGTACTAAAGATGCACTAAAGATGTACTAAAGATGTACTAAAGATGTACTAAAGATGTACTAAAGATGCACTAAAGATGTACTAAAGATGTACTAAAGATGCACTAAAGATGTACTAAAGATGTACTAAAGATGTACTAAAGATGTACTAAAGATGTTCTGATAAAGTTAAGTGGTTGGAACTGCTACTGCCTTCTTATTTCCAACCAACACCACACCATTCCTGATGCAACTCTCTGCATTTATCCGGGCTTGAGACCGGCACAAGGGAGATACTAGCAATGCTACGTTAGCTCCTGCTAACCGCACTACCGGTACTACCATGAGGCTGCATTGCCCTGTATGGTTTGATTTGTATCTTTGATGTTCAACATCTTTTATTTGATTTGTATCTTTGATGTTCATCATCTTTTAATTTGATCTTTGATCAGTGATTGAACAGCTGTGATTGGACAGCAAAGAATGAACCTTTTTTGTATCGAGACAGGATGGATCTCAGAATTAAATGTGTTCCAAGATTGATCAAGAAGTTGATTGCATGCTTAATTTCTTTGGAAAATATTTACGCCGGATGCCTGGATACAAAGAACATCTCCCCGTCGGGGAACCGAACCCCGGTCTTCCGCGTGACAGGCGGAGATACAAGGTGACGCCCGCTGGGAAAGTATTTTGTTTTTTTTAATACACGGCGGTCCGCCAAGTTTGGACAGTCGTGTTTATATACTGTCCTTTTCGCCGCAGCTTTCGTCTACGGCCATACCACTCTGAACACGCCCGATCTCGTCTGATCTCGGAAGCTAAGCAGGGTCGGGCCTGTTTAGTACTTCGATGGGAGACCGCCTGGGAATACCAGGTGCCGTAAGCTTTTCCTCATCCCTGAGGCTGCGGGCAAACAAAATGGAATTTTTTCTTCCAAAAGTCGGAAATCAAGATGGTTGTCAATTTGAAGACTTGTGATTGATGACTTTCCTTGAGCAGTTGATTGATTTCATAGGTTGATTTTATTTATTTATTTTTAATGACACAAGCATGGATGACGCCAGAGTAAAATGACCATGTGTGATTATATATATAAAATTGTGCTTCCTTTGATTTTTAGATATTTTATTTGATCTGTATATTTGATGTTCATCATCTTTTAATTTGATCTTTGATCAGTGATTGAACAGCTGCGATTGGACAGCAGAGATTGGACCTTTTTTGTATCCAGACAGGATCGATTTCAGAATTAAATGTATTCCAAGATTGATCAAGATCAAGAAGTTTATTGCATGCATAATTCTTTTGGAAAATATTTTCGCCGGATGCCATTTTTTGTGTTCTATGCTTTCGCCACAAGAGGGCGTAAGTACTCTGATGCTGAGAAATAGGGACTGCAGAAGAAGCGAGAGGAGCGAGAGAGAGAATGAGAGAAGAAGAATGCAGAGTTGATGTTCCAGTGAGAGTTGTACTCAAGATGTACTAAAGGTGCACTAAAGATGTACTAAAGATGCACTAAAGATGTACTAAAGATGTACTAAAGATGTACTAAAGATGTACTAAAGATGTTCTGATAAAGTTAAGTGGTTGGAACTGCTACTGCCTTCTTATTTCCAACCAACACCACACCATTCCTGATGCAACTCTCTGCATTTATCCGAGCTTGAGACCGGCACAAGGGAGGTACTAGCAATGCTACGTTAGCTCCTGCTAACCGCACTACCCGTACTACCATGAGGCTGCATTGCCCTGTATGGTTTGATTTGTATCTTTGATGTTCATCATCTTTTATTTGATCTGTATCTTTGATGTTCATCATCTTTTATTTGATCTGTATCTTTGATGTTCATCATCTTTTATTTGATCTGTATCTTTGATGTTCATCATCTTTTATTTGATTTGTATCTTTGATGTTCATCATCTTTTAATTTGATCTTTGATCAGTGATTGAACAGCTGTGATTGGACAGCAAAGAATGAACCTTTTTGTATCGAGACAGGATGGATCTCAGAATTAAATGTGTTCCAAGATTGATCAAGAAGTTGATTGCATGCTTAATTTCTTTGGAAAATATTTACGCCGGATGCCTGGATACAAAGAACATCTCCCCGTCGGGGAACCGAACCCCGGTCTTCCGCGTGACAGGCGGAGATACAAGGTGACGCCCGCTGGGAAAGTATTTGTTTTTTTTAATACACGGCGGTCCGCCGAGTTTGGACAGTCGTGTTTATATACTGTCCTTTTCGCCGCAGCTTTCGTCAACGGCCATACCACTCTGAACACGCCCGATCTCGTCCGATCTCGGAAGCTAAGCAGGGTAGGGCCTGGTTGGTGCTTGGATGGGAGACCGCCTGGGAATACCAGGTGCCGTAAGCTTTTCCTCATCCCTGAGGCTGCGGGCAAACAAAATGGAATTTTTTCATCCAAAAGTCGGAAATCAAGATGGTTGTCAATTTGAAGACTTGTGATTGATGACTTTCCTTGAGCAGTTGATTGATTTCATAGGTTGATTTTATTTATTTATTTATTTTTAATGACACAAGCATGGATGACGCCAGAGTAAAATGACTATGTGTGATTATATATATAAAATTGTGCTTCCTTTGATTTTTAGATATTTTATTTGATCTGTATATTTGATGTTCATCATCTTTTAATTTGATCTTTGATCAGTGATTGAACAGCTGCGATTGGACAGCAGAGATTGGACCTTTTTTGTATCCAGACAGGATCGATTTCAGAATTAAATGTATTCCAAGATTGATCAAGATCAAGAAGTTTATTGCATGCATAATTCTTTTGGAAAATATTTTTGCCGGATGCCATTTTTTGTGTTCTATGCTTTCGCCACAAGAGGGCGTAAGTACTCTGATGCTGAGAAATAGGGACTGCAGAAGAAGCGAGAGGAGCGAGAGAGAGAATGAGAGAAGAAGAATGCAGAGTTGATGTTCCAGAGCGAGTTGTACTCAAGATGTACTAAAGGTGCACTAAAGATGTACTAAAGATGCACTAAAGATGTACTAAAGATGCACTAAAGATGTACTAAAGATGTACTAAAGATGTACTAAAGATGTTCTGATAAAGTTAAGTGGTTGGAACTGCTACTGCCTTCTTATTTCCAACCAACACCACACCATTCCTGATGCAACTCTCTGCATTTATCCGGGCTTGAGACCGGCACAAGGGAGATACTAGCAATGCTACGTTAGCTCCTGCTAACCGCACTACCGGTACTACCATGAGGCTGCATTGCCCGGTATGGTTTGATTTGTATCTTTGATGTTCATCATCTTTTATTTGATCTATATCTCTGATGTTCATCATCATTTATTTGATCTGTATCTTTGATGTTCATCATCTTTTATTTGATTTGTATCTTTGATGTTCATCATCTTTTAATTTGATCTTTGATCAGTGATTGAACAGCTGTGATTGGACAGCAAAGAATGAACCTTTTTGTATCGAGACAGGATGGATCTCAGAATTAAATGTGTTCCAATATTGATCAAGAAGTTGATTGCATGCTTAATTTCTTTGGAAAATATTTACGCCGGATGCCTGGATACAAAGAACATCTCCCCGTCGGGGAACCGAACCCCGGTCTTCCGCGTGACAGGCGGAGATACAAGGTGACGCCCGCTGGGAAAGTATTTGTTTTTTTTAATACACGGCGGTCCGCCGAGTTTGGACAGTCGTGTTTATATACTGTCCTTTTCGCCGCAGCTTTCGTCAACGGCCATACCACTCTGAACACGCCCGATCTCGTCCGATCTCGGAAGCTAAGCAGGGTCGGGCCTGGTTGGTACTTGGATGGGAGACCGCCTGGGAATACCAGGTGCCGTAAGCTTTTCCTCATCCCTGAGGCTGCGGGCAAACAAAATGGAATTTTTTCATCCAAAAGTCGGAAATCAAGATGGTTGTCAATTTGAAGACTTGTGATTGATGACTTTCCTTGAGCAGTTGATTGATTTCATAGGTTGATTTTATTTATTTATTTATTTTTAATGACACAAGCATGGATGACGCCAGAGTAAAATGACCATGTGTGATTATATATATAAAATTGTGCTTCCTTTGATTTTTAGATATTTTATTTGATCTGTATATTTGATGTTCATCATCTTTTAATTTGATCTTTGATCAGTGATTGAACAGCTGCGATTGGACAGCAGAGATTGGACCTTTTTTGTATCCAGACAGGATCGATTTCAGAATTAAATGTATTCCAAGATTGATCAAGATCAAGAAGTTTATTGCATGCATAATTCTTTTGGAAAATATTTTCGCCGGATGCCATTTTTTGTGTTCTATGCTTTCGCCACAAGAGGGCGTAAGTAATCTGATGCTGAGAAATAGGGACTGCAGAAGAAGCGAGAGGAGCGAGAGAGAGAATGAGAGAAGAAGAATGCAGAGTTGATGTTCCAGAGCGAGTTGTACTCAAGATGTACTAAAGGTGCACTAAAGATGTACTAAAGATGCACTAAAGATGTACTAAAGATGCACTAAAGATGTACTAAAGATGTACTAAAGATGTACTAAAGATGTTCTGATAAAGTTAAGTGGTTGGAACTGCTACTGCCTTCTTATTTCCAACCAACACCACACCATTCCTGATGCAACTCTCTGCATTTATCCGGGCTTGAGACCGGCACAAGGGAGATACTAGCAATGCTACGTTAGCTCCTGCTAACCGCACTACCGGTACTACCATGAGGCTGCATTGCCCGGTATGGTTTGATTTGTATCTTTGATGTTCATCATCTTTTATTTGATCTATATCTCTGATGTTCATCATCTTTTATTTGATCTGTATCTTTGATGTTCATCATCTTTTATTTGATCTGTATCTTTGATGTTCATCATCTTTTATTTGATTTGTATCTTTGATGTTCATCATCTTTTAATTTGATCTTTGATCAGTGATTGAACAGCTGTGATTGGACAGCAAAGAATGAACCTTTTTGTATCGAGACAGGATGGATCTCAGAATTAAATGTGTTCCAATATTGATCAAGAAGTTGATTGCATGCTTAATTTCTTTGGAAAATATTTACGCCGGATGCCTGGATACAAAGAACATCTCCCCGTCGGGGAACCGAACCCCGGTCTTCCGCGTGACAGGCGGAGATACAAGGTGACGCCCGCTGGGAAAGTATTTGTTTTTTTTAATACACGGCGGTCCGCTGAGTTTGGACAGTCGTGTTTATATACTGTCCTTTTCGCCGCAGCTTTCGTCTACGGCCATACCACTCTGAACACGCCCGATCTCGTCCGATCTCGGAAGCTAAGCAGGGTCGGGCCTGGTTAGTACTTGGATGGGAGACCGCCTGGGAATACCAGGTGCCGTAAGCTTTTCCTCATCCCTGAGGCTGCGGGCAAACAAAATGGAATTTTTTCTTCCAAAAGTCGGAAATCAAGATGGTTGTCAATTTGAAGACTTGTGATTGATGACTTTCCTTGAGCAGTTGATTGATTTCATAGGTTGATTTTATTTATTTATTTTTAATGACACAAGCATGGATGACGCCAGAGTAAAATGACCATGTGTGATTATATATATAAAATTGTGCTTCCTTTGATTTTTAGATATTTTATTTGATCTGTATATTTGATGTTCATCATCTTTTAATTTGATCTTTGATCAGTGATTGAACAGCTGCGATTGGACAGCAGAGATTGGTCCTTTTTTGTATCCAGACAGGATCGATTTCAGAATTAAATGTATTCCAAGATTGATCAAGATCAAGAAGTTTATTGCATGCATAATTCTTTTGGAAAATATTTTCGCCGGATGCCATTTTTTGTGTTCTATGCTTTCGCCACAAGAGGGCGTAAGTACTCTGATGCTGAGAAATAGGGACTGCAGAAGAAGCGAGAGGAGCGAGAGAGAGAATGAGAGAAGAAGAATGCAGAGTTGATGTTCCAGTGCGAGTTGTACTCAAGATGTACTAAAGGTGCACTAAAGATGTACTAAAGATGCACTAAAGATGCACTAAAGATGTACTAAAGATGTACTAAAGATGTACTAAAGATGTACTAAAGATGTTCTGATAAAGTTAAGTGGTTGGAACTGCTACTGCCTTCTTATTTCCAACCAACACCACACCATTCCTGATGCAACTCTCTGCATTTATCCGGGCTTGAGACCGGCACAAGGGAGATACTAGCAATGCTACGTTAGCTCCTGCTAACCGCACTACCCGTACTACCATGAGGCTGCATTGCCCTGTATGGTTTGATTTGTATCTTTGATGTTCATCATCTTTTATTTGATCTGTATCTTTGATGTTCATCATCTTTTATTTGATCTGTATCTTTGATGTTCATCATCTTTTATTTGATCTGTATCTTTGATGTTCATCATCTTTTATTTGATTTGTATCTTTGATGTTCATCATCTTTTAATTTGATCTTTGATCAGTGATTGAACAGCTGTGATTGGACAGCAAAGAATGAACCTTTTTGTATCGAGACAGGATGGATCTCAGAATTAAATGTGTTCCAAGATTGATCAAGAAGTTGATTGCATGCTTAATTTCTTTGGAAAATATTTACGCCGGATGCCTGGATACAAAGAACATCTCCCCGTCGGGGAACCGAACCCCGGTCTTCCGCGTGACAGGCGGAGATACAAGGTGACGCCCGCTGGGAAAGTATTTTTTTTTTGTTATACACGGCGGTCCGCCGAGTTTGGACAGTCGTGTTTATATACTGTCCTTTTCGCCGCAGCTTTTGTCTACGGCCATACCACTCTGAACACGCCCGGTCTCGTCCGATCTCGGAAGCTAAGCGGGGTCGGGCCTGGTTAGTACTTGGGTGGGAGACCGCCTGGGAATACCAGGAGCCGTAAGCTTTTCCTCATCCCTGAGGCTGCGGGCAAACAAAATGGAATTTTTTCATCCACAAGTCGGAAATCAAGATGGTTGTCAATTTGAAGACTTGTGATTGATGACTTTCCTTGAGCAGTTGATTGATTTCATAGGTTGATTTTATTTATTTATTTATTTTTAATGACACAAGCATGGATGACGCCAGAGTAAAATGACCATGTGTGATTATATATATAAAATTGTGCTTCCTTTGATTTTTAGATATTTTATTTGATCTGTATATTTGATGTTCATCATCTTTTAATTTGATCTTTGATCAGTGACTGAACAGCTGCGATTGGACAGCAGAGATTGGACCTGTTTTGTATCCAGACAGGATCGATTTCAGAATTAAATGTATTCCAAGATGATCAAGATCAAGAAGTTTATTGCATGCATAATTCTTTTGGAAAATATTTTCGCCGGATGCCATTTTTTGTGTTCTATGCTTTCGCCACAAGAGGGCGTAAGTACTCTGATGCTGAGAAATAGGGACTGCGGAAGAAGCGAGAGGAGCGAGAGACAGAATGAGAGAAGAAGAATGCAGAGTTGATGTTCCAGTGCGAGTTGTACTCAAGATGTACTAAAGATGCACTAAAGATGTACTAAAGATGTACTAAAGATGTACTAAAGATGTACTAAAGATGTACTAAAGATGTTCTGATAAAGTTAAGTGGTTGGAACTGCTACTGCCTTCTTATTTCCAACCAACACCACACCATTCCTGATGCAACTCTCTGCATTTATCCGGGCTTGAGACCGGCACAAGGGAGAAACTAGCAATGCTACGTTAGCTCCTGCTAACCGCACTACCGGTACTACCATGAGGCTGCATTGCCCTGTATGGTTTGATTTGTATCTTTGATGTTCAACATCTTTTATTTGATCTGTATCTTTGATGTTCATCATCTTTTATTTGATCTGTATCTTTGATGTTCATCATCTTTTATTTGATTTGTATCTTTGATGTTCATCATCTTTTAATTTGATCTTTGATCAGTGATTGAACAGCTGTGATTGGACAGCAAAGAATGAACCTTTTTGTATCGAGACAGGATGGATCTCAGAATTAAATGTGTTCCAAGATTGATCAAGAAGTTGATTGCATGCTTAATTTCTTTGGAAAATATTTACGCCGGATGCCTGGATACAAAGAACATCTCCCCGTCGGGGAACCGAACCCCGGTCTTCCGCGTGACAGGCGGAGATACAAGGTGACGCCCGCTGGGAAAGTATTTTTTTTTTTGTAATACACGGCGGTCCGCCGAGTTTGGACAGTCGTGTTTATATACTGTCCTTTTCGCCGCAGCTTTCGTCTACGGCCATACCACTCTGAACACGCCCGATCTCGTCCGATCTCGGAAGCTAAGCAGGGTCGGGCCTGGTTAGTACTTGGATGGGAGACCGCCTGGGAATACCAGGTGCCGTAAGCTTTTCCTCATCCCTGAGGCTGCGGGCAAACAAAATGGAATTTTTTCATCCAAAAGTTGGAAATCAAGATGGTTGTCAATTTGAAGACTTGTGATTGATGACTTTCCTTGAGCAGTTGATTGATTTCATAGGTTGATTTTATTTATTTATTTATTTTTAATGACACAAGCATGGATGACGCCAGAGTAAAATGACCATGTGTGATTATATATATAAAATTGTGCTTCCTTTGATTTTTAGATATTTTATTTGATCTGTATATTTGATGTTCATCATCTTTTAATTTGATCTTTGATCAGTGACTGAACAGCTGCGATTGGACAGCAGAGATTGGACCTGTTTTGTATCCAGACAGGATCGATTTCAGAATTAAATGTATTCCAAGATGATCAAGATCAAGAAGTTTAATGCATGAATAATTCTTTTGGAAAATATTTTCGCCGGATGCCATTTTTTGTGTTCTATGCTTTCGCCACAAGAGGGCGTAAGTACTCTGATGCTGAGAAATAGGGACTGCAGAAGAAGCGAGAGGAGCGAGAGAGAGAATGAGAGAAGAAGAATGCAGAGTTGATGTTCCAGAGCGAGTTGTACTCAAGATGTACTAAAGGTGCACTAAAGATGTACTAAAGATGCACTAAAGATGTACTAAAGATGCACTAAAGATGTACTAAAGATGTACTAAAGATGTACTAAAGATGTTCTGATAAAGTTAAGTGGTTGGAACTGCTACTGCCTTCTTATTTCCAACCAACACCACACCATTCCTGATGCAACTCTCTGCATTTATCCGGGCTTGAGACCGGCACAAGGGAGATACTAGCAATGCTACGTTAGCTCCTGCTAACCGCACTACCGGTACTACCATGAGGCTGCATTGCCCGGTATGGTTTGATTTGTATCTTTGATGTTCATCATCTTTTATTTGATCTATATCTCTGATGTTCATCATCTTTTATTTGATCTGTATCTTTGATGTTCATCATCTTTTATTTGATTTGTATCTTTGATGTTCATCATCTTTTATTTGATCTGTATCTTTGATGTTCATCATCTTTTATTTGATTTGTATCTTTGATGTTCATCATCTTTTAATTTGATCTTTGATCAGTGATTGAACAGCTGTGATTGGACAGCAAAGAATGAACCTTTTTGTATCGAGACAGGATGGATCTCAGAATTAAATGTGTTCCAATATTGATCAAGAAGTTGATTGCATGCTTAATTTCTTTGGAAAATATTTACGCCGGATGCCTGGATACAAAGAACATCTCCCCGTCGGGGAACCGAACCCCGGTCTTCCGCGTGACAGGCGGAGATACAAGGTGACGCCCGCTGGGAAAGTATTTGTTTTTTTTAATACACGGCGGTCCGCTGAGTTTGGACAGTCGTGTTTATATACTGTCCTTTTCGCCGCAGCTTTCGTCTACGGCCATACCACTCTGAACACGCCCGATCTCGTCCGATCTCGGAAGCTAAGCAGGGTCGGGCCTGGTTAGTACCTGGATGGGAGACCGCCTGGGAATACCAGGTGCCGTAAGCTTTTCCTCATCCCTGAGGCTGCGGGCAAACAAAATGGAATTTTTTCTTCCAAAAGTCGGAAATCAAGATGGTTGTCAATTTGAAGACTTGTGATTGATGACTTTCCTTGAGCAGTTGATTGATTTCATAGGTTGATTTTATTTATTTATTTTTAATGACACAAGCATGGATGACGCCAGAGTAAAATGACCATGTGTGATTATATATATAAAATTGTGCTTCCTTTGATTTTTAGATATTTTATTTGATCTGTATATTTGATGTTCATCATCTTTTAATTTGATCTTTGATCAGTGATTGAACAGCTGCGATTGGACAGCAGAGATTGGTCCTTTTTTGTATCCAGACAGGATCGATTTCAGAATTAAATGTATTCCAAGATTGATCAAGATCAAGAAGTTTATTGCATGCATAATTCTTTTGGAAAATATTTTCGCCGGATGCCATTTTTTGTGTTCTATGCTTTCGCCACAAGAGGGCGTAAGTACTCTGATGCTGAGAAATAGGGACTGCAGAAGAAGCGAGAGGAGCGAGAGAGAGAATGAGAGAAGAAGAATGCAGAGTTGATGTTCCAGTGCGAGTTGTACTCAAGATGTACTAAAGGTGCACTAAAGATGTACTAAAGATGCACTAAAGATGCACTAAAGATGTACTAAAGATGTACTAAAGATGTACTAAAGATGTACTAAAGATGTTCTGATAAAGTTAAGTGGTTGGAACTGCTACTGCCTTCTTATTTCCAACCAACACCACACCATTGCTGATGCAACTCTCTGCATTTATCCGGGCTTGAGACCGGCACAAGGGAGATACTAGCAATGCTACGTTAGCTCCTGCTAACCGCACTACCCATACTACCATGAGGCTGCATTGCCCTGTATGGTTTGATTTGTATCTTTGATGTTCATCATCTTTTATTTGATCTGTATCTTTGATGTTCATCATCTTTTATTTGATCTGTATCTTTGATGTTCATCATCTTTTATTTGATCTGTATCTTTGATGTTCATCATCTTTTATTTGATTTGTATCTTTGATGTTCATCATCTTTTAATTTGATCTTTGATCAGTGATTGAACAGCTGTGATTGGACAGCAAAGAATGAACCTTTTTGTATCGAGACAGGATGGATCTCAGAATTAAATGTGTTCCAAGATTGATCAAGAAGTTGATTGCATGCTTAATTTCTTTGGAAAATATTTACGCCGGATGCCTGGATACAAAGAACATCTCCCCGTCGGGGAACCGAACCCCGGTCTTCCGCGTGACAGGCGGAGATACAAGGTGACGCCCGCTGGGAAAGTATTTTTTTTTTGTTATACACGGCGGTCCGCCGAGTTTGGACAGTCGTGTTTATATACTGTCCTTTTCGCCGCAGCTTTCGTCTACGGCCATACCACTCTGAACACGCCCGGTCTCGTCCGATCTCGGAAGCTAAGCAGGGTCGGGCCTGGTTAGTACTTGGGTGGGAGACCGCCTGGGAATACCAGGAGCCGTAAGCTTTTCCTCATCCCTGAGGCTGCGGGCAAACAAAATGGAATTTTTTCATCCAAAAGTCGGAAATCAAGATGGTTGTCAATTTGAAGACTTGTGATTGATGACTTTCCTTGAGCAGTTGATTGATTTCATAGGTTGATTTTATTTATTTATTTATTTTTAATGACACAAGCATGGATGACGCCAGAGTAAAATGACCATGTGTGATTATATATATAAAATTGTGCTTCCTTTGATTTTTAGATATTTTATTTGATCTGTATATTTGATGTTCATCATCTTTTAATTTGATCTTTGATCAGTGACTGAACAGCTGCGATTGGACAGCAGAGATTGGACCTGTTTTGTATCCAGACAGGATCGATTTCAGAATTAAATGTATTCCAAGATGATCAAGATCAAGAAGTTTATTGCATGCATAATTCTTTTGGAAAATATTTTCGCCGGATGCCATTTTTTGTGTTCTATGCTTTCGCCACAAGAGGGCGTAAGTACTCTGATGCTGAGAAATAGGGACTGCAGAAGAAGCGAGAGGAGCGAGAGACAGAATGAGAGAAGAAGAATGCAGAGTTGATGTTCCAGTGCGAGTTGTACTCAAGATGTACTAAAGATGCACTAAAGATGTACTAAAGATGTACTAAAGATGTACTAAAGATGTACTAAAGATGTACTAAAGATGTTCTGATAAAGTTAAGTGGTTGGAACTGCTACTGCCTTCTTATTTCCAACCAACACCACACCATTCCTGATGCAACTCTCTGCATTTATCCGGGCTTGAGACCGGCACAAGGGAGAAACTAGCAATGCTACGTTAGCTCCTGCTAACCGCACTACCGGTACTACCATGAGGCTGCATTGCCCTGTATGGTTTGATTTGTATCTTTGATGTTCAACATCTTTTATTTGATCTGTATCTTTGATGTTCATCATCTTTTATTTGATCTGTATCTTTGATGTTCATCATCTTTTATTTGATTTGTATCTTTGATGTTCATCATCTTTTAATTTGATCTTTGATCAGTGATTGAACAGCTGTGATTGGACAGCAAAGAATGAACCTTTTTGTATCGAGACAGGATGGATCTCAGAATTAAATGTGTTCCAAGATTGATCAAGAAGTTGATTGCATGCTTAATTTCTTTGGAAAATATTTACGCCGGATGCCTGGATACAAAGAACATCTCCCCGTCGGGGAACCGAACCCCGGTCTTCCGCGTGACAGGCGGAGATACAAGGTGACGCCCGCTGGGAAAGTATTTTGTTTTTTGTAATACACGGCGGTCCGCCGAGTTTGGACAGTCGTGTTTATATACTGTCCTTTTCGCCGCAGCTTTCGTCTACGGCCATACCACTCTGAACACGCCCGATCTCGTCCGATCTCGGAAGCTAAGCAGGGTCGGGCCTGGTTAGTACTTGGATGGGAGACCGCCTGGGAATACCAGGTGCCGTAAGCTTTTCCTCATCCCTGAGGCTGCGGGCAAACAAAATGGAATTTTTTCATCCAAAAGTTGGAAATCAAGATGGTTGTCAATTTGAAGACTTGTGATTGATGACTTTCCTTGAGCAGTTGATTGATTTCATAGGTTGATTTTATTTATTTATTTTTAATGACACAAGCATGGATGACGCCAGAGTAAAATGACCATGTGTGATTATATATATAAAATTGTGCTTCCTTTGATTTTTAGATATTTTATTTGATCTGTATATTTGATGTTCATCATCTTTTAATTTGATCTTTGATCAGTGACTGAACAGCTGCGATTGGACAGCAGAGATTGGACCTGTTTTGTATCCAGACAGGATCGATTTCAGAATTAAATGTATTCCAAGATGATCAAGATCAAGAAGTTTATTGCATGCATAATTCTTTTGGAAAATATTTTCGCCGGATGCCATTTTTTGTGTTCTATGCTTTCGCCACAAGAGGGCGTAAGTACTCTGATGCTGAGAAATAGGGACTGCAGAAGAAGCGAGAGGAGCGAGAGACAGAATGAGAGAAGAAGAATGCAGAGTTGATGTTCCAGTGCGAGTTGTACTCAAGATGTACTAAAGATGCACTAAAGATGTACTAAAGATGTACTAAAGATGTACTAAAGATGTACTAAAGATGTACTAAAGATGTTCTGATAAAGTTAAGTGGTTGGAACTGCTACTGCCTTCTTATTTCCAACCAACACCACACCATTCCTGATGCAACTCTCTGCATTTATCCGGGCTTGAGACCGGCACAAGGGAGAAACTAGCAATGCTACGTTAGCTCCTGCTAACCGCACTACCGGTACTACCATGAGGCTGCATTGCCCTGTACGGTTTGATTTGTATCTTTGATGTTCAACATCTTTTATTTGATCTGTATCTTTGATGTTCATCATCTTTTATTTGATCTGTATCTTTGATGTTCATCATCTTTTATTTGATTTGTATCTTTGATGTTCATCATCTTTTAATTTGATCTTTGATCAGTGATTGAACAGCTGTGATTGGACAGCAAAGAATGAACCTTTTTGTATCGAGACAGGATGGATCTCAGAATTAAATGTGTTCCAAGATTGATCAAGAAGTTGATTGCATGCTTAATTTCTTTGGAAAATATTTACGCCGGATGCCTGGATACAAAGAACATCTCCCCGTCGGGGAACCGAACCCCGGTCTTCCGCGTGACAGGCGGAGATACAAGGTGACGCCCGCTGGGAAAGTATTTTGTTTTTTGTAATACACGGCGGTCCGCCGAGTTTGGACAGTCGTGTTTATATACTGTCCTTTTCGCCGCAGCTTTCGTCTACGGCCATACCACTCTGAACACGCCCGATCTCGTCCGATCTCGGAAGCTAAGCAGGGTCGGGCCTGGTTAGTACTTGGATGGGAGACCGCCTGGGAATACCAGGTGCCGTAAGCTTTTCCTCATCCCTGAGGCTGCGGGCAAACAAAATGGAATTTTTTCTTCCAAAAGTCGGAAATCAAGATGGTTGTCAATTTGAAGACTTGTGATTGATGACTTTCCTTGAGCAGTTGATTGATTTCATAGGTTGATTTTATTTATTTATTTTTAATGACACAAGCATGGATGACGCCAGAGTAAAATGACCATGTGTGATTATATATATAAAATTGTGCTTCCTTTGATTTTTAGATATTTTATTTGATCTGTATATTTGATGTTCATCATCTTTTAATTTGATCTTTGATCAGTGATTGAACAGCTGCGATTGGACAGCAGAGATTGGTCCTTTTTTGTATCCAGACAGGATCGATTTCAGAATTAAATGTATTCCAAGATTGATCAAGATCAAGAAGTTTATTGCATGCATAATTCTTTTGGAAAATATTTTCGCCGGATGCCATTTTTTGTGTTCTATGCTTTCGCCACAAGAGGGCGTAAGTACTCTGATGCTGAGAAATAGGGACTGCAGAAGAAGCGAGAGGAGCGAGAGAGAGAATGAGAGAAGAAGAATGCAGAGTTGATGTTCCAGTGCGAGTTGTACTCAAGATGTACTAAAGGTGCACTAAAGATGTACTAAAGATGCACTAAAGATGCACTAAAGATGTACTAAAGATGTACTAAAGATGTACTAAAGATGTACTAAAGATGTTCTGATAAAGTTAAGTGGTTGGAACTGCTACTGCCTTCTTATTTCCAACCAACACCACACCATTCCTGATGCAACTCTCTGCATTTATCCGGGCTTGAGACCGGCACAAGGGAGATACTAGCAATGCTACGTTAGCTCCTGCTAACCGCACTACCCGTACTACCATGAGGCTGCATTGCCCTGTATGGTTTGATTTGTATCTTTGATGTTCATCATCTTTTATTTGATCTGTATCTTTGATGTTCATCATCTTTTATTTGATCTGTATCTTTGATGTTCATCATCTTTTATTTGATCTGTATCTTTGATGTTCATCATCTTTTATTTGATTTGTATCTTTGATGTTCATCATCTTTTAATTTGATCTTTGATCAGTGATTGAACAGCTGTGATTGGACAGCAAAGAATGAACCTTTTTGTATCGAGACAGGATGGATCTCAGAATTAAATGTGTTCCAAGATTGATCAAGAAGTTGATTGCATGCTTAATTTCTTTGGAAAATATTTACGCCGGATGCCTGGATACAAAGAACATCTCCCCGTCGGGGAACCGAACCCCGGTCTTCCGCGTGACAGGCGGAGATACAAGGTGACGCCCGCTGGGAAAGTATTTTTTTTTTGTTATACACGGCGGTCCGCCGAGTTTGGACAGTCGTGTTTATATACTGTCCTTTTCGCCGCAGCTTTTGTCTACGGCCATACCACTCTGAACACGCCCGGTCTCGTCCGATCTCGGAAGCTAAGCAGGGTCGGGCCTGGTTAGTACTTGGGTGGGAGACCGCCTGGGAATACCAGGAGCCGTAAGCTTTTCCTCATCCCTGAGGCTGCGGGCAAACAAAATGGAATTTTTTCATCCAAAAGTCGGAAATCAAGATGGTTGTCAATTTGAAGACTTGTGATTGATGACTTTCCTTGAGCAGTTGATTGATTTCATAGGTTGATTTTATTTATTTATTTATTTTTAATGACACAAGCATGGATGACGCCAGAGTAAAATGACCATGTGTGATTATATATATAAAATTGTGCTTCCTTTGATTTTTAGATATTTTATTTGATCTGTATATTTGATGTTCATCATCTTTTAATTTGATCTTTGATCAGTGACTGAACAGCTGCGATTGGACAGCAGAGATTGGACCTGTTTTGTATCCAGACAGGATCGATTTCAGAATTAAATGTATTCCAAGATGATCAAGATCAAGAAGTTTATTGCATGCATAATTCTTTTGGAAAATATTTTCGCCGGATGCCATTTTTTGTGTTCTATGCTTTCGCCACAAGAGGGCGTAAGTACTCTGATGCTGAGAAATAGGGACTGCAGAAGAAGCGAGAGGAGCGAGAGACAGAATGAGAGAAGAAGAATGCAGAGTTGATGTTCCAGTGCGAGTTGTACTCAAGATGTACTAAAGATGCACTAAAGATGTACTAAAGATGTACTAAAGATGTACTAAAGATGTACTAAAGATGTACTAAAGATGTTCTGATAAAGTTAAGTGGTTGGAACTGCTACTGCCTTCTTATTTCCAACCAACACCACACCATTCCTGATGCAACTCTCTGCATTTATCCGGGCTTGAGACCGGCACAAGGGAGAAACTAGCAATGCTACGTTAGCTCCTGCTAACCGCACTACCGGTACTACCATGAGGCTGCATTGCCCTGTATGGTTTGATTTGTATCTTTGATGTTCAACATCTTTTATTTGATCTGTATCTTTGATGTTCATCATCTTTTATTTGATCTGTATCTTTGATGTTCATCATCTTTTATTTGATTTGTATCTTTGATGTTCATCATCTTTTAATTTGATCTTTGATCAGTGATTGAACAGCTGTGATTGGACAGCAAAGAATGAACCTTTTTGTATCGAGACAGGATGGATCTCAGAATTAAATGTGTTCCAAGATTGATCAAGAAGTTGATTGCATGCTTAATTTCTTTGGAAAATATTTACGCCGGATGCCTGGATACAAAGAACATCTCTCCGTCGGGGAACCGAACCCCGGTCTTCCGCGTGACAGGCGGAGATACAAGGTGACGCCCGCTGGGAAAGTATTTGTTTTTTTTAATACACGGCGGTCCGCTGAGTTTGGACAGTCGTGTTTATATACTGTCCTTTTCGCCGCAGCTTTCGTCTACGGCCATACCACTCTGAACACGCCCGATCTCGTCCGATCTCGGAAGCTAAGCAGGGTCGGGCCTGGTTAGTACTTGGATGGGAGACCGCCTGGGAATACCAGGTGCCGTAAGCTTTTCCTCATCCCTGAGGCTGCGGGCAAACAAAATGGAATTTTTTCTTCCAAAAGTCGGAAATCAAGATGGTTGTCAATTTGAAGACTTGTGATTGATGACTTTCCTTGAGCAGTTGATTGATTTCATAGGTTGATTTTATTTATTTATTTTTAATGACACAAGCATGGATGACGCCAGAGTAAAATGACCATGTGTGATTATATATATAAAATTGTGCTTCCTTTGATTTTTAGATATTTTATTTGATCTGTATATTTGATGTTCATCATCTTTTAATTTGATCTTTGATCAGTGATTGAACAGCTGCGATTGGACAGCAGAGATTGGTCCTTTTTTGTATCCAGACAGGATCGATTTCAGAATTAAATGTATTCCAAGATTGATCAAGATCAAGAAGTTTATTGCATGCATAATTCTTTTGGAAAATATTTTCGCCGGATGCCATTTTTTGTGTTCTATGCTTTCGCCACAAGAGGGCGTAAGTACTCTGATGCTGAGAAATAGGGACTGCAGAAGAAGCGAGAGGAGCGAGAGAGAGAATGAGAGAAGAAGAATGCAGAGTTGATGTTCCAGTGCGAGTTGTACTCAAGATGTACTAAAGGTGCACTAAAGATGTACTAAAGATGCACTAAAGATGCACTAAAGATGCACTAAAGATGTACTAAAGATGTACTAAAGATGTACTAAAGATGTTCTGATAAAGTTAAGTGGTTGGAACTGCTACTGCCTTCTTATTTCCAACCAACACCACACCATTCCTGATGCAACTCTCTGCATTTATCCGGGCTTGAGACCGGCACAAGGGAGATACTAGCAATGCTACGTTAGCTCCTGCTAACCGCACTACCCGTACTACCATGAGGCTGCATTGCCCTGTATGGTTTGATTTGTATCTTTGATGTTCATCATCTTTTATTTGATCTGTATCTTTGATGTTCATCATCTTTTATTTGATCTGTATCTTTGATGTTCATCATCTTTTATTTGATCTGTATCTTTGATGTTCATCATCTTTTATTTGATTTGTATCTTTGATGTTCATCATCTTTTAATTTGATCTTTGATCAGTGATTGAACAGCTGTGATTGGACAGCAAAGAATGAACCTTTTTGTATCGAGACAGGATGGATCTCAGAATTAAATGTGTTCCAAGATTGATCAAGAAGTTGATTGCATGCTTAATTTCTTTGGAAAATATTTACGCCGGATGCCTGGATACAAAGAACATCTCCCCGTCGGGGAACCGAACCCCGGTCTTCCGCGTGACAGGCGGAGATACAAGGTGACGCCCGCTGGGAAAGTATTTTTTTTTTTGTAATACACGGCGGTCCGCCGAGTTTGGACAGTCGTGTTTATATACTGTCCTTTTCGCCGCAGCTTTCGTCTACGGCCATACCACTCTGAACACGCCCGATCTCGTCCGATCTCGGAAGCTAAGCAGGGTCGGGCCTGGTTAGTACTTGGATGGGAGACCGCCTGGGAATACCAGGTGCCGTAAGCTTTTCCTCATCCCTGAGGCTGCGGGCAAACAAAATGGAATTTTTTCATCCAAAAGTTGGAAATCAAGATGGTTGTCAATTTGAAGACTTGTGATTGATGACTTTCCTTGAGCAGTTGATTGATTTCATAGGTTGATTTTATTTATTTATTTATTTTTAATGACACAAGCATGGATGACGCCAGAGTAAAATGACCATGTGTGATTATATATATAAAATTGTGCTTCCTTTGATTTTTAGATATTTTATTTGATCTGTATATTTGATGTTCATCATCTTTTAATTTGATCTTTGATCAGTGACTGAACAGCTGCGATTGGACAGCAGAGATTGGACCTGTTTTGTATCCAGACAGGATCGATTTCAGAATTAAATGTATTCCAAGATGATCAAGATCAAGAAGTTTAATGCATGAATAATTCTTTTGGAAAATATTTTCGCCGGATGCCATTTTTTGTGTTCTATGCTTTCGCCACAAGAGGGCGTAAGCACTCTGATGCTGAGAAATAGGGACTGCAGAAGAAGCGAGAGGAGCGAGAGAGAGAATGAGAGAAGAAGAATGCAGAGTTGATGTTCCAGAGCGAGTTGTACTCAAGATGTACTAAAGGTGCACTAAAGATGTACTAAAGATGCACTAAAGATGTACTAAAGATGCACTAAAGATGTACTAAAGATGTACTAAAGATGTACTAAAGATGTTCTGATAAAGTTAAGTGGTTGGAACTGCTACTGCCTTCTTATTTCCAACCAACACCACACCATTCCTGATGCAACTCTCTGCATTTATCCGGGCTTGAGACCGGCACAAGGGAGATACTAGCAATGCTACGTTAGCTCCTGCTAACCGCACTACCGGTACTACCATGAGGCTGCATTGCCCGGTATGGTTTGATTTGTATCTTTGATGTTCATCATCTTTTATTTGATCTATATCTCTGATGTTCATCATCTTTTATTTGATCTGTATCTTTGATGTTCATCATCTTTTATTTGATTTGTATCTTTGATGTTCATCATCTTTTATTTGATCTGTATCTTTGATGTTCATCATCTTTTATTTGATTTGTATCTTTGATGTTCATCATCTTTTAATTTGATCTTTGATCAGTGATTGAACAGCTGTGATTGGACAGCAAAGAATGAACCTTTTTGTATCGAGACAGGATGGATCTCAGAATTAAATGTGTTCCAATATTGATCAAGAAGTTGATTGCATGCTTAATTTCTTTGGAAAATATTTACGCCGGATGCCTGGATACAAAGAACATCTCCCCGTCGGGGAACCGAACCCCGGTCTTCCGCGTGACAGGCGGAGATACAAGGTGACGCCCGCTGGGAAAGTATTTGTTTTTTTTAATACACGGCGGTCCGCTGAGTTTGGACAGTCGTGTTTATATACTGTCCTTTTCGCCGCAGCTTTCGTCTACGGCCATACCACTCTGAACACGCCCGATCTCGTCCGATCTCGGAAGCTAAGCAGGGTCGGGCCTGGTTAGTACTTGGATGGGAGACCGCCTGGGAATACCAGGTGCCGTAAGCTTTTCCTCATCCCTGAGGCTGCGGGCAAACAAAATGGAATTTTTTCTTCCAAAAGTCGGAAATCAAGATGGTTGTCAATTTGAAGACTTGTGATTGATGACTTTCCTTGAGCAGTTGATTGATTTCATAGGTTGATTTTATTTATTTATTTTTAATGACACAAGCATGGATGACGCCAGAGTAAAATGACCATGTGTGATTATATATATAAAATTGTGCTTCCTTTGATTTTTAGATATTTTATTTGATCTGTATATTTGATGTTCATCATCTTTTAATTTGATCTTTGATCAGTGATTGAACAGCTGCGATTGGACAGCAGAGATTGGTCCTTTTTTGTATCCAGACAGGATCGATTTCAGAATTAAATGTATTCCAAGATTGATCAAGATCAAGAAGTTTATTGCATGCATAATTCTTTTGGAAAATATTTTCGCCGGATGCCATTTTTTGTGTTCTATGCTTTCGCCACAAGAGGGCGTAAGTACTCTGATGCTGAGAAATAGGGACTGCAGAAGAAGCGAGAGGAGCGAGAGAGAGAATGAGAGAAGAAGAATGCAGAGTTGATGTTCCAGTGCGAGTTGTACTCAAGATGTACTAAAGGTGCACTAAAGATGTACTAAAGATGCACTAAAGATGCACTAAAGATGTACTAAAGATGTACTAAAGATGTACTAAAGATGTACTAAAGATGTTCTGATAAAGTTAAGTGGTTGGAACTGCTACTGCCTTCTTATTTCCAACCAACACCACACCATTGCTGATGCAACTCTCTGCATTTATCCGGGCTTGAGACCGGCACAAGGGAGATACTAGCAATGCTACGTTAGCTCCTGCTAACCGCACTACCCGTACTACCATGAGGCTGCATTGCCCTGTATGGTTTGATTTGTATCTTTGATGTTCATCATCTTTTATTTGATCTGTATCTTTGATGTTCATCATCTTTTATTTGATCTGTATCTTTGATGTTCATCATCTTTTATTTGATTTGTATCTTTGATGTTCATCATCTTTTAATTTGATCTTTGATCAGTGATTGAACAGCTGTGATTGGACAGCAAAGAATGAACCTTTTTGTATCGAGACAGGATGGATCTCAGAATTAAATGTGTTCCAAGATTGATCAAGAAGTTGATTGCATGCTTAATTTCTTTGGAAAATATTTACGCCGGATGCCTGGATACAAAGAACATCTCCCCGTCGGGGAACCGAAACCCGGTCTTCCGCGTGACAGGCGGAGATACAAGGTGACGCCCGCTGGGAAAGTATTTTTTTATTGTTATACACGGCGGTCCGCCGAGTTTGGACAGTCGTGTTTATATACTGTCCTTTTCGCCGCAGCTTTTGTCTACGGCCATACCACTCTGAACACGCCCGGTCTCGTCCGATCTCGGAAGCTAAGCAGGGTCGGGCCTGGTTAGTACTTGGGTGGGAGACCGCCTGGGAATACCAGGAGCCGTAAGCTTTTCCTCATCCCTGAGGCTGCGGGCAAACAAAATGGAATTTTTTCATCCAAAAGTCGGAAATCAAGATGGTTGTCAATTTGAAGACTTGTGATTGATGACTTTCCTTGAGCAGTTGATTGATTTCATAGGTTGATTTTATTTATTTATTTATTTTTAATGACACAAGCATGGATGACGCCAGAGTAAAATGACCATGTGTGATTATATATATAAAATTGTGCTTCCTTTGATTTTTAGATATTTTATTTGATCTGTATATTTGATGTTCATCATCTTTTAATTTGATCTTTGATCAGTGACTGAACAGCTGCGATTGGACAGCAGAGATTGGACCTGTTTTGTATCCAGACAGGATCGATTTCAGAATTAAATGTATTCCAAGATGATCAAGATCAAGAAGTTTATTGCATGCATAATTCTTTTGGAAAATATTTTCGCCGGATGCCATTTTTTGTGTTCTATGCTTTCGCCACAAGAGGGCGTAAGTACTCTGATGCTGAGAAATAGGGACTGCAGAAGAAGCGAGAGGAGCGAGAGACAGAATGAGAGAAGAAGAATGCAGAGTTG
This sequence comes from Brachionichthys hirsutus, assembly GCF_040956055.1. NCBI lineage: Eukaryota > Metazoa > Chordata > Actinopteri > Lophiiformes > Brachionichthyidae > Brachionichthys > Brachionichthys hirsutus. The sequence continues at coordinate 795,556 of NW_027180315.1, read as the reverse complement.
ATGTTCCAGTGCGAGTTGTACTCAAGATGTACTAAAGATGCACTAAAGATGTACTAAAGATGTACTAAAGATGTACTAAAGATGTACTAAAGATGTTCTGATAAAGTTAAGTGGTTGGAACTGCTACTGCCTTCTTATTTCCAACCAACACCACACCATTCCTGATGCAACTCTCTGCATTTATCCGGGCTTGAGACCGGCACAAGGGAGAAACTAGCAATGCTACGTTAGCTCCTGCTAACCGCACTACCGGTACTACCATGAGGCTGCATTGCCCTGTATGGTTTGATTTGTATCTTTGATGTTCAACATCTTTTATTTGATCTGTATCTTTGATGTTCATCATCTTTTATTTGATCTGTATCTTTGATGTTCATCATCTTTTATTTGATTTGTATCTTTGATGTTCATCATCTTTTAATTTGATCTTTGATCAGTGATTGAACAGCTGTGATTGGACAGCAAAGAATGAACCTTTTTGTATCGAGACAGGATGGATCTCAGAATTAAATGTGTTCCAAGATTGATCAAGAAGTTGATTGCATGCTTAATTTCTTTGGAAAATATTTACGCCGGATGCCTGGATACAAAGAACATCTCCCCGTCGGGGAACCGAACCCCGGTCTTCCGCGTGACAGGCGGAGATACAAGGTGACGCCCGCTGGGAAAGTATTTGTTTTTTTTAATACACGGCGGTCCGCTGAGTTTGGACAGTCGTGTTTATATACTGTCCTTTTCGCCGCAGCTTTCGTCTATGGCCATACCACTCTGAACACGCCCGATCTCGTCCGATCTCGGAAGCTAAGCAGGGTCGGGCCTGGTTAGTACTTGGATGGGAGACCGCCTGGGAATACCAGGTGCCGTAAGCTTTTCCTCATCCCTGAGGCTGCGGGCAAACAAAATGGAATTTTTTCTTCCAAAAGTCGGAAATCAAGATGGTTGTCAATTTGAAGACTTGTGATTGATGACTTTCCTTGAGCAGTTGATTGATTTCATAGGTTGATTTTATTTATTTATTTTTAATGACACAAGCATGGATGACGCCAGAGTAAAATGACCATGTGTGATTATATATATAAAATTGTGCTTCCTTTGATTTTTAGATATTTTATTTGATCTGTATATTTGATGTTCATCATCTTTTAATTTGATCTTTGATCAGTGATTGAACAGCTGCGATTGGACAGCAGAGATTGGTCCTTTTTTGTATCCAGACAGGATCGATTTCAGAATTAAATGTATTCCAAGATTGATCAAGATCAAGAAGTTTATTGCATGAATAATTCTTTTGGAAAATATTTTCGCCGGATGCCATTTTTTGTGTTCTATGCTTTCGCCACAAGAGGGCGTAAGTACTCTGATGCTGAGAAATAGGGACTGCAGAAGAAGCGAGAGGAGCGAGAGAGAGAATGAGAGAAGAAGAATGCAGAGTTGATGTTCCAGTGCGAGTTGTACTCAAGATGTACTAAAGGTGCACTAAAGATGTACTAAAGATGCACTAAAGATGCACTAAAGATGTACTAAAGATGTACTAAAGATGTACTAAAGATGTACTAAAGATGTTCTGATAAAGTTAAGTGGTTGGAACTGCTACTGCCTTCTTATTTCCAACCAACACCACACCATTGCTGATGCAACTCTCTGCATTTATCCGGGCTTGAGACCGGCACAAGGGAGATACTAGCAATGCTACGTTAGCTCCTGCTAACCGCACTACCCGTACTACCATGAGGCTGCATTGCCCTGTATGGTTTGATTTGTATCTTTGATGTTCATCATCTTTTATTTGATCTGTATCTTTGATGTTCATCATCTTTTATTTGATCTGTATCTTTGATGTTCATCATCTTTTATTTGATTTGTATCTTTGATGTTCATCATCTTTTAATTTGATCTTTGATCAGTGATTGAACAGCTGTGATTGGACAGCAAAGAATGAACCTTTTTGTATCGAGACAGGATGGATCTCAGAATTAAATGTGTTCCAAGATTGATCAAGAAGTTGATTGCATGCTTAATTTCTTTGGAAAATATTTACGCCGGATGCCTGGATACAAAGAACATCTCCCCGTCGGGGAACCGAACCCCGGTCTTCCGCGTGACAGGCGGAGATACAAGGTGACGCCCGCTGGGAAAGTATTTTGTTTTTTGTAATACACGGCGGTCCGCCGAGTTTGGACAGTCGTGTTTATATACTGTCCTTTTCGCCGCAGCTTTCGTCTACGGCCATACCACTCTGAACACGCCCGATCTCGTCCGATCTCGGAAGCTAAGCAGGGTCGGGCCTGGTTAGTACTTGGATGGGAGACCGCCTGGGAATACCAGGTGCCGTAAGCTTTTCCTCATCCCTGAGGCTGCGGGCAAACAAAATGGAATTTTTTCTTCCAAAAGTCGGAAATCAAGATGGTTGTCAATTTGAAGACTTGTGATTGATGACTTTCCTTGAGCAGTTGATTGATTTCATAGGTTGATTTTATTTATTTATTTTTAATGACACAAGCATGGATGACGCCAGAGTAAAATGACCATGTGTGATTATATATATAAAATTGTGCTTCCTTTGATTTTTAGATATTTTATTTGATCTGTATATTTGATGTTCATCATCTTTTAATTTGATCTTTGATCAGTGATTGAACAGCTGCGATTGGACAGCAGAGATTGGTCCTTTTTTGTATCCAGACAGGATCGATTTCAGAATTAAATGTATTCCAAGATTGATCAAGATCAAGAAGTTTATTGCATGCATAATTCTTTTGGAAAATATTTTCGCCGGATGCCATTTTTTGTGTTCTATGCTTTCGCCACAAGAGGGCGTAAGTACTCTGATGCTGAGAAATAGGGACTGCAGAAGAAGCGAGAGGAGCGAGAGAGAGAATGAGAGAAGAAGAATGCAGAGTTGATGTTCCAGTGCGAGTTGTACTCAAGATGTACTAAAGGTGCACTAAAGATGTACTAAAGATGCACTAAAGATGCACTAAAGATGTACTAAAGATGTACTAAAGATGTACTAAAGATGTACTAAAGATGTTCTGATAAAGTTAAGTGGTTGGAACTGCTACTGCCTTCTTATTTCCAACCAACACCACACCATTGCTGATGCAACTCTCTGCATTTATCCGGGCTTGAGACCGGCACAAGGGAGATACTAGCAATGCTACGTTAGCTCCTGCTAACCGCACTACCCGTACTACCATGAGGCTGCATTGCCCTGTATGGTTTGATTTGTATCTTTGATGTTCATCATCTTTTATTTGATCTGTATCTTTGATGTTCATCATCTTTTATTTGATCTGTATCTTTGATGTTCATCATCTTTTATTTGATTTGTATCTTTGATGTTCATCATCTTTTAATTTGATCTTTGATCAGTGATTGAACAGCTGTGATTGGACAGCAAAGAATGAACCTTTTTGTATCGAGACAGGATGGATCTCAGAATTAAATGTGTTCCAAGATTGATCAAGAAGTTGATTGCATGCTTAATTTCTTTGGAAAATATTTACGCCGGATGCCTGGATACAAAGAACATCTCCCCGTCGGGGAACCGAACCCCGGTCTTCCGCGTGACAGGCGGAGATACAAGGTGACGCCCGCTGGGAAAGTATTTTGTTTTTTGTAATACACGGCGGTCCGCCGAGTTTGGACAGTCGTGTTTATATACTGTCCTTTTCGCCGCAGCTTTCGTCTACGGCCATACCACTCTGAACACGCCCGATCTCGTCCGATCTCGGAAGCTAAGCAGGGTCGGGCCTGGTTAGTACTTGGATGGGAGACCGCCTGGGAATACCAGGTGCCGTAAGCTTTTCCTCATCCCTGAGGCTGCGGGCAAACAAAATGGAATTTTTTCATCCAAAAGTTGGAAATCAAGATGGTTGTCAATTTGAAGACTTGTGATTGATGACTTTCCTTGAGCAGTTGATTGATTTCATAGGTTGATTTTATTTATTTATTTATTTTTAATGACACAAGCATGGATGACGCCAGAGTAAAATGCCCATGTGTGATTATATATATAAAATTGTGCTTCCTTTGATTTTTAGATATTTTATTTGATCTGTATATTTGATGTTCATCATCTTTTAATTTGATCTTTGATCAGTGATTGAACAGCTGCGATTGGACAGCAGAGATTGGACCTCATTTGTATCCACACAGGATCGATTTCAGAATTAAATGTATTCCAAGATGATCAAGATCAAGAAGTTTAATGCATGAATAATTATTTTGGAAAATATTTTCGCCGGATGCCATTTTTTGTGTTCTATGCTTTCGCCACAAGAGGGCGTAAGTACTCTGATGCTGAGAAATAGGGACTGCAGAAGAAGCGAGAGGAGCGAGAGAGAGAATGAGAGAAGAAGTATGCAGAGTTGATGTTCCAGAGCGAGTTGTACTCAAGATGTACTAAAGATGCACTAAAGATGTACTAAAGATGCACTAAAGATGTACTAAAGATGTACTAAAGATGCACTAAAGATGTACTAAAGATGTACTAAAGATGTACTAAAGATGTTCTGATAAAGTTAAGTGGTTGGAACTGCTACTGCCTTCTTATTTCCAACCAACACCACACCATTGCTGATGCAACTCTCTGCATTTATCCGGGCTTGAGACCGGCACAAGGGAGATACTAGCAATGCTACGTTAGCTCCTGCTAACCGCACTACCCGTACTACCATGAGGCTGCATTGCCCTGTATGGTTTGATTTGTATCTTTGATGTTCATCATCTTTTATTTGATCTGTATCTTTGATGTTCATCATCTTTTATTTGATTTGTATCTTTGATGTTCATCATCTTTTAATTTGATCTTTGATCAGTGATTGAACAGCTGTGATTGGACAGCAAAGAATGAACCTTTTTGTATCGAGACAGGATGGATCTCAGAATTAAATGTGTTCCAAGATTGATCAAGAAGTTGATTGCATGCTTAATTTCTTTGGAAAATATTTACGCCGGATGCCTGGATACAAAGAACATCTCCCCGTCGGGGAACCGAACCCCGGTCTTCCGCGTGACAGGCGGAGATACAAGGTGACGCCCGCTGGGAAAGTATTTTTTTTTTTGTAATACACGGCGGTCCGCCGAGTTTGGACAGTCGTGTTTATATACTGTCCTTTTCGCCGCAGCTTTCGTCTACGGCCATACCACTCTGAACGCGCCCGATCTCGTCCGATCTCGGAAGCTAAGCAGGGTCGGGCCTGGTTAGTACTTGGATGGGAGACCGCCTGGGAATACCAGGTGCCGTAAGCTTTTCCTCATCCCTGAGGCTGCGGGCAAACAAAATGGAATTTTTTCATCCAAAAGTTGGAAATCAAGATGGTTGTCAATTTGAAGACTTGTGATTGATGACTTTCCTTGAGCAGTTGATTGATTTCATAGGTTGATTTTATTTATTTATTTTTAATGACACAAGCATGGATGACGCCAGAGTAAAATGACCATGTGTGATTATATATATAAAATTGTGCTTCCTTTGATTTTTAGATATTTTATTTGATCTGTATATTTGATGTTCATCATCTTTTAATTTGATCTTTGATCAGTGACTGAACAGCTGCGATTGGACAGCAGAGATTGGACCTGTTTTGTATCCAGACAGGATCGATTTCAGAATTAAATGTATTCCAAGATGATCAAGATCAAGAAGTTTATTGCATGCATAATTCTTTTGGAAAATATTTTCGCCGGATGCCATTTTTTGTGTTCTATGCTTTCGCCACAAGAGGGCGTAAGTACTCTGATGCTGAGAAATAGGGACTGCAGAAGAAGCGAGAGGAGCGAGAGACAGAATGAGAGAAGAAGAATGCAGAGTTGATGTTCCAGTGCGAGTTGTACTCAAGATGTACTAAAGATGCACTAAAGATGTACTAAAGATGTACTAAAGATGTACTAAAGATGTACTAAAGATGTACTAAAGATGTTCTGATAAAGTTAAGTGGTTGGAACTGCTACTGCCTTCTTATTTCCAACCAACACCACACCATTCCTGATGCAACTCTCTGCATTTATCCGGGCTTGAGACCGGCACAAGGGAGAAACTAGCAATGCTACGTTAGCTCCTGCTAACCGCACTACCGGTACTACCATGAGGCTGCATTGCCCTGTATGGTTTGATTTGTATCTTTGATGTTCAACATCTTTTATTTGATCTGTATCTTTGATGTTCATCATCTTTTATTTGATCTGTATCTTTGATGTTCATCATCTTTTATTTGATTTGTATCTTTGATGTTCATCATCTTTTAATTTGATCTTTGATCAGTGATTGAACAGCTGTGATTGGACAGCAAAGAATGAACCTTTTTGTATCGAGACAGGATGGATCTCAGAATTAAATGTGTTCCAAGATTGATCAAGAAGTTGATTGCATGCTTAATTTCTTTGGAAAATATTTACGCCGGATGCCTGGATACAAAGAACATCTCCCCGTCGGGGAACCGAACCCCGGTCTTCCGCGTGACAGGCAGAGATACAAGGTGACGCCCGCTGGGAAAGTATTTTTTTTTTGTAATACACGGCGGTCCGCCGAGTTTGGACAGTCGTGTTTATATACTGTCCTTTTCGCCACAGCTTTTGTCTACGGCCATACCACTCTGAACACGCCCGATCTCGTCCGATCTCGGAAGCTAAGCAGGGTCGGGCCTGGTCAGTACTTGGATGGGAGACCGCCTGGGAATACCAGGTGCCGTAAGCTTTTCCTCATCCCTGAGGCTGCGGGCAAACAAAATGGAATTTTTTCATCCAAAAGTCGGAAATCAAGATGGTTGTCAATTTGAAGACTTGTGATTGATGACTTTCCTTGAGCAGTTGATTGATTTCATAGGTTGATTTTATTTATTTATTTATTTTTAATGACACAAGCATGGATGACGCCAGAGTAAAATGACCATGTGTGATTATATATATAAAATTGTGCTTCCTTTGATTTTTAGATATTTTATTTGATCTGTATATTTGATGTTCATCATCTTTTAATTTGATCTTTGATCAGTGACTGAACAGCTGCGATTGGACAGCAGAGATTGGACCTGTTTTGTATCCAGACAGGATCGATTTCAGAATTAAATGTATTCCAAGATGATCAAGATCAAGAAGTTTAATGCATGAATAATTCTTTTGGAAAATATTTTCGCCGGATGCCATTTTTTGTGTTCTATGCTTTCGCCACAAGAGGGCGTAAGTACTCTGATGCTGAGAAATAGGGACTGCAGAAGAAGCGAGAGGAGCGAGAGACAGAATGAGAGAAGAAGAATGCAGAGTTGATGTTCCAGAGCGAGTTGTACTCAAGATGTACTAAAGGTGCACTAAAGATGTACTAAAGATGCACTAAAGATGTACTAAAGATGCACTAAAGATGTACTAAAGATGTACTAAAGATGTACTAAAGATGTTCTGATAAAGTTAAGTGGTTGGAACTGCTACTGCCTTCTTATTTCCAACCAACACCACACCATTCCTGATGCAACTCTCTGCATTTATCCGGGCTTGAGACCGGCACAAGGGAGATACTAGCAATGCTACGTTAGCTCCTGCTAACCGCACTACCGGTACTACCATGAGGCTGCATTGCCCGGTATGGTTTGATTTGTATCTTTGATGTTCATCATCTTTTATTTGATCTATATCTCTGATGTTCATCATCTTTTATTTGATCTGTATCTTTGATGTTCATCATCTTTTATTTGATTTGTATCTTTGATGTTCATCATCTTTTAATTTGATCTTTGATCAGTGATTGAACAGCTGTGATTGGACAGCAAAGAATGAACCTTTTTGTATCGAGACAGGATGGATCTCAGAATTAAATGTGTTCCAATATTGATCAAGAAGTTGATTGCATGCTTAATTTCTTTGGAAAATATTTACGCCGGATGCCTGGATACAAAGAACATCTCCCCGTCGGGGAACCGAACCCCGGTCTTCCGCGTGACAGGCGGAGATACAAGGTGACGCCCGCTGGGAAAGTATTTGTTTTTTTTAATACACGGCGGTCCGCTGAGTTTGGACAGTCGTGTTTATATACTGTCCTTTTCGCTGCAGCCTTCGTCTACGGCCATACCACTCTGAACACGCCCGATCTCGTCCGATCTCGGAAGCTAAGCAGGGTCGGGCCTGGTTAGTACTTGGATGGGAGACCGCCTGGGAATACCAGGTGCCGTAAGCTTTTCCTCATCCCTGAGGCTGCGGGCAAACAAAATGGAATTTTTTCTTCCAAAAGTCGGAAATCAAGATGGTTGTCAATTTGAAGACTTGTGATTGATGACTTTCCTTGAGCAGTTGATTGATTTCATAGGTTGATTTTATTTATTTATTTTTAATGACACAAGCATGGATGACGCCAGAGTAAAATGACCATGTGTGATTATATATATAAAATTGTGCTTCCTTTGATTTTTAGATATTTTATTTGATCTGTATATTTGATGTTCATCATCTTTTAATTTGATCTTTGATCAGTGATTGAACAGCTGCGATTGGACAGCAGAGATTGGTCCTTTTTTGTATCCAGACAGGATCGATTTCAGAATTAAATGTATTCCAAGATTGATCAAGATCAAGAAGTTTATTGCATGCATAATTCTTTTGGAAAATATTTTCGCCGGATGCCATTTTTTGTGTTCTATGCTTTCGCCACAAGAGGGCGTAAGTACTCTGATGCTGAGAAATAGGGACTGCAGAAGAAGCGAGAGGAGCGAGAGAGAGAATGAGAGAAGAAGAATGCAGAGTTGATGTTCCAGTGCGAGTTGTACTCAAGATGTACTAAAGGTGCACTAAAGATGTACTAAAGATGCACTAAAGATGCACTAAAGATGTACTAAAGATGTACTAAAGATGTACTAAAGATGTACTAAAGATGTTCTGATAAAGTTAAGTGGTTGGAACTGCTACTGCCTTCTTATTTCCAACCAACACCACACCATTCCTGATGCAACTCTCTGCATTTATCCGGGCTTGAGACCGGCACAAGGGAGATACTAGCAATGCTACGTTAGCTCCTGCTAACCGCACTACCCGTACTACCATGAGGCTGCATTGCCCTGTATGGTTTGATTTGTATCTTTGATGTTCATCATCTTTTATTTGATCTGTATCTTTGATGTTCATCATCTTTTATTTGATCTGTATCTTTGATGTTCATCATCTTTTATTTGATCTGTATCTTTGATGTTCATCATCTTTTATTTGATTTGTATCTTTGATGTTCATCATCTTTTAATTTGATCTTTGATCAGTGATTGAACAGCTGTGATTGGACAGCAAAGAATGAACCTTTTTGTATCGAGACAGGATGGATCTCAGAATTAAATGTGTTCCAAGATTGATCAAGAAGTTGATTGCATGCTTAATTTCTTTGGAAAATATTTACGCCGGATGCCTGGATACAAAGAACATCTCCCCGTCGGGGAACCGAACCCCGGTCTTCCGCGTGACAGGCGGAGATACAAGGTGACGCCCGCTGGGAAAGTATTTTTTTTTTGTTATACACGGCGGTCCGCCGAGTTTGGACAGTCGTGTTTATATACTGTCCTTTTCGCCGCAGCTTTTGTCTACGGCCATACCACTCTGAACACGCCCGATCTCGTCCGATCTCGGAAGCTAAGCGGGGTCGGGCCTGGTTAGTACTTGGGTGGGAGACCGCCTGGGAATACCAGGAGCCGTAAGCTTTTCCTCATCCCTGAGGCTGCGGGCAAACAAAATGGAATTTTTTCATCCAAAAGTCGGAAATCAAGATGGTTGTCAATTTGAAGACTTGTGATTGATGACTTTCCTTGAGCAGTTGATTGATTTCATAGGTTGATTTTATTTATTTATTTATTTTTAATGACACAAGCATGGATGACGCCAGAGTAAAATGACCATGTGTGATTATATATATAAAATTGTGCTTCCTTTGATTTTTAGATATTTTATTTGATCTGTATATTTGATGTTCATCATCTTTTAATTTGATCTTTGATCAGTGACTGAACAGCTGCGATTGGACAGCAGAGATTGGACCTGTTTTGTATCCAGACAGGATCGATTTCAGAATTAAATGTATTCCAAGATGATCAAGATCAAGAAGTTTATTGCATGCATAATTCTTTTGGAAAATATTTTCGCCGGATGCCATTTTTTGTGTTCTATGCTTTCGCCACAAGAGGGCGTAAGTACTCTGATGCTGAGAAATAGGGACTGCAGAAGAAGCGAGAGGAGCGAGAGACAGAATGAGAGAAGAAGAATGCAGAGTTGATGTTCCAGTGCGAGTTGTACTCAAGATGTACTAAAGATGCACTAAAGATGTACTAAAGATGTACTAAAGATGTACTAAAGATGTACTAAAGATGTTCTGATAAAGTTAAGTGGTTGGAACTGCTACTGCCTTCTTATTTCCAACCAACACCACACCATTCCTGATGCAACTCTCTGCATTTATCCGGGCTTGAGACCGGCACAAGGGAGAAACTAGCAATGCTACGTTAGCTCCTGCTAACCGCACTACCGGTACTACCATGAGGCTGCATTGCCCTGTATGGTTTGATTTGTATCTTTGATGTTCAACATCTTTTATTTGATCTGTATCTTTGATGTTCATCATCTTTTATTTGATCTGTATCTTTGATGTTCATCATCTTTTATTTGATTTGTATCTTTGATGTTCATCATCTTTTAATTTGATCTTTGATCAGTGATTGAACAGCTGTGATTGGACAGCAAAGAATGAACCTTTTTGTATCGAGACAGGATGGATCTCAGAATTAAATGTGTTCCAAGATTGATCAAGAAGTTGATTGCATGCTTAATTTCTTTGGAAAATATTTACGCCGGATGCCTGGATACAAAGAACATCTCCCCGTCGGGGAACCGAACCCCGGTCTTCCGCGTGACAGGCGGAGATACAAGGTGACGCCCGCTGGGAAAGTATTTTGTTTTTTGTAATACACGGCGGTCCGCCGAGTTTGGACAGTCGTGTTTATATACTGTCCTTTTCGCCGCAGCTTTCGTCTACGGCCATACCACTCTGAACACGCCCGATCTCGTCCGATCTCGGAAGCTAAGCAGGGTCGGGCCTGGTTAGTACTTGGATGGGAGACCGCCTGGGAATACCAGGTGCCGTAAGCTTTTCCTCATCCCTGAGGCTGCGGGCAAACAAAATGGAATTTTTTCATCCAAAAGTTGGAAATCAAGATGGTTGTCAATTTGAAGACTTGTGATTGATGACTTTCCTTCAGCAGTTGATTGATTTCATAGGTTGATTTTATTTATTTATTTATTTTTAATGACACAAGCATGGATGACGCCAGAGTAAAATGACCATGTGTGATTATATATATAAAATTGTGCTTCCTTTGATTTTTAGATATTTTATTTGATCTGTATATTTGATGTTCATCATCTTTTAATTTGATCTTTGATCAGTGACTGAACAGCTGCGATTGGACAGCAGAGATTGGACCTGTTTTGTATCCAGACAGGATCGATTTCAGAATTAAATGTATTCCAAGATGATCAAGATCAAGAAGTTTAATGCATGAATAATTCTTTTGGAAAATATTTTCGCCGGATGCCATTTTTTGTGTTCTATGCTTTCGCCACAAGAGGGCGAAAGTACTCTGATGCTGAGAAATAGGGACTGCAGAAGAAGCGAGAGGAGCGAGAGAGAGAATGAGAGAAGAAGAATGCAGAGTTGATGTTCCAGAGCGAGTTGTACTCAAGATGTACTAAAGGTGCACTAAAGATGTACTAAAGATGCACTAAAGATCTACTAAAGATGCACTAAAGATGTACTAAAGATGTACTAAAGATGTTCTGATAAAGTTAAGTGGTTGGAACTGCTACTGCCTTCTTATTTCCAACCAACACCACACCATTCCTGATGCAACTCTCTGCATTTATCCGGGCTTGAGACCGGCACAAGGGAGATACTAGCAATGCTACGTTAGCTCCTGCTAACCGCACTACCGGTACTACCATGAGGCTGCATTGCCCGGTATGGTTTGATTTGTATCTTTGATGTTCATCATCTTTTATTTGATCTATATCTCTGATGTTCATCATCTTTTATTTGATCTGTATCTTTGATGTTCATCATCTTTTATTTGATTTGTATCTTTGATGTTCATCATCTTTTAATTTGATCTTTGATCAGTGATTGAACAGCTGTGATTGGACAGCAAAGAATGAACCTTTTTGTATCGAGACAGGATGGATCTCAGAATTAAATGTGTTCCAATATTGATCAAGAAGTTGATTGCATGCTTAATTTCTTTGGAAAATATTTACGCCGGATGCCTGGATACAAAGAACATCTCCCCGTCGGGGAACCGAACCCCGGTCTTCCGCGTGACAGGCGGAGATACAAGGTGACGCCCGCTGGGAAAGTATTTGTTTTTTTTAATACACGGCGGTCCGCTGAGTTTGGACAGTCGTGTTTATATACTGTCCTTTTCGCCGCAGCTTTCGTCTACGGCCATACCACTCTGAACACGCCCGATCTCGTCCGACCTCGGAAGCTAAGCAGGGTCGGGCCTGGTTAGTACTTGGATGGGAGACCGCCTGGGAATACCAGGTGCCGTAAGCTTTTCCTCATCCCTGAGGCTGCGGGCAAACAAAATGGAATTTTTTCTTCCAAAAGTCGGAAATCAAGATGGTTGTCAATTTGAAGACTTGTGATTGATGACTTTCCTTGAGCAGTTGATTGATTTCATAGGTTGATTTTATTTATTTATTTTTAATGACACAAGCATGGATGACGCCAGAGTAAAATGACCATGTGTGATTATATATATAAAATTGTGCTTCCTTTGATTTTTAGATATTTTATTTGATCTGTATATTTGATGTTCATCATCTTTTAATTTGATCTTTGATCAGTGATTGAACAGCTGCGATTGGACAGCAGAGATTGGTCCTTTTTTGTATCCAGACAGGATCGATTTCAGAATTAAATGTATTCCAAGATTGATCAAGATCAAGAAGTTTATTGCATGCATAATTCTTTTGGAAAATATTTTCGCCGGATGCCATTTTTTGTGTTCTATGCTTTCGCCACAAGAGGGCGTAAGTACTCTGATGCTGAGAAATAGGGACTGCAGAAGAAGCGAGAGGAGCGAGAGAGAGAATGAGAGAAGAAGAATGCAGAGTTGATGTTCCAGTGCGAGTTGTACTCAAGATGTACTAAAGGTGCACTAAAGATGTACTAAAGATGCACTAAAGATGCACTAAAGATGTACTAAAGATGTACTAAAGATGTACTAAAGATGTACTAAAGATGTTCTGATAAAGTTAAGTGGTTGGAACTGCTACTGCCTTCTTATTTCCAACCAACACCACACCATTCCTGATGCAACTCTCTGCATTTATCCGGGCTTGAGACCGGCACAAGGGAGATACTAGCAATGCTACGTTAGCTCCTGCTAACCGCACTACCCGTACTACCATGAGGCTGCATTGCCCTGTATGGTTTGATTTGTATCTTTGATGTTCATCATCTTTTATTTGATCTGTATCTTTGATGTTCATCATCTTTTATTTGATCTGTATCTTTGATGTTCATCATCTTTTATTTGATCTGTATCTTTGATGTTCATCATCTTTTATTTGATTTGTATCTTTGATGTTCATCATCTTTTAATTTGATCTTTGATCAGTGATTGAACAGCTGTGATTGGACAGCAAAGAATGAACCTTTTTGTATCGAGACAGGATGGATCTCAGAATTAAATGTGTTCCAAGATTGATCAAGAAGTTGATTGCATGCTTAATTTCTTTGGAAAATATTTACGCCGGATGCCTGGATACAAAGAACATCTCCCCGTCGGGGAACCGAACCCCGGTCTTCCGCGTGACAGGCGGAGATACAAGGTGACGCCCGCTGGGAAAGTATTTTTTTTTTGTTATACACGGCGGTCCGCCGAGTTTGGACAGTCGTGTTTATATACTGTCCTTTTCGCCGCAGCTTTTGTCTACGGCCATACCACTCTGAACACGCCCGGTCTCGTCCGATCTCGGAAGCTAAGCGGGGTCGGGCCTGGTTAGTACTTGGGTGGGAGACCGCCTGGGAATACCAGGAGCCGTAAGCTTTTCCTCATCCCTGAGGCTGCGGGCAAACAAAATGGAATTTTTTCATCCAAAAGTCGGAAATCAAGATGGTTGTCAATTTGAAGACTTGTGATTGATGACTTTCCTTGAGCAGTTGATTGATTTCATAGGTTGATTTTATTTATTTATTTATTTTTAATGACACAAGCATGGATGACGCCAGAGTAAAATGACCATGTGTGATTATATATATAAAATTGTGCTTCCTTTGATTTTTAGATATTTTATTTGATCTGTATATTTGATGTTCATCATCTTTTAATTTGATCTTTGATCAGTGACTGAACAGCTGCGATTGGACAGCAGAGATTGGACCTGTTTTGTATCCAGACAGGATCGATTTCAGAATTAAATGTATTCCAAGATGATCAAGATCAAGAAGTTTATTGCATGCATAATTCTTTTGGAAAATATTTTCGCCGGATGCCATTTTTTGTGTTCTATGCTTTCGCCACAAGAGGGCGTAAGTACTCTGATGCTGAGAAATAGGGACTGCAGAAGAAGCGAGAGGAGCGAGAGACAGAATGAGAGAAGAAGAATGCAGAGTTGATGTTCCAGTGCGAGTTGTACTCAAGATGTACTAAAGATGCACTAAAGATGTACTAAAGATGTACTAAAGATGTACTAAAGATGTACTAAAGATGTACTAAAGATGTTCTGATAAAGTTAAGTGGTTGGAACTGCTACTGCCTTCTTATTTCCAACCAACACCACACCATTCCTGATGCAACTCTCTGCATTTATCCGGGCTTGAGACCGGCACAAGGGAGAAACTAGCAATGCTACGTTAGCTCCTGCTAACCGCACTACCGGTACTACCATGAGGCTGCATTGCCCTGTATGGTTTGATTTGTATCTTTGATGTTCAACATCTTTTATTTGATCTGTATCTTTGATGTTCATCATCTTTTATTTGATCTGTATCTTTGATGTTCATCATCTTTTATTTGATTTGTATCTTTGATGTTCATCATCTTTTAATTTGATCTTTGATCAGTGATTGAACAGCTGTGATTGGACAGCAAAGAATGAACCTTTTTGTATCGAGACAGGATGGATCTCAGAATTAAATGTGTTCCAAGATTGATCAAGAAGTTGATTGCATGCTTAATTTCTTTGGAAAATATTTACGCCGGATGCCTGGATACAAAGAACATCTCCCCGTCGGGGAACCGAACCCCGGTCTTCCGCGTGACAGGCGGAGATACAAGGTGACGCCCGCTGGGAAAGTATTTTTTTTTTTGTAATACACGGCGGTCCGCCGAGTTTGGACAGTCGTGTTTATATACTGTCCTTTTCGCCGCAGCTTTCGTCTACGGCCATACCACTCTGAACACGCCCGGTCTCGTCCGATCTCGGAAGCTAAGCAGGGTCGGGCCTGGTTAGTACTTGGATGGGAGACCGCCTGGGAATACCAGGTGCCGTAAGCTTTTCCTCATCCCTGAGGCTGCGGGCAAACAAAATGGAATTTTTTCTTCCAAAAGTCGGAAATCAAGATGGTTGTCAATTTGAAGACTTGTGATTGATGACTTTCCTTGAGCAGTTGATTGATTTCATAGGTTGATTTTATTTATTTATTTTTAATGACACAAGCATGGATGACGCCAGAGTAAAATGACCATGTGTGATTATATATATAAAATTGTGCTTCCTTTGATTTTTAGATATTTTATTTGATCTGTATATTTGATGTTCATCATCTTTTAATTTGATCTTTGATCAGTGATTGAACAGCTGCGATTGGACAGCAGAGATTGGTCCTTTTTTGTATCCAGACAGGATCGATTTCAGAATTAAATGTATTCCAAGATTGATCAAGATCAAGAAGTTTATTGCATGCATAATTCTTTTGGAAAATATTTTCGCCGGATGCCATTTTTTGTGTTCTATGCTTTCGCCACAAGAGGGCGTAAGTACTCTGATGCTGAGAAATAGGGACTGCAGAAGAAGCGAGAGGAGCGAGAGAGAGAATGAGAGAAGAAGAATGCAGAGTTGATGTTCCAGTGCGAGTTGTACTCAAGATGTACTAAAGGTGCACTAAAGATGTACTAAAGATGCACTAAAGATGCACTAAAGATGCACTAAAGATGTACTAAAGATGTACTAAAGATGTACTAAAGATGTTCTGATAAAGTTAAGTGGTTGGAACTGCTACTGCCTTCTTATTTCCAACCAACACCACACCATTCCTGATGCAACTCTCTGCATTTATCCGGGCTTGAGACCGGCACAAGGGAGATACTAGCAATGCTACGTTAGCTCCTGCTAACCGCACTACCCGTACTACCATGAGGCTGCATTGCCCTGTATGGTTTGATTTGTATCTTTGATGTTCATCATCTTTTATTTGATCTGTATCTTTGATGTTCATCATCTTTTATTTGATCTGTATCTTTGATGTTCATCATCTTTTATTTGATCTGTATCTTTGATGTTCATCATCTTTTATTTGATTTGTATCTTTGATGTTCATCATCTTTTAATTTGATCTTTGATCAGTGATTGAACAGCTGTGATTGGACAGCAAAGAATGAACCTTTTTGTATCGAGACAGGATGGATCTCAGAATTAAATGTGTTCCAAGATTGATCAAGAAGTTGATTGCATGCTTAATTTCTTTGGAAAATATTTACGCCGGATGCCTGGATACAAAGAACATCTCCCCGTCGGGGAACCGAACCCCGGTCTTCCGCGTGACAGGCGGAGATACAAGGTGACGCCCGCTGGGAAAGTATTTGTTTTTTTGTAATACACGGCGGTCCGCCGAGTTTGGACAGTCGTGTTTATATACTGTCCTTTTCGCCGCAGCTTTCGTCTACGGCCATACCACTCTGAACACGCCCGATCTCGTCCGATCTCGGAAGCTAAGCAGGGTCGGGCCTGGTTAGTACTTGGATGGCAGACCGCCTGGGAATACCAGGTGCCGTAAGCTTTTCCTCATCCCTGAGGCTGCGGGCAAACAAAATGGAATTTTTTCTTCCAAAAGTTGGAAATCAAGATGGTTGTCAATTTGAAGACTTGTGATTGATGACTTTCCTTGAGCAGTTGATTGATTTCATAGGTTGATTTTATTTATTTATTTTTAATGACACAAGCATGGATGACGCCAGAGTAAAATGACCATGTGTGATTATATATATAAAATTGTGCTTCCTTTGATTTTTAGATATTTTATTTGATCTGTATATTTGATGTTCATCATCTTTTAATTTGATCTTTGATCAGTGATTGAACAGCTGCGATTGGACAGCAGAGATTGGTCCTTTTTTGTATCCAGACAGGATCGATTTCAGAATTAAATGTATTCCAAGATTGATCAAGATCAAGAAGTTTATTGCATGCATAATTCTTTTGGAAAATATTTTCGCCGGATGCCATTTTTTGTGTTCTATGCTTTCGCCACAAGAGGGCGTAAGTACTCTGATGCTGAGAAATAGGGACTGCAGAAGAAGCGAGAGGAGCGAGAGAGAGAATGAGAGAAGAAGAATGCAGAGTTGATGTTCCAGTGCGAGTTGTACTCAAGATGTACTAAAGGTGCACTAAAGATGTACTAAAGATGCACTAAAGATGCACTAAAGATGTACTAAAGATGTACTAAAGATGTACTAAAGATGTACTAAAGATGTTCTGATAAAGTTAAGTGGTTGGAACTGCTACTGCCTTCTTATTTCCAACCAACACCACACCATTCCTGATGCAACTCTCTGCATTTATCCGGGCTTGAGACCGGCACAAGGGAGATACTAGCAATGCTACGTTAGCTCCTGCTAACCGCACTACCCGTACTACCATGAGGCTGCATTGCCCTGTATGGTTTGATTTGTATCTTTGATGTTCATCATCTTTTATTTGATCTGTATCTTTGATGTTCATCATCTTTTATTTGATCTGTATCTTTGATGTTCATCATCTTTTATTTGATCTGTATCTTTGATGTTCATCATCTTTTATTTGATTTGTATCTTTGATGTTCATCATCTTTTAATTTGATCTTTGATCAGTGATTGAACAGCTGTGATTGGACAGCAAAGAATGAACCTTTTTGTATCGAGACAGGATGGATCTCAGAATTAAATGTGTTCCAAGATTGATCAAGAAGTTGATTGCATGCTTAATTTCTTTGGAAAATATTTACGCCGGATGCCTGGATACAAAGAACATCTCCCCGTCGGGGAACCGAACCCCGGTCTTCCGCGTGACAGGCGGAGATACAAGGTGACGCCCGCTGGGAAAGTATTTTTTTTTTGTTATACACGGCGGTCCGCCGAGTTTGGACAGTCGTGTTTATATACTGTCCTTTTCGCCGCAGCTTTTGTCTACGGCCATACCACTCTGAACACGCCCGGTCTCGTCCGATCTCGGAAGCTAAGCAGGGTCGGGCCTGGTTAGTACTTGGGTGGGAGACCGCCTGGGAATACCAGGAGCCGTAAGCTTTTCCTCATCCCTGAGGCTGCGGGCAAACAAAATGGAATTTTTTCATCCAAAAGTCGGAAATCAAGATGGTTGTCAATTTGAAGACTTGTGATTGATGACTTTCCTTGAGCAGTTGATTGATTTCATAGGTTGATTTTATTTATTTATTTATTTTTAATGACACAAGCATGGATGACGCCAGAGTAAAATGACCATGTGTGATTATATATATAAAATTGTGCTTCCTTTGATTTTTAGATATTTTATTTGATCTGTATATTTGATGTTCATCATCTTTTAATTTGATCTTTGATCAGTGACTGAACAGCTGCGATTGGACAGCAGAGATTGGACCTGTTTTGTATCCAGACAGGATCGATTTCAGAATTAAATGTATTCCAAGATGATCAAGATCAAGAAGTTTATTGCATGCATAATTCTTTTGGAAAATATTTTCGCCGGATGCCATTTTTTGTGTTCTATGCTTTCGCCACAAGAGGGCGTAAGTACTCTGATGCTGAGAAATAGGGACTGCAGAAGAAGCGAGAGGAGCGAGAGACAGAATGAGAGAAGAAGAATGCAGAGTTGATGTTCCAGTGCGAGTTGTACTCAAGATGTACTAAAGATGCACTAAAGATGTACTAAAGATGTACTAAAGATGTACTAAAGATGTACTAAAGATGTACTAAAGATGTTCTGATAAAGTTAAGTGGTTGGAACTGCTACTGCCTTCTTATTTCCAACCAACACCACACCATTCCTGATGCAACTCTCTGCATTTATCCGGGCTTGAGACCGGCACAAGGGAGAAACTAGCAATGCTACGTTAGCTCCTGCTAACCGCACTACCGGTACTACCATGAGGCTGCATTGCCCTGTATGGTTTGATTTGTATCTTTGATGTTCAACATCTTTTATTTGATCTGTATCTTTGATGTTCATCATCTTTTATTTGATCTGTATCTTTGATGTTCATCATCTTTTATTTGATTTGTATCTTTGATGTTCATCATCTTTTAATTTGATCTTTGATCAGTGATTGAACAGCTGTGATTGGACAGCAAAGAATGAACCTTTTTGTATCGAGACAGGATGGATCTCAGAATTAAATGTGTTCCAAGATTGATCAAGAAGTTGATTGCATGCTTAATTTCTTTGGAAAATATTTACGCCGGATGCCTGGATACAAAGAACATCTCCCCGTCGGGGAACCGAACCCCGGTCTTCCGCGTGACAGGCGGAGATACAAGGTGACGCCCGCTGGGAAAGTATTTTTTTTTTTGTAATACACGGCGGTCCGCCGAGTTTGGACAGTCGTGTTTATATACTGTCCTTTTCGCCGCAGCTTTCGTCTACGGCCATACCACTCTGAACACGCCCGATCTCGTCCGATCTCGGAAGCTAAGCAGGGTCGGGCCTGGTTAGTACTTGGATGGGAGACCGCCTGGGAATACCAGGTGCCGTAAGCTTTTCCTCATCCCTGAGGCTGCGGGCAAACAAAATGGAATTTTTTCATCCAAAAGTTGGAAATCAAGATGGTTGTCAATTTGAAGACTTGTGATTGATGACTTTCCTTGAGCAGTTGATTGATTTCATAGGTTGATTTTATTTATTTATTTATTTTTAATGACACAAGCATGGATGACGCCAGAGTAAAATGCCCATGTGTGATTATATATATAAAATTGTGCTTCCTTTGATTTTTAGATATTTTATTTGATCTGTATATTTGATGTTCATCATCTTTTAATTTGATCTTTGATCAGTGATTGAACAGCTGCGATTGGACAGCAGAGATTGGACCTCATTTGTATCCACACAGGATCGATTTCAGAATTAAATGTATTCCAAGATGATCAAGATCAAGAAGTTTAATGCATGAATAATTCTTTTGGAAAATATTTTCGCCGGATGCCATTTTTTGTGTTCTATGCTTTCGCCACAAGAGGGCGTAAGTACTCTGATGCTGAGAAATAGGGACTGCAGAAGAAGCGAGAGGAGCGAGAGAGAAAATGAGAGAAGAAGTATGCAGAGTTGATGTTCCAGAGCGAGTTGTACTCAAGATGTACTAAAGATGCACTAAAGATGTACTAAAGATGCACTAAAGATGTACTAAAGATGTACTAAAGATGCACTAAAGATGTACTAAAGATGTACTAAAGATGTACTAAAGATGTTCTGATAAAGTTAAGTGGTTGGAACTGCTACTGCCTTCTTATTTCCAACCAACACCACACCATTGCTGATGCAACTCTCTGCATTTATCCGGGCTTGAGACCGGCACAAGGGAGATACTAGCAATGCTACGTTAGCTCCTGCTAACCGCACTACCCGTACTACCATGAGGCTGCATTGCCCTGTATGGTTTGATTTGTATCTTTGATGTTCATCATCTTTTAATTTGATCTTTGATCAGTGATTGAACAGCTGTGATTGGACAGCAAAGAATGAACCTTTTTGTATCGAGACAGGATGGATCTCAGAATTAAATGTGTTCCAAGATTGATCAAGAAGTTGATTGCATGCTTAATTTCTTTGGAAAATATTTACGCCGGATGCCTGGATACAAAGAACATCTCCCCGTCGGGGAACCGAACCCCGGTCTTCCGCGTGACAGGCGGAGATACAAGGTGACGCCCGCTGGGAAAGTATTTTTTTTTTTGTAATACACGGCGGTCCGCCGAGTTTGGACAGTCGTGTTTATATACTGTCCTTTTCGCCACGGCTTTTGTCTATGGCCGTACCACTCTGAACACGCCCGACCTCGTCCGATCTCGGAAGCTAAGCAGGGTCGGGCCTGGTTAGTACTTGGATGGGAGACCGCCTGGGAATACCAGGTGCCGTAAGCTTTTCCTCATCCCTGAGGCTGCGGGCAAACAAAATGGAATTTTTTCATCCAAAAGTCGGAAATCAAGATGGTTGTCAATTTGAAGACTTGTGATTGATGACTTTCCTTGAGCAGTTGATTGATTTCATAGGTTGATTTTATTTATTTATTTATTTTTAATGACACAAGCATGGATGACGCCAGAGTAAAATGACCATGTGTGATTATATATATAAAATTGTGCTTCCTTTGATTTTTAGATATTTTATTTGATCTGTATATTTGATGTTCATCATCTTTTAATTTGATCTTTGATCAGTGACTGAACAGCTGCGATTGGACAGCAGAGATTGGACCTGTTTTGTATCCAGACAGGATCGATTTCAGAATTAAATGTATTCCAAGATGATCAAGATCAAGAAGTTTATTGCATGCATAATTCTTTTGGAAAATATTTTCGCCGGATGCCATTTGTTGTGTTCTATGCTTTCGCCACAAGAGGGCGTAAGTACTCTGATGCTGAGAAATAGGGACTGCAGAAGAAGCGAGAGGAGCGAGAGACAGAATGAGAGAAGAAGAATGCAGAGTTGATGTTCCAGTGCGAGTTGTACTCAAGATGTACTAAAGATGCACTAAAGATGTACTAAAGATGTACTAAAGATGTACTAAAGATGTACTAAAGATGTACTAAAGATGTTCTGATAAAGTTAAGTGGTTGGAACTGCTACTGCCTTCTTATTTCCAACCAACACCACACCATTCCTGATGCAACTCTCTGCATTTATCCGGGCTTGAGACCGGCACAAGGGAGATACTAGCAATGCTACGTTAGCTCCTGCTAACCGCACTACCCGTACTACCATGAGGCTGCATTGCCCTGTATGGTTTGATTTGTATCTTTGATGTTCATCATCTTTTATTTGATCTGTATCTTTGATGTTCATCATCTTTTATTTGATTTGTATCTTTGATGTTCATCATCTTTTAATTTGATCTTTGATCAGTGATTGAACAGCTGTGATTGGACAGCAAAGAATGAACCTTTTTGTATCGAGACAGGATGGATCTCAGAATTAAATGTGTTCCAAGATTGATCAAGAAGTTGATTGCATGCTTAATTTCTTTGGAAAATATTTACGCCGGATGCCTGGATACAAAGAACATCTCCCCGTCGGGGAACCGAACCCCGGTCTTCCGCGTGACAGGCGGAGATACAAGGTGACGCCCGCTGGGAAAGTATTTTTTTTTTGTTATACACGGCGGTCCGCCGAGTTTGGACAGTCGTGTTTATATACTGTCCTTTTCGCCGCAGCTTTTGTCTACGGCCATACCACTCTGAACACGCCCGGTCTCGTCCGATCTCGGAAGCTAAGCAGGGTCGGGCCTGGTTAGTACTTGGGTGGGAGACCGCCTGGGAATACCAGGAGCCGTAAGCTTTTCCTCATCCCTGAGGCTGCGGGCAAACAAAATGGAATTTTTTTATCCAAAAGTCGGAAATCAAGATGGTTGTCAATTTGAAGACTTGTGATTGATGACTTTCCTTGAGCAGTTGATTGATTTCATAGGTTGATTTTATTTATTTATTTATTTTTAATGACACAAGCATGGATGACGCCAGAGTAAAATGACCATGTGTGATTATATATATAAAATTGTGCTTCCTTTGATTTTTAGATATTTTATTTGATCTGTATATTTGATGTTCATCATCTTTTAATTTGATCTTTGATCAGTGACTGAACAGCTGCGATTGGACAGCAGAGATTGGACCTGTTTTGTATCCAGACAGGATCGATTTCAGAATTAAATGTATTCCAAGATGATCAAGATCAAGAAGTTTATTGCATGCATAATTCTTTTGGAAAATATTTTCGCCGGATGCCATTTGTTGTGTTCTATGCTTTCGCCACAAGAGGGCGTAAGTACTCTGATGCTGAGAAATAGGGACTGCAGAAGAAGCGAGAGGAGCGAGAGACAGAATGAGAGAAGAAGAATGCAGAGTTGATGTTCCAGTGCGAGTTGTACTCAAGATGTACTAAAGATGCACTAAAGATGTACTAAAGATGTACTAAAGATGTACTAAAGATGTACTAAAGATGTACTAAAGATGTTCTGATAAAGTTAAGTGGTTGGAACTGCTACTGCCTTCTTATTTCCAACCAACACCACACCATTCCTGATGCAACTCTCTGCATTTATCCGGGCTTGAGACCGGCACAAGGGAGAAACTAGCAATGCTACGTTAGCTCCTGCTAACCGCACTACCGGTACTACCATGAGGCTGCATTGCCCTGTATGGTTTGATTTGTATCTTTGATGTTCAACATCTTTTATTTGATCTGTATCTTTGATGTTCATCATCTTTTATTTGATCTGTATCTTTGATGTTCATCATCTTTTATTTGATTTGTATCTTTGATGTTCATCATCTTTTAATTTGATCTTTGATCAGTGATTGAACAGCTGTGATTGGACAGCAAAGAATGAACCTTTTTGTATCGAGACAGGATGGATCTCAGAATTAAATGTGTTCCAAGATTGATCAAGAAGTTGATTGCATGCTTAATTTCTTTGGAAAATATTTACGCCGGATGCCTGGATACAAAGAACATCTCCCCGTCGGGGAACCGAACCCCGGTCTTCCGCGTGACAGGCGGAGATACAAGGTGACGCCCGCTGGGAAAGTATTTTTTTTTTTGTAATACACGGCGGTCCGCCGAGTTTGGACAGTCGTGTTTATATACTGTCCTTTTCGCCGCAGCTTTCGTCTACGGCCATACCACTCTGAACACGCCTGATCTCGTCCGATCTCGGAAGCTAAGCAGGGTCGGGCCTGGTTAGTACTTGGATGGGAGACCGCCTGGGAATACCAGGTGCCGTAAGCTTTTCCTCATCCCTGAGGCTGCGGGCAAACAAAATGGAATTTTTTCATCCAAAAGTTGGAAATCAAGATGGTTGTCAATTTGAAGACTTGTGATTGATGACTTTCCTTGAGCAGTTGATTGATTTCATAGGTTGATTTTATTTATTTATTTATTTTTAATGACACAAGCATGGATGACGCCAGAGTAAAATGCCCATGTGTGATTATATATATAAAATTGTGCTTCCTTTGATTTTTAGATATTTTATTTGATCTGTATATTTGATGTTCATCATCTTTTAATTTGATCTTTGATCAGTGATTGAACAGCTGCGATTGGACAGCAGAGATTGGACCTCATTTGTATCCACACAGGATCGATTTCAGAATTAAATGTATTCCAAGATGATCAAGATCAAGAAGTTTAATGCATGAATAATTCTTTTGGAAAATATTTTCGCCGGATGCCATTTTTTGTGTTCTATGCTTTCGCCACAAGAGGGCGTAAGTACTCTGATGCTGAGAAATAGGGACTGCAGAAGAAGCGAGAGGAGCGAGAGAGAAAATGAGAGAAGAAGTATGCAGAGTTGATGTTCCAGAGCGAGTTGTACTCAAGATGTACTAAAGATGCACTAAAGATGTACTAAAGATGCACTAAAGATGTACTAAAGATGTACTAAAGATGCACTAAAGATGTACTAAAGATGTACTAAAGATGTACTAAAGATGTTCTGATAAAGTTAAGTGGTTGGAACTGCTACTGCCTTCTTATTTCCAACCAACACCACACCATTGCTGATGCAACTCTCTGCATTTATCCGGGCTTGAGACCGGCACAAGGGAGATACTAGCAATGCTACGTTAGCTCCTGCTAACCGCACTACCCGTACTACCATGAGGCTGCATTGCCCTGTATGGTTTGATTTGTATCTTTGATGTTCATCATCTTTTATTTGATCTGTATCTTTGATGTTCATCATCTTTTATTTGATTTGTATCTTTGATGTTCATCATCTTTTAATTTGATCTTTGATCAGTGATTGAACAGCTGTGATTGGACAGCAAAGAATGAACCTTTTTGTATCGAGACAGGATGGATCTCAGAATTAAATGTGTTCCAAGATTGATCAAGAAGTTGATTGCATGCTTAATTTCTTTGGAAAATATTTACGCCGGATGCCTGGATACAAAGAACATCTCCCCGTCGGGGAACCGAACCCCGGTCTTCCGCGTGACAGGCGGAGATACAAGGTGACGCCCGCTGGGAAAGTATTTTTTTTTTGTTATACACGGCGGTCCGCCGAGTTTGGACAGTCGTGTTTATATACTGTCCTTTTCGCCGCAGCTTTTGTCTACGGCCATACCACTCTGAACACGCCCGGTCTCGTCCGATCTCGGAAGCTAAGCAGGGTCGGGCCTGGTTAGTACTTGGGTGGGAGACCGCCTGGGAATACCAGGAGCCGTAAGCTTTTCCTCATCCCTGAGGCTGCGGGCAAACAAAATGGAATTTTTTCATCCAAAAGTCGGAAATCAAGATGGTTGTCAATTTGAAGACTTGTGATTGATGACTTTCCTTGAGCAGTTGATTGATTTCATAGGTTGATTTTATTTATTTATTTATTTTTAATGACACAAGCATGGATGACGCCAGAGTAAAATGACCATGTGTGATTATATATATAAAATTGTGCTTCCTTTGATTTTTAGATATTTTATTTGATCTGTATATTTGATGTTCATCATCTTTTAATTTGATCTTTGATCAGTGACTGAACAGCTGCGATTGGACAGCAGAGATTGGACCTGTTTTGTATCCAGACAGGATCGATTTCAGAATTAAATGTATTCCAAGATGATCAAGATCAAGAAGTTTATTGCATGCATAATTCTTTTGGAAAATATTTTCGCCGGATGCCATTTGTTGTGTTCTATGCTTTCGCCACAAGAGGGCGTAAGTACTCTGATGCTGAGAAATAGGGACTGCAGAAGAAGCGAGAGGAGCGAGAGACAGAATGAGAGAAGAAGAATGCAGAGTTGATGTTCCAGTGCGAGTTGTACTCAAGATGTACTAAAGATGCACTAAAGATGTACTAAAGATGTACTAAAGATGTACTAAAGATGTACTAAAGATGTACTAAAGATGTTCTGATAAAGTTAAGTGGTTGGAACTGCTACTGCCTTCTTATTTCCAACCAACACCACACCATTCCTGATGCAACTCTCTGCATTTATCCGGGCTTGAGACCGGCACAAGGGAGAAACTAGCAATGCTACGTTAGCTCCTGCTAACCGCACTACCGGTACTACCATGAGGCTGCATTGCCCTGTATGGTTTGATTTGTATCTTTGATGTTCAACATCTTTTATTTGATCTGTATCTTTGATGTTCATCATCTTTTATTTGATCTGTATCTTTGATGTTCATCATCTTTTATTTGATTTGTATCTTTGATGTTCATCATCTTTTAATTTGATCTTTGATCAGTGATTGAACAGCTGTGATTGGACAGCAAAGAATGAACCTTTTTGTATCGAGACAGGATGGATCTCAGAATTAAATGTGTTCCAAGATTGATCAAGAAGTTGATTGCATGCTTAATTTCTTTGGAAAATATTTACGCCGGATGCCTGGATACAAAGAACATCTCCCCGTCGGGGAACCGAACCCCGGTCTTCCGCGTGACAGGCGGAGATACAAGGTGACGCCCGCTGGGAAAGTATTTTTTTTTTTGTAATACACGGCGGTCCGCCGAGTTTGGACAGTCGTGTTTATATACTGTCCTTTTCGCCGCAGCTTTTGTCTACGGCCATACCACTCTGAACACGCCCGGTCTCGTCCGATCTCGGAAGCTAAGCAGGGTCGGGCCTGGTTAGTACTTGGGTGGGAGACCGCCTGGGAATACCAGGAGCCGTAAGCTTTTCCTCATCCCCGAGGCTGCGGGCAAACAAAATGGAATTTTTTCATCCAAAAGTCGGAAATCAAGATGGTTGTCAATTTGAAGACTTGTGATTGATGACTTTCCTTGAGCAGTTGATTGATTTCATAGGTTGATTTTATTTATTTATTTATTTTTAATGACACAAGCATGGATGACGCCAGAGTAAAATGACCATGTGTGATTATATATATAAAATTGTGCTTCCTTTGATTTTTAGATATTTTATTTGATCTGTATATTTGATGTTCATCATCTTTTAATTTGATCTTTGATCAGTGACTGAACAGCTGCGATTGGACAGCAGAGATTGGACCTGTTTTGTATCCAGACAGGATCGATTTCAGAATTAAATGTATTCCAAGATGATCAAGATCAAGAAGTTTATTGCATGCATAATTCTTTTGGAAAATATTTTCGCCGGATGCCATTTTTTGTGTTCTATGCTTTCGCCACAAGAGGGCGTAAGTACTCTGATGCTGAGAAATAGGGACTGCAGAAGAAGCGAGAGGAGCGAGAGACAGAATGAGAGAAGAAGAATGCAGAGTTGATGTTCCAGTGCGAGTTGTACTCAAGATGTACTAAAGATGCACTAAAGATGTACTAAAGATGTACTAAAGATGTACTAAAGATGTACTAAAGATGTACTAAAGATGTTCTGATAAAGTTAAGTGGTTGGAACTGCTACTGCCTTCTTATTTCCAACCAACACCACACCATTCCTGATGCAACTCTCTGCATTTATCCGGGCTTGAGACCGGCACAAGGGAGAAACTAGCAATGCTACGTTAGCTCCTGCTAACCGCACTACCGGTACTACCATGAGGCTGCATTGCCCTGTATGGTTTGATTTGTATCTTTGATGTTCAACATCTTTTATTTGATCTGTATCTTTGATGTTCATCATCTTTTATTTGATCTGTATCTTTGATGTTCATCATCTTTTATTTGATTTGTATCTTTGATGTTCATCATCTTTTAATTTGATCTTTGATCAGTGATTGAACAGCTGTGATTGGACAGCAAAGAATGAACCTTTTTGTATCGAGACAGGATGGATCTCAGAATTAAATGTGTTCCAAGATTGATCAAGAAGTTGATTGCATGCTTAATTTCTTTGGAAAATATTTACGCCGGATGCCTGGATACAAAGAACATCTCCCCGTCGGGGAACCGAACCCCGGTCTTCCGCGTGACAGGCGGAGATACAAGGTGACGCCCGCTGGGAAAGTATTTTTTTTTTGTTATACACGGCGGTCCGCCGAGTTTGGACAGTCTTGTTTATATACTGTCCTTTTCGCCGCAGCTTTTGTCTACGGCCATACCACTCTGAACACGCCCGATCTCGTCCGATCTCGGAAGCTAAGCAGGGTCGGGCCTGGTTAGTACTTGGATGGGAGACCGCCTGGGAATACCAGGTGCCGTAAGCTTTTCCTCATCCCTGAGGCTGCGGGCAAACAAAATGGAATTTTTTCATCCAAAAGTTGGAAATCAAGATGGTTGTCAATTTGAAGACTTGTGATTGATGACTTTCCTTGAGCAGTTGATTGATTTCATAGGTTGATTTTATTTATTTATTTATTTTTAATGACACAAGCATGGATGACGCCAGAGTAAAATGCCCATGTGTGATTATATATATAAAATTGTGCTTCCTTTGATTTTTAGATATTTTATTTGATCTGTATATTTGATGTTCATCATCTTTTAATTTGATCTTTGATCAGTGATTGAACAGCTGCGATTGGACAGCAGAGATTGGACCTCATTTGTATCCACACAGGATCGATTTCAGAATTAAATGTATTCCAAGATGATCAAGATCAAGAAGTTTAATGCATGAATAATTCTTTTGGAAAATATTTTCGCCGGATGCCATTTTTTGTGTTCTATGCTTTCGCCACAAGAGGGCGTAAGTACTCTGATGCTGAGAAATAGGGACTGCAGAAGAAGCGAGAGGAGCGAGAGAGAAAATGAGAGAAGAAGTATGCAGAGTTGATGTTCCAGAGCGAGTTGTACTCAAGATGTACTAAAGATGCACTAAAGATGTACTAAAGATGCACTAAAGATGTACTAAAGATGCACTAAAGATGTACTAAAGATGTACTAAAGATGTACTAAAGATGTTCTGATAAAGTTAAGTGGTTGGAACTGCTACTGCCTTCTTATTTCCAACCAACACCACACCATTGCTGATGCAACTCTCTGCATTTATCCGGGCTTGAGACCGGCACAAGGGAGATACTAGCAATGCTACGTTAGCTCCTGCTAACCGCACTACCCGTACTACCATGAGGCTGCATTGCCCTGTATGGTTTGATTTGTATCTTTGATGTTCATCATCTTTTATTTGATCTGTATCTTTGATGTTCATCATCTTTTATTTGATTTGTATCTTTGATGTTCATCATCTTTTAATTTGATCTTTGATCAGTGATTGAACAGCTGTGATTGGACAGCAAAGAATGAACCTTTTTGTATCGAGACAGAATGGATCTCAGAATTAAATGTGTTCCAAGATTGATCAAGAAGTTGATTGCATGCTTAATTTCTTTGGAAAATATTTACGCCGGATGCCTGGATACAAAGAACATCTCCCCGTCGGGGAACCGAACCCCGGTCTTCCGCGTGACAGGCGGAGATACAAGGTGACGCCCGCTGGGAAAGTATTTTTTTTTTGTTATACACGGCGGTCCGCCGAGTTTGGACAGTCGTGTTTATATACTGTCCTTTTCGCCGCAGCTTTTGTCTACGGCCATACCACTCTGAACACGCCCGGTCTCGTCCGATCTCGGAAGCTAAGCAGGGTCGGGCCTGGTTAGTACTTGGGTGGGAGACCGCCTGGGAATACCAGGAGCCGTAAGCTTTTCCTCATCCCTGAGGCTGCGGGCAAACAAAATGGAATTTTTTCATCCAAAAGTCGGAAATCAAGATGGTTGTCAATTTGAAGACTTGTGATTGATGACTTTCCTTGAGCAGTTGATTGATTTCATAGGTTGATTTTATTTATTTATTTATTTTTAATGACACAAGCATGGATGACGCCAGAGTAAAATGACCATGTGTGATTATATATATAAAATTGTGCTTCCTTTGATTTTTAGATATTTTATTTGATCTGTATATTTGATGTTCATCATCTTTTAATTTGATCTTTGATCAGTAACTGAACAGCTGCGATTGGACAGCAGAGATTGGACCTGTTTTGTATCCAGACAGGATCGATTTCAGAATTAAATGTATTCCAAGATGATCAAGATCAAGAAGTTTAATGCATGAATAATTCTTTTGGAAAATATTTTCGCCGGATGCCATTTTTTGTGTTCTATGCTTTCGCCACAAGAGGGCGTAAGTACTCTGATGCTGAGAAATAGGGACTGCAGAAGAAGCGAGAGGAGCGAGAGACAGAATGAGAGAAGAAGAATGCAGAGTTGATGTTCCAGTGCGAGTTGTACTCAAGATGTACTAAAGATGCACTAAAGATGTACTAAAGATGTACTAAAGATGTACTAAAGATGTACTAAAGATGTACTAAAGATGTTCTGATAAAGTTAAGTGGTTGGAACTGCTACTGCCTTCTTATTTCCAACCAACACCACACCATTCCTGATGCAACTCTCTGCATTTATCCGGGCTTGAGACCGGCACAAGGGAGAAACTAGCAATGCTACGTTAGCTCCTGCTAACCGCACTACCGGTACTACCATGAGGCTGCATTGCCCTGTATGGTTTGATTTGTATCTTTGATGTTCAACATCTTTTATTTGATCTGTATCTTTGATGTTCATCATCTTTTATTTGATCTGTATCTTTGATGTTCATCATCTTTTATTTGATTTGTATCTTTGATGTTCATCATCTTTTAATTTGATCTTTGATCAGTGATTGAACAGCTGTGATTGGACAGCAAAGAATGAACCTTTTTGTATCGAGACAGGATGGATCTCAGAATTAAATGTGTTCCAAGATTGATCAAGAAGTTGATTGCATGCTTAATTTCTTTGGAAAATATTTACGCCGGATGCCTGGATACAAAGAACATCTCCCCGTCGGGGAACCGAACCCCGGTCTTCCGCGTGACAGGCGGAGATACAAGGTGACGCCCGCTGGGAAAGTATTTTTTTTTTGTTATACACGGCGGTCCGCCGAGTTTGGACAGTCGTGTTTATATACTGTCCTTTTCGCTGCAGCTTTTGTCTACGGCCATACCACTCTGAACACGCCCGGTCTCGTCCGATCTCGGAAGCTAAGCAGGGTCGGGCCTGGTTAGTACTTGGGTGGGAGAC
Organism: Brachionichthys hirsutus; assembly: GCF_040956055.1. NCBI lineage: Eukaryota > Metazoa > Chordata > Actinopteri > Lophiiformes > Brachionichthyidae > Brachionichthys > Brachionichthys hirsutus. The sequence continues at coordinate 764,146 of NW_027180315.1, read as the reverse complement.
CGCCTGGGAATACCAGGAGCCGTAAGCTTTTCCTCATCCCCGAGGCTGCGGGCAAACAAAATGGAATTTTTTCATCCAAAAGTCGGAAATCAAGATGGTTGTCAATTTGAAGACTTGTGATTGATGACTTTCCTTGAGCAGTTGATTGATTTCATAGGTTGATTTTATTTATTTATTTATTTTTAATGACACAAGCATGGATGACGCCAGAGTAAAATGACCATGTGTGATTATATATATAAAATTGTGCTTCCTTTGATTTTTAGATATTTTATTTGATCTGTATATTTGATGTTCATCATCTTTTAATTTGATCTTTGATCAGTGACTGAACAGCTGCGATTGGACAGCAGAGATTGGACCTGTTTTGTATCCAGACAGGATCGATTTCAGAATTAAATGTATTCCAAGATGATCAAGATCAAGAAGTTTATTGCATGCATAATTCTTTTGGAAAATATTTTCGCCGGATGCCATTTGTTGTGTTCTATGCTTTCGCCACAAGAGGGCGTAAGTACTCTGATGCTGAGAAATAGGGACTGCAGAAGAAGCGAGAGGAGCGAGAGACAGAATGAGAGAAGAAGAATGCAGAGTTGATGTTCCAGTGCGAGTTGTACTCAAGATGTACTAAAGATGCACTAAAGATGTACTAAAGATGTACTAAAGATGTACTAAAGATGTACTAAAGATGTACTAAAGATGTTCTGATAAAGTTAAGTGGTTGGAACTGCTACTGCCTTCTTATTTCCAACCAACACCACACCATTCCTGATGCAACTCTCTGCATTTATCCGGGCTTGAGACCGGCACAAGGGAGAAACTAGCAATGCTACGTTAGCTCCTGCTAACCGCACTACCGGTACTACCATGAGGCTGCATTGCCCTGTATGGTTTGATTTGTATCTTTGATGTTCAACATCTTTTATTTGATCTGTATCTTTGATGTTCATCATCTTTTATTTGATCTGTATCTTTGATGTTCATCATCTTTTATTTGATTTGTATCTTTGATGTTCATCATCTTTTAATTTGATCTTTGATCAGTGATTGAACAGCTGTGATTGGACAGCAAAGAATGAACCTTTTTGTATCGAGACAGGATGGATCTCAGAATTAAATGTGTTCCAAGATTGATCAAGAAGTTGATTGCATGCTTAATTTCTTTGGAAAATATTTACGCCGGATGCCTGGATACAAAGAACATCTCCCCGTCGGGGAACCGAACCCCGGTCTTCCGCGTGACAGGCGGAGATACAAGGTGACGCCCGCTGGGAAAGTATTTTTTTTTTGTTATACACGGCGGTCCGCCGAGTTTGGACAGTCGTGTTTATATACTGTCCTTTTCGCCGCAGCTTTTGTCTACGGCCATACCACTCTGAACACGCCCGGTCTCGTCCGATCTCGGAAGCTAAGCAGGGTCGGGCCTGGTTAGTACTTGGGTGGGAGACCGCCTGGGAATACCAGGAGCCGTAAGCTTTTCCTCATCCCTGAGGCTGCGGGCAAACAAAATGGAATTTTTTCATCCAAAAGTCGGAAATCAAGATGGTTGTCAATTTGAAGACTTGTGATTGATGACTTTCCTTGAGCAGTTGATTGATTTCATAGGTTGATTTTATTTATTTATTTATTTTTAATGACACAAGCATGGATGACGCCAGAGTAAAATGACCATGTGTGATTATATATATAAAATTGTGCTTCCTTTGATTTTTAGATATTTTATTTGATCTGTATATTTGATGTTCATCATCTTTTAATTTGATCTTTGATCAGTAACTGAACAGCTGCGATTGGACAGCAGAGATTGGACCTGTTTTGTATCCAGACAGGATCGATTTCAGAATTAAATGTATTCCAAGATGATCAAGATCAAGAAGTTTAATGCATGAATAATTCTTTTGGAAAATATTTTCGCCGGATGCCATTTTTTGTGTTCTATGCTTTCGCCACAAGAGGGCGTAAGTACTCTGATGCTGAGAAATAGGGACTGCAGAAGAAGCGAGAGGAGCGAGAGACAGAATGAGAGAAGAAGAATGCAGAGTTGATGTTCCAGTGCGAGTTGTACTCAAGATGTACTAAAGATGCACTAAAGATGTACTAAAGATGTACTAAAGATGTACTAAAGATGTACTAAAGATGTACTAAAGATGTTCTGATAAAGTTAAGTGGTTGGAACTGCTACTGCCTTCTTATTTCCAACCAACACCACACCATTCCTGATGCAACTCTCTGCATTTATCCGGGCTTGAGACCGGCACAAGGGAGAAACTAGCAATGCTACGTTAGCTCCTGCTAACCGCACTACCGGTACTACCATGAGGCTGCATTGCCCTGTATGGTTTGATTTGTATCTTTGATGTTCAACATCTTTTATTTGATCTGTATCTTTGATGTTCATCATCTTTTATTTGATCTGTATCTTTGATGTTCATCATCTTTTATTTGATTTGTATCTTTGATGTTCATCATCTTTTAATTTGATCTTTGATCAGTGATTGAACAGCTGTGATTGGACAGCAAAGAATGAACCTTTTTTGTGTCGAGACAGGATGGATCTCAGAATTAAATGTGTTCCAAGATTGATCAAGAAGTTGATTGCATGCTTAATTTCTTTGGAAAATATTTACGCCGGATGCCTGGATACAAAGAACATCTCCCCGTCGGGGAACCGAACCCCGGTCTTCCGCGTGACAGGCGGAGATACAAGGTGACGCCCGCTGGGAAAGTATTTGTTTTTTTTTAATACACGGCGGTCTGCCGAGTTTGGACAGTCGTGTTTATATACTGTCCTTTTCGCCACGGCTTTCGTCTACGGCCATACCACTCTGAACACGCCCGATCTCGTCCGATCTCGGAAGCTAAGCAGGGTCGGGCCTGGTTAGTACTTGGATGGGAGACCGCCTGGGAATACCAGGTGCAGTAAGCTTTTCCTCATCCCTGAGGCTGCGGGCAAACAAAATGGAATTTTTTCATCCAAAAGTCGGAAATCAAGATGGTTGTCAATTTGAAGACTTGTGATTGATGACTTTCCTTGAGCAGTTGATTGATTTCATAGGTTGATTTTATTTATTTATTTTTAATGACACAAGCATGGATGACGCCAGAGTAAAATGACCATGTGTGATTATATAGATAAAATTGTGCTTCCTTTGATTTGTAGATATTTTATTTGATCTGTATATTTGATGTTCATCATCTTTTAATTTGATCTTTGATCAGTGATTGAACAGCTGCGATTGGACAGCAGAGATTGGACCTTTTTTGTATCCAGACAGGATCGATTTCAGAATTAAATGTATTCCAAGATGATCAAGATCAAGAAGTTTATTGCATGCATAATTATTTTGGAAAATATTTTCGCCGGATGCCATTTTTTGTGTTCTATGCTTTCGCCACAAGAGGGCGTAAGTACTCTGATGCTGAGAAATAGGGACTGCAGAAGAAGCGAGAGGAGCGAGAGAGAGAATGAGAGAAGAAGAATGCAGAGTTGATGTTCCAGAGCGAGTTGTACTCAAGATGTACTAAAGGTGCACTAAAGATGTACTAAAGATGTACTAAAGATGTACTAAAGATGTACTAAAGATGTTCTGATAAAGTTAAGTGGTTGGAACTGCTACTGCCTTCTTATTTCCAAGCAACACCACACCATTCCTGATGCAACTCTCTGCATTTATCCGGGCTTGAGACCGGCACAAGGGAGATACTAGCAATGCTACGTTAGCTCCTGCTAACCACACTACCCGTACTACCATGAGGCTGCATTGCCCTGTATGGTTTGATTTGTATCTTTGATGTTCATCATCTTTTATTTGATCTGTATCTTTGATGTTCATCATCTTTTATTTGATCTGTATCTTTGATGTTCATCATCTTTTATTTGATCTGTATCTTTGATGTTCATCATCTTTTATTTGATTTGTATCTTTGATGTTCATCATCTTTTAATTTGATCTTTGATCAGTGATTGAACAGCTGTGATTGGACAGCAAAGAATGAACCTTTTTTGTGTCGAGACAGGATGGATCTCAGAATTAAATGTGTTCCAAGATTGATCAAGAAGTTGATTGCATGCTTAATTTCTTTGGAAAATATTTACGCCGGATGCCTGGATACAAAGAACATCTCCCCGTCGGGGAACCGAACCCCGGTCTTCCGCGTGACAGGCGGAGATACAAGGTGACGCCCGCTGGGAAAGTATTTGTTTTTTTTTAATACACGGCGGTCTGCCGAGTTTGGACAGTCGTGTTTATATACTGTCCTTTTCGCCACGGCTTTCGTCTACGGCCATACCACTCTGAACACGCCCGATCTCGTCCGATCTCGGAAGCTAAGCAGGGTCGGGCCTGGTTAGTACTTGGATGGGAGACCGCCTGGGAATACCGGGTGCAGTAAGCTTTTCCTCATCCCTGAGGCTGCGGGCAAACAAAATGGAATTTTTTCATCCAAAAGTCGGAAATCAAGATGGTTGTCAATTTGAAGACTTGTGATTGATGACTTTCCTTGAGCAGTTGATTGATTTCATAGGTTGATTTTATTTATTTATTTTTAATGACACAAGCATGGATGACGCCAGAGTAAAATGACCATGTGTGATTATATATATAAAATTGTGCTTCCTTTGATTTGTAGATATTTTATTTGATCTGTATATTTGATGTTCATCATCTTTTAATTTGATCTTTGATCAGTGATTGAACAGCTGCGATTGGACAGCAGAGATTGGACCTTTTTTGTATCCAGACAGGATCGATTTCAGAATTAAATGTATTCCAAGATGATCAAGATCAAGAAGTTTATTGCATGCATAATTATTTTGGAAAATATTTTCGCCGGATGCCATTTTTTGTGTTCTATGCTTTCGCCACAAGAGGGCGTAAGTACTCTGATGCTGAGAAATAGGGACTGCAGAAGAAGCGAGAGGAGCGAGAGAGAGAATGAGAGAAGAAGAATGCAGAGTTGATGTTCCAGAGCGAGTTGTACTCAAGATGTACTAAAGGTGCACTAAAGATGTACTAAAGATGTACTAAAGATGTACTAAAGATGTACTAAAGATGTTCTGATAAAGTTAAGTGGTTGGAACTGCTACTGCCTTCTTATTTCCAACCAACACCACACCATTCCTGATGCAACTCTCTGCATTTATCCGGGCTTGAGACCGGCACAAGGGAGATACTAGCAATGCTACGTTAGCTCCTGCTAACCGCACTACCCGTACTACCATGAGGCTGCATTGCCCTGTATGGTTTGATTTGTATCTTTGATGTTCATCATCTTTTATTTGATCTGTATCTTTGATGTTCATCATCTTTTATTTGATCTGTATCTTTGATGTTCATCATCTTTTATTTGATCTGTATCTTTAATGTTCATCATCTTTTATTTGATCTGTATCTTTGATGTTCATCATCTTTTATTTGATTTGTATCTTTGATGTTCATCATCTTTTAATTTGATCTTTGATCAGTGATTGAACAGCTGTGATTGGACAGCAAAGAATGAACCTTTTTTGTGTCGAGACAGGATGGATCTCAGAATTAAATGTGTTCCAAGATTGATCAAGAAGTTGATTGCATGCTTAATTTCTTTGGAAAATATTTACGCCGGATGCCTGGATACAAAGAACATCTCCCCGTCGGGGAACCGAACCCCGGTCTTCCGCGTGACAGGCGGAGATACAAGGTGACGCCCGCTGGGAAAGTATTTTTTTTTTTTTAATACACGGCGGTCTGCCGAGTTTGGACAGTCGTGTTTATATACTGTCCTTTTCGCCGCGGCTTTCGTCTACGGCCATACCACTCTGAACACGCCCGATCTCGTCCGATCTCGGAAGCTGAGCAGGGTCGGGCCTGGTTAGTACTTGGATGGGAGACCGCCTGGGAATACCGGGTGCAGTAAGCTTTTCCTCATCCCTGAGGCTGCGGGCAAACAAAATGGAATTTTTTCATCCAAAAGTCGGAAATCAAGATGGTTGTCAATTTGAAGACTTGTGATTGATGACTTTCCTTGAGCAGTTGATTGATTTCATAGGTTGATTTTATTTATTTATTTTTAATGACACAAGCATGGATGACGCCAGAGTAAAATGACCATGTGTGATTATATATATAAAATTGTGCTTCCTTTGATTTGTAGATATTTTATTTGATCTGTATATTTGATGTTCATCATCTTTTAATTTGATCTTTGATCAGTGATTGAACAGCTGCGATTGGACAGCAGAGATTGGACCTTTTTTGTATCCAGACAGGATCGATTTCAGAATTAAATGTATTCCAAGATGATCAAGATCAAGAAGTTTATTGCATGCATAATTATTTTGGAAAATATTTTCGCCGGATGCCATTTTTTGTGTTCTATGCTTTCGCCACAAGAGGGCGTAAGTACTCTGATGCTGAGAAATAGGGACTGCAGAAGAAGCGAGAGGAGTGAGAGAGAGAATGAGAGAAGAAGAATGCAGAGTTGATGTTCCAGAGCGAGTTGTACTCAAGATGTACTAAAGGTGCACTAAAGATGTACTAAAGATGTACTAAAGATGTACTAAAGATGTACTAAAGATGCACTAAAGATGCACTAAAGATGCACTAAAGATGTACTAAAGATGCACTAAAGATGTACTAAAGATGTACTAAAGATGCACTAAAGATGCACTAAAGATGTACTAAAGATGTACTAAAGATGTACTAAAGATGTACTAAAGATCCAATAAAAATGTACTAAAGATGTACTAAAGATGTTCCAGCGCGAGTTGTACTAAAGGTCAAGATCAAGAAGTTGATTGCATGCTTAATTCCTTTGGAAAGTATTTACGCCAGACACCTGGATACAAAGAACATCTCCCCGTTGGGGAATCTAACCCCAGTCTTCCGCGTGACAGGCGGAGATACTGTCCACTATACTAACGAGGAAGACAAATACGCGCAAGGTGATGCCCGCTGGGAAAGTATTTTGTTTTTTTAGATACACAGCGGTCCGCTGAGTTTGGACAGTCGTGTTTATATACTGTCCTTTTCGCTGCGGTTTTCGTCTACGGCCATACCACTCCGAACACGCCCGATCTCGCCCGATCTCGTCCGATCTCGGGGATAAGCTTTTCCTCATCCCTGAGGCTGCGGGCAAACAAAATGGAATTTTTTCATCCAAAAGTCGGAAATCAAGATGGTTGTCAATTTGAAGACTTGTGATTAATGACTTTTCTTGAGCTCACTGCATTTAGAGGGAGGGATGACAGGCTGAAGGCACAGTAGCATAGCATAGGAGCAAAGCATAGTTAGCTCTGGCTAAACCTTCCTTTACACAGGATGAGCTGATAGACTCATCTGGGTCAGTTGTTTCCCTGCCAGTGCTGTCCATGGGCTGAAACATCACGAAAAACCTGAGATTCCAGGAAGCCAGTTTTATCTTTCTAGTTTGGTCCTCAACTGCACAGAAATGAATCAAATGAGTTAGATCCAGAGGGATCAATTCTTTCATTTTGTCTCCATGACCTCAGCTCAAATTGTTACTCTTAAATTGTATTTTACAAATTCAAATCATTGTTCTGAATAAATCAATTCTTACATGGTAAAGCTCCACTTGATCCGTGGAATACGATTTCAGCTATGAGAGAGCTTTGTGTGTTTCACTGCTGTGGTGGAAACCCGTCAAGAGGTGGAGGAATACGCTAGTCTTCACGATGACGCCTTGCTTCTTCCCCTGGGCACATTTGGAGCGGCAGCACCCCCTCCCCTGGAGGGGAAAAGGGAAAACGTCCAGAGTTTCAAAACATCAAAGCATACAGGCATTACACAATACCAAACCATTGTGAACTCAAAGCATAACATCAAAGCAAAGCAGCATTGCACGGTGGTTCTTACTGTTGTCGGAGGTGCCGAACCCCACCAGTTTCATATGCACATTCGCCGAACCCATCTTTAGTGGGAAAAAAAATAAAATGTGATTTCTTTCAAATTCAAGACATATTTATATGATTTTTTTTAATGGTGCATAAAATGAACCGTGTGTGATCATCATCAAAGTGTGGGTGCCCGGGAGGTGGTGGAGAGCCGGGTTGTGTCGGTTGGGCCTCGCCGGACTGGGGCCAGAGTGTGGGTGCCCTGGAGGTGGTGGAGAGACGGGTTGTAGCGGTCTGGCCTCGCCGGACTGGGGCCAGAGTGTGGGTGACTTGGAGGTGGTGGAGAGACGGGTTGTGGCGGTCTGGCCTTGCCGGACGGGGGCCAGAGTGTGGGTGCCTGGGAGGTGGTGGAGAGCCGGGTTGTGTCGGTCGGGCATCCCCGGACTGGGACCAGAATGTGGGGTAGGGGGGGGCATCTCCCTCTTCAGCCCAGCGTGGGTGAGGTGAGGTCGGGCAGTGTTCTGCGACGGGTGGGTGGGCCTTGGGAGATGGGCAGAGAGGGAGAGAGGGAGAGGAGGGACATCCAGGATCCACCCTGTCAAGACCAAAATGATCAACAGGGTATAATATAGTCAATGTGAGCTTCGGACCACAAGCCGAGTTTGAATCAGCAGCTTTTCCTATGGTCAGCATGTGTCTGCACCACGACCTGAGTGATAGGTTTCAGGCAGTTGGCACCTGTGCCAAACGAGCCGGGCTCATCGCTTCTCGGCCTTTTGGCTAAGATCAAGTGTAGTATCTGTTCTTATCAGTTTAATATCTGATATGTCCTCTATTAGAGGACACCATATTAAGTGGATTTTTAGAACTGGGGGCTGAGAAAGGGGCTTGCCTCACTCGCTCTACGCATCGACCTGGTATTGCAGTGCTGCCAGGAACGGTGCACCCTCCTTCTGCCTTGTGTAAAACCAATGACTGTTGCATGCTGACTGGAAATCGGTGTGGGTGATATTCTGAGATGAACCAGGACTGACAGTCTTGTTGTCAGAAATGGGGTCGGTCTGACTTTCAATGAGAAGGTAGATTGTCTTGCTTCACTTCAGATCGTATAAATCTTTCGCCTTTTACTAAAGATTTCCGTGGAGTGGAGCAACGAGAGTTGAAGTCAATTTTTTACGCCCTGCTAAAGTGGGGCGTCATTTTCCTGTGAAAAAAAGTATTTGTTATTTCCGATTAAGTGTCGTGTAGTGTACACGTGGCTGATGTGGGACGCAATCCTTCTTATTTACACTGTAGGCCTTTGATCAACTTGTGCTTTGATGTTAGAATTTTAACATTAAATCTATGGCTGCAGCATGGATCAGTGTTTCTCACTGATGGCAGCATCTTCTTCAACTGCTCAGGAGGCGATGCACCGCCTTGATGGACAAATAATTTTCCTGCTGTGTCATAAAGCAAACACATCGTGTTTGACTCCAGATGTGGTCAAAAACAAGATCCTTCATGAGCTCACTGCATTTAGAGGGAGGGATGACAGGCTGAAGGCACAGTAGCATAGCATAGGAGCAAAGCATAGTTAGCTCTGGCTAAACCTTCTTTTACACAGGATGAGCTGATAGACTCATCTGGGTCAGTTGTTTCCCTGCCAGCGCTGTCCATGGGCTGAAACATCACGAAAAACCTGAGATTCCAGGAAGCCAGTTTTATCTTTCTAGTTTGGTCCTCAACTGCACAGAAATGAGTCAAATGAGTTAGATCCAGAGGGATCAATTCTTTCATTTTGTCTCCATGACCTCAGCTCAAATTGTTACTCTTAAATTGTATTTTACAAATTCAAATCATTGTTCTGAATAAATCAATTTTTACATCGTAAAGCTCCACTTGATCCGTGGAATACGATTTCAGCTATGAGAGAGCTTTGTGTGTTTCACTGCTGTGGTGGAAACCCGTCAAGAGGTGGAGGAATACGCTAGTCTTCACGATGATGCCTTGCCTCTTCCCCTGGGCACATTTGGAGCGGCAGCACCCCCTCCCCTGGAGGGGAAAAGGGAAAACGTCCAGAGTTTCAAAACATCAAAGCATACAGGCATTACACAATACCAAACCATTGTGAACTCAAAGCATAACATCAAAGCAAAGCAGCATTGCACGGTGGTTCTTACTGTTGTCGGAGGTGCCGAACCCCACCAGTTTCATATGCACATTCGCCGAACCCATCTTTAGTGGGGAAAAAAATAAAATGTGATTTCTTTCAAATTCAAGACATATTTATATGATTTTTTTTAATGGTGCATAAAATGAACCGTGTGTGATCATCATCAAAGTGTGGGTGCCCGGGAGGTGGTGGAGAGCCGGGTTGTGTCGGTCGGGCCTCGCCGGACTGGGGCCAGAGTGTGGGTGCCCTGGAGGTGGTGGAGAGACGGGTTGTAGCGGTCTGGCCTCGCCGGACTGGGGCCAGAGTGTGGGTGCCCTGGAGGTGGTGGAGAGACGGGTTGTAGCGGTCTGGCCTCGCCGGACGGGGGCCAGAATGTGGGGTAGGGGGGGGCATCTTCCTCTTCAGCCCAGCGTGGGTGAGGTGAGGTCGGGCAGTGTTCTGCGACGGGTGGGTGGGCCTTGGGAGATGGGCAGAGAGGGAGAGGAGGGGAAACCCCCCAACTTCCAGAGTGTCAAGGGGGCCAGCGTGCTTTTCGCCTCCCAGCATCGGGCACCAGGCCTGGGCACGAGCGGCACGGCGGCACCCCCTCCCCTGGAGGGGAAAAGGGAAAACGTCCAGAGTTTCAAAACAGCTATGAGAGAGCTTTGTGTGTTTCACTACTGTGGTGGAAACCCGTCAAGAGGTGGAGAATACGCTACTCTTCACGATGACGCCTTGCCTCTTCCTCACCTGAGCAGGAAACTGTCAGGTTTGAGACGCCGTAAAAGAGTGAAAATCAGAACCAAGTCCTAAATATTCCACACCACTAAACATTTACTTGACTTGCGGTAAGACAGGAGACTGGTATCTTTCTTTCAGCAAGGGAGAATGGAGCTGCTCGAGCAGCGCCCTCTACTCTCCCAGCAAGGGAGAGTGGTCGCTTGCTAGCTTCGTCCTCGATTCTCAGAGAAACAGTTCTCTCCCAGCTGGTTTTATTAGCAGATAAGAATGTGTACGTGCGTAAATCACCCAGACATGAAGACTCCAACCTTGAGTAGATAGCTCTTCCAGACAACACAAGGTGTTCACTTCTTCAGTCTCGTCAGCATATAACAGATATACGATTGTCACATACGTTATGATTACAGTGAGAATCGATTATGAATCAATGATTATAAATGGCATTAAAAGAACCATGACATAATTAATGCTACTGATTGGTGAATTAATGATAAACATATTTGCAGATTTATCTAACAGAAACCACCATCACCTGGACATCCAGGATCCACCCTGTCAAGACCAAAATGATCAACAGGGTATAATATAGTCAATGTGAGCTTTGGACCACAAGCCGAGTTTGAATCAGCAGCTTTTACTATAGTCAGCATGTGTCTGCACCACGACCTGAGGGATAGGCTTCAGGCAGTTGGCACCTGCGCCAAACGAGCTGGGCTCATCGCTTCTCGGCCTTTTGGCTAAGACAGTGATCACTCCTTGGCAGTAAGGTCTTTCCAAATTATTGGAAAAATCCCTTAGCTTGAGAGGAGGATATTGTTCCGTTTCTGTGTTAATTTGTTGTATTTTGCACATTACTTGCTTGTTTGCACTTTTTCCACTTGCACTTTAGGTCTACCTCGAGGTAAGTTTTAACATTTTTTATATTTTAAATTGTACTTTACCTGTTTTTAGCTAATTTATTGTTCTTGGTGGTGCCTCTCGCCATGTCGGCTGCACGTGCCGGCATGCGGAGGCACCACAGTGTGCGTTTTAAATTCAGGGAGGAGGGTGGGAGGCTCCTGGGGATGTCGAGGCTAGACTTCTCCAGGAAGCTAATCCAGCAGGCCCTAGGTTTTCAGCCAGATGACCTCCATTGTATTTTGACCCTCCCTTTTAACAAAGGTTTTGACGTAAGTTTTATGTCCGATTTATTACTGAAACAGTTTTGGATGAAGTATGAAAATGTGAAGACCCAGTTCTCTGTGTTCGAAATTGAGAAACTGACTGACAATAGCCTTAAAACGGTTATTGTCAGGATGTTCAATGAAATGGTGAATGCAGGAGACATTTTGGTTTGGCTGGGTAGATACTGCACGGTCAAAGGACAGGCTACCAAAGTGAGGGATGTGGATGGCATTTGGAACTGTGCCTGGAGGGTCCCCATTCAACAATGGGAGGACCCTCAGGGCTTCCAGGGCCTGAAGCATCTCCCGTCCATGATAGTCCTGGGAAACGACCGGGGCTACATCCACTATCAAGGACAGCCCAAGCTGTGCCACAAGTGTGGTGAGCATGGGCACCTTGCTGAGGCGTGTCCGCACATCATTTGTGGTAAATGTAGAGAGATTGGGCATACATTTGAGGAATGTACCAATGGCAGAAAGTGTAATCTCTGTGGAGTCACTACTCATCTCTTCAGGGATTGCCCAAACTCATTTGCGAACAAATTGAAGGCCAGACCGACAATGACCGACACACCTGCGGAAAATGGCGGCAAAGTGCTGATTGAAGGGGCGGGGCTGGGAAATTCAAACTTCCCGCCAAAACTGGTGATTGGAGGAGAGCCCGGTGAGGCGGGAAAAGGGGAGGGGCCTGAACTCAACCCAGCAGAGGGAGCTGAGGAGCCTGCCGTGGCGAGCCAGGCGGCTGGGGAGCCTGCTGGGGAGAGTCAGGCAGATGGTGGAGCTGGACCTAGCTCTTCCGGTGAGGACTCCACTGGAAGTCTTATCACAGTGAGTGAAGAGGGGTCCGGTGAAACCTGCCTCCCCAATGCCCAGCCCTGTTATAAGAGGACTGCATCGGAACTGTCGAGCTCTGAGGCTGAGGAAGCCTTGGAGAAGAGGGGAAGGGCTGAGCCAGGCTCTCACAGTTCCTCTGTGGAGCAGGACGAAGCCCCCCCCTCCGGTTCACCAGGTCAGTGTTCCTTCCTAACAATTGCACTGCAATCAACTCCATTGGAACGGCGAGCAGATATTGCTTTCCGGAGGACAGGATCTCGAAGTTCACCTCCCGACTGTGAGGATATTATGACATGAGATCCTGTTACAATATTGGCGGACACGTACGACTAGGTTTAGTGTTTTAATTATTTATTGTCTTTTAAAATGTTGTACCTGTTTTTAATAACCATATTCATGACCCTCACCTTCACGACAATTAATGTCAGGAGTGTGAAGTCGAGGGTGAGGGCACAGAGTATTTTATCCTTCCTTTACAATTTTAAGTCAGATGTGATTTTAATTCAAGAATGCAACCTTCCGTTTTTAAAGAGGTACACGCAGTGGGAGGAGATGTGGCCACTCCCGTCTATATGGAGCGGATCAGACGAAAACAAGAATGACGGAGTGGCCATTTTAGTAAAAAATCCTCAGATTGTGGTGAAGGGCAGCACTGTGGTGAGACACGGTCGGGCACTTTTAGCACATTTGACTTTTATGGAACAGGATTTTAACCTCTTAAATGTTTATGGTTTTAATGACAAAAACGACAGGTACGACTTTTTAGAAGACCTGCAGTCCCACATGCTAGGTAGGGCGCCATTAGTTGTAGGGGGTGATTTTAATTGTATCTTGAGTAGGCAGGATAGGAAGAGAGCAGGGACAGATTTTAAAATAGACAAGACGTCGGTTTTACTTCAGGGAATTTGCAAGGATTTTAAGCTGACTGACTGCTTTAAATCCATGCATCCCAGAGAGGAGGGCTTCACCTGGACCAGTGGTGACGGCACCAGAGCCTCTCGCATAGATTACTTTTTTACCCGGGGTTGCCCACCCACCGATGCTAGATTAATCCCTGTTTTCTTCTCAGATCACTCGATGCTGACCTGCACCCTCTCACTCTCTTCAGGTGTGACTGTAGGGACGGGTCTGTGGAAGCTCAACTGCTCCCTTCTAGAAGATAGGGAGTTAGTTAGTCAGTACAGGGAGCAGTACACAATGTGGCAGACCCTCCAAGACTTCTACGATACACGAGCAATATGGTGGGAAATGGTTAAAAAAAGGACCCAGACTTTCTTTAGGCAGGCAGGTAAGAGAAAGAAAGATAAGGAAAACAGACGCATGATGGGACTGCAGAAAAGACTGCAGCGTTATTTTAGATTAACTTTACAAGGTTTGGATTTTAGTGAGGAGGTAAAATATATTAAGCGTGAAATGTCAATTTTAGCAGATAACCACAGTAAAGGTGTCATTTTAAGAAGCAGGGAGAAGCAGCTAGAGGAAGGGGAAAAGTGCACGCGATACTTTTTTAGAAAGATTTTAAATAAAAGAGGGGCAATTTTAAAACTAAAGGACCCGAACGGATGCACTTTTAATACTTCCAAAGAAATACGAGAGCATATAGAAAGCTTTTATTCTGAATTGTATAGAGAAAAACCTGTTTTTATTGACACCTTGAATGAAGTTTTAGATTCCACTGAACAGGTTTTAAGTGACAGTGTGCTTTTATCCCAAGATTTTAACATGCTAGAGTTAAATAAATCCATACAAGCTTTTACGAAAGGGAAGTCACCAGGACAAGACGGACTTCCCTTGGAATTTTATTTGACATTTTGGGATCTTTTAGCACCTGACTTACTGACTGTTTTTATGGAATTCGAACGACTAGATCGGCTACCTGACAGTTTTAGGACAGGGATAGTGACCCTCCTATTTAAAAACAAAGACAAGACTGACATTAGAAACTGGAGACCAATCACGCTTTTAAACTTCGACTGTAAACTTTTTAGCAAACTTTTAGCAGTTCGGATGTCCCTTGTTTTAGAAGACTTGATTCACCCGGATCAAGCCTGTGCCGTCCCGGGGAGGAAGATCACCGACAGCCTCGTACTGATCCGAGACACCATCTGTTTTGCGAGAGACAGGAATATTCGGTTAGTTGTTTTAAACCTAGATTTTGAGAAAGCCTTCGATCGGGTCTCGCACCAGTACCTGTTCCAGGTACTGCAAAAAATGGGGTTTCCAGGGAGGTTTATAGCTTGGGTGGGATTGCTGTACAAAGACATCACCAGCAAATTCATGGTTAACGGGGATCCTACAAAAGCAGTGGAGATTAACTGCGGTGTCCGTCAGGGTTGTCCGTTATCCGCTCTCCTCTATGTAATCTGCATCGAACCGCTGGCACAGGTCTTGAGAAGGGACCCACAAATCCACGGGGTGGTAGTACCAGGGTCCGGGGGACTGAGTAGCAAATGCATTTTATACATGGATGACATCAACGTTTTATGCACTGACCTTTTATCTGTCAACCGGACCCTGGACTTGACTGACTGGTTTGGGCGGGCTTCTGGTTCCAAACTGAACAGAAGCAAGACGCTAGCCCAATTTTATGGCCCTTGGACACCGACTGAACGTACAGGACTGCCCCTGACTGTGACTCAGACTGACCAAAAGATTCTGGGGATTAAATTTGACAGGGATGGGGGAGGGCATACAAATTGGCCAGACATGGTAGGGAAAGTTAGGCAGAGACTGGGGTATTGGGGACTAAGGGAACTGACTATGGAAGGGAAGGTTTTAATCATTAAAGCCGTGATTTTACCTTTGCTTTTATTGGTCAGTTCTGTTTTTACCCCTCCGAGGAGAGTGATTTTAGACCTGGAACGAGCCATTTTTTATTTTTTATGGGGATCCAAGTGGGAAAGGTTGAGGAGAGGTGTGGTAAAAAGGCCAAAGGAGAGAGGAGGCAAGGGGGTTCCAGACCTGACCTTGTTTTTAACGTCCTTGTACACCACAGCGCACATTGGAGCAGCCACAGCCCCATCCAGAAACCCAAAAACTGCGGCCATGGCACGCTTCTGGATGGGGTCCTACCTCAGACACTTAAAGATTTTACCCACTGATCTTAAAGTTCCTGTGTCTTTTAACCTGCCACCAGCTTACACTGCGATTAAAAATTTCTTAATGAACTTTAATCTGGAACATGAGGAGTTGTCGGTTTTAACCAGCCATCGCTCTCTTTTATGTGTTGTGCAGGAGCGCGAGCCGGTGAGTCCAGTGCGGGGGCTTGCACTCGGCAAACCCCAAACAGTTTGGCGCAACGTGAACCATCCTGCTCTTCCAAACAAGCTCCGGGATCTGTCCTGGATGGTGGCCCACGAGATCCTCCCGGTCAGGTCCGTAATGCACTCCCGGGGAATGGCAAGACTGTCGATCTGCCCCCGACCGGGTTGTGGCGCCCCGGAGTCGGTGAGGCATCTGCTCTGGGAGTGCGGCGCTGCTGTGGACCTGTGGGAAATGGCCAGCTCCTTGAATTTCCCGTACTTGCCAGCAAGGGAGGTCCTCACTGCACAACTGGTCCTCTACGGAGTGAACCGAAAACAAGTGCCTGCAAAAGAACATGCAAAGCAGTGGCTCGCCATCACCGCCATCAAAGACGCCATCTGGACCTCCAGAAACTTGCTGGTAAGGAAGCACATGCAGATCCCCCCCGTGGCTGCGTTCCGGATGGCGGCAGCAACCGTCAAAGCAGCTGAGGCTGCAGGCGGAAGGCTGCGGACGCAGCCACAAAGAAGAATCGCCTCTGTGCCCATTCGGACGAAGGAGCTGGACCCACGAAAATAAGGACACAGCAGCGGCGGCCTGGCTCTCCGGGTGAGGCAGGCGGGAAGGAGCACGAGGGCGGGGGATCTCCTCTGGGCACCGGGGCAGGACCCCGACAGACCGGCTGTTTGGAGGAGCAGGATGAGTTCCCCTTGGTAGGGACTCACTGCGCTCCGGCACAAACTGAAAGATCAGCAGAGCCTTTTAAACAATGCACTCCTCTTTTAAAGACTGTTTTAAGGATATTTGACACAGTTTTAACTTGTATAAGATCATCTTTTCACAAACACTTTTATCTGTATAACCTCTTTTAAGGCAGAATTTTAATGTCTTAGATGTGTTTTTACAGAATTGTGTTCACATACTATATGAAAAGAATTATATGAATGTATATATGAGTATTAAGTGTCAATAAAACTTTTCGAAAGAAAAAAAATCTGTTCTTATCAGTTTAATATCTGGTATGTTCTCTATTAGAGGATACCATATTAAGCAGATTTTTAGAACTGGGAGCTGAGAAAGGGGCTTGCCTCACTCGCTCTACGCATTGGCCTGGTATTGCAGTGCTGCCAGGAACGGTGCACCCTCCTCCTGCCTTGTGTAAAACCAATGACTGCTGCATGCTGACTGGAGATCAGTGTGGGTGATATTCTGAGATGAACCAGGACTGAAAGTCTTGTTGTCAGAAATGGGGTCGGTCTGACTTTCAATGAGAGGTAGATCGCTCTTGCTTCACTTCAGATCGTATAAATCTTTCGCCTTTTACTAAAGATTTCCGTGGAGTGGAACAACGAGAGTTGAAGCCAATTTTTTGCACCCCGCTAAAGTGGGGCGTCCTTTCCCTGTGAAAAAAAGTATTTGTTATTTCCGATTAAGTGTAGTGTAGTGTACACGTGGCTGATGTGGGACGCGATCCTTCTTATATGCACTGTAGGCCTTTGATCAACTTGTGCTTTGATGTTAGAATTTTAACATTAAATCTATGGCTGCAGCATGGATCAGTGTTTCTCACTGACGGCAGCGCCTTCTTCAACTGCTCAGGAGGCGATGCACCGCCTTGATGGACAAATAATTTTCCTGCTGTGTCATAAAGCAAACACATCGTGTTTGACTCCAGATGTGGTCAAAAACAAGATCCTTCATGAGCTCACTGCATTTAGAGGGAGGGATGACAGGCTGAAGGCACAGTAGCATAGCATAGGAGCAAAGCATAGTTAGCTCTGGCTAAACCTTCCTTTACACAGGATGAGCTGATAGACTCATCTGGGTCAGTTGTTTCCCTGCCAGTGCTGTCCATGGGCTGAAACATCACGAAAAACCTGAGATTCCAGGAAGCCAGTTTTATCTTTCTAGTTTGGTCCTCAACTGCACAGAAATGAGTCAAATGAGTTAGATCCAGAGGGATCAATTCTTTCATTTTGTCTCCATGACCTCAGCTCAAATTGTTACTCTTAAATTGTATTTTACAAATTCAAATCATTGTTCTGAATAAATCAATTTTTACATCGTAAAGCTCCACTTGATCCGTGGAATACGATTTCAGCTATGAGAGAGCTTTGTGTGTTTCACTGCTGTGGTGGAAACCCGTCAAGAGGTGGAGGAATACGCTAGTCTTCACGATGACGCCTTGCTTCTTCCCCTGGGCACATTTGGAGCGGCAGCACCCCCTCCCCTGGAGGGGAAAAGGGAAAACGTCCAGAGTTTCAAAACATCAAAGCATACAGGCATTACACAATACCAAACCATTGTGAACTCAAAGCATAACATCAAAGCAAAGCAGCATTGCACGGTGGTTCTTACTGTTGTCGGAAGTGCCGAACCCCACCAGTTTCATATGCACATTCGCCAAACCCATCTTTAGTGGGGAAAAAAATAAAATGTGATTTCTTTCAAATTCAAGACATATTTATATGATTTTTTTTAATGGTGCATAAAATGAACCGTGTGTGATTATCATCAAAGTGTGGGTGCCCAGGAGGTGATGGAGAGCCGGGTTGTGTCGGTCGGGCCTCGCCGGACTGGGGCCAGAGTGTGGGTGCCCTGGAGGTGGTGGAGAGACGGGTTGTGGTGGTCTGGCCTCGCCGGACGGGGGCCAGAGTGTGGGTGCCCTGGAGGTGGTGGAGAGACGGGTTGTGGCGGTCTGGCCTCGCCAGACGGGGGCCAGAGTGTGGGTGACTTGGAGGCGGTGGAAAGACGGGTTTTGGCGGTCTGGCCTTGCCGGACTGGGGCCAGAGTGTGGGTGCCTGGGAGGTGGTGGAGAGCCGGGTTGTGTCGGTCGGGCATCCCCGGACTGGGGCCAGAATGTGGGGTAGGGGGGGGCATCTCCCTCTTCAGCCCAGCGTGGGTGAGGTGAGGTCGGGCAGTGTTCTGCGACGGGCGGGTGGGCCTTGGGAGATGGGCAGAGAGGGAGAGAGGGAGAGGAGGGAAATGAGGGGAAACCCCCCAACTCCCAGAGTGTCAAGGGGGCCAGCGTGCTTTTCGCCTCCCAGCATCGGGCACCAGGCCTGGGCACGAGCGGCACGGCGGCACCCCCTCCCCTGGAGGGGAAAAGGGAAAATGTCCAGAGTTTCAAAACAGCTATGAGAGAGCTTTGTGTGTTTCACTGCTGTGGTGGAAACCCGTCAAGAGGTGGAGAATACGCTACTCTTCACGATGACGCCTTGCCTCTTCCTCACCTGAGCAGGAAACTGTCAGGTTTGAGACGCCGTAAAAGAGTGAAAATCAGAACCAAGTCCTAAATATTCCACACCACTAAACATTTACTTGACTTGCGGTAAGACAGGAGACTGGTATCTTTCTTTCAGCAAGGGAGAATGCAGCTGCTCGAGCAGCGCCCTCTACTCTCCCAGCAAGGGAGAGTGGTCGCTTGCTAGCTTCGTCCTCGATTCTCAGAGAAACAGTTCTCTCCCAGCTGGTTTTATTAGCAGATAAGAATGTGTACATGCGTAAATCACCCAGACATGAAGACTCCAACCTTGAGTAGATAGCTCTTCCAGACAACACAAGGTGTTCACTTCTTCAGTCTCGTCAGCATATAACAGATATACGATTGTCACATACGTTATGATTACAGTGAGAATCGATTATGAATCAATGATTATAAATGGCATTAAAAGAACCATGACATAATTAATGCTACTGATTGGTGAATTAATGATAAACATATTTGCAGATTTATCTAACAGAAACCACCATCACCTGGACATCCAGGATCCACCCCGTCAAGACCAAAATGATCAACAGGGTATAATATAGTCAATGTGAGCTTCGGACCACAAGGCGAGTTTGAATCAGCAGCTTTTACTATAGTCAGCATGTGTCTGCACCACGACCTGAGGGATAGGCTTCGGGCAGTTGGCACCTGCGCCAAACGAGCCGGGCTCATCGCTTCTCGGCCTTTTGGCTAAGATCAAGTGTAGTATCTGTTCTTATCAGTTTAATATCTGATATGTCCTCTATTAGAGGATACCATATTAAGCAGATTTTTAGAACTGGGAGCTGAGAAAGGGGCTTGCCTCACTCGCTCTACGCATTGACCTGGTATTGTAGTGCTGCCAGGAACGGTGCACCCTCCTCCTGCCTTGTGTAAAACCAATGACTGTTGCATGCTGACTGGAGATCAGTGTGGGTGATATTCTGAGATGAACCAGGACTGAAAGTCTTGTTGTCAGAAATGGGGTCGGTCTAAATCTATCTATACTAAAGATGCACTAAAGATGTACTAAAGATGTACTAAAGATGCACTAAAGATGCACTAAAGATGTACTAAAGATGTACTAAGGATGTACTAAAGATGCACTAAAGATGTACTAAAGATGTACTAAAGATGCACTAAAGATGCACTAAAGATGCACTAAAGATGTACTAAAGATGTACTAAAGATCTGCTAAAGATGTACTAAAGATGCACTAAAGATGTACTAAAGATGTACTAAAGATGCACTAAAGATGTACTAAAGATGCACTAAAGATGTACTAAAGATGTACTAAAGATGTTCTGATAAAGTTAAGTGGTTGGAACTGCTACTGCCTTCTTATTTCCAACCAACACCACACCATTCCTGATGCAACTCTCTGCATTTATCCGGCAGGGGCGATACCATGGGGCGATACCATGATCACCAAGGTGGTTTGCCCAGGGAAGTTACCACTTAATTGCTGTCGTGCGGTGTATGGGACACAATTCAGTGCTTGAGGGCTCGAGCCAAACAGAAGTCTATGGTTGGATTTAGCTAATATTCCACCATGTCTTCAGCGCATGGCCAAGCTACTCGGAGAAATGCTGTCCGTTTTGACCTTTTGGGTGAACTGCAGATGGACCGTCTCCAGTTTAGTCGGCAGATTCTGCAGAAAGAGCTTGGATTTTCGACTAATCAACTTGAGTACATTTTCGCCTATCCTGGTAAGAAGATTTTTGAAGTTGTATTTTCCACCATGCAGCTTTTTGAAAATTGCTTGGAAAGATTTAAGGTCAAGAAAGAAACCTCAGCGGCTTTCAGAGAGATCGCTGTGACACCTCTAGTGGAGAGAGATATACGGACTGTCCATGTTATGATCTTTTCTGAGAAAGTAAGAAACCAAGACGTGTGGACGTGGATGGCAAGGCACTGCGAGGTGATCAACGCCATGGAAGTAATGGACATTGATGGAATCAAGACTGGAACCAGACGGTTCCAAGTTCGTCTCAACCAACAAGAGGGAGTAGTGCAGCATATCCCAAGCTCTATCCAGTTGGGTGCATTCAGGGTCTTCTATTCGGGGCAGCCGAAAGAATGCAGGAAATGTGGCGGTCTGGACCATCTGGCGGCTGCATGTACAAGGAGTTTCTGCAAAAACTGTAAAGCATCAGATCATACATCAGCGCAATGCTCAACCCCTCTTAAATGTAACCTCTGCTCCTCAGTTGATCATCGCTTCAGAGACTGTCCACAAGCCTATTCTAATCGGCTGAAGTCATCCCTAGGACAAATAGCAACACCATCAAGCCAGATCTTGAGGGCTGATGAACCTGAGGGCAGCCAGACCCTAGTGTCAGACAGTAATGCACTTCCGCAGCCATCAGGCACGACTATTCTACGGCAAAGTGAGGAACTGCCACCTGATGAGGGGGTGGAGGCAATTTTAGACTGGAGTGCGGAACCTCCGGGTGAGGGCATTGTTGTGTCCAATTACGACATGACCTCAATGGAGACCACCGACATCTTGGAACCGGTGGGCTCTCCCCAGGATACTGGGGCAAGCGCTCACGTGGAGAAGTTACCGATGATGTGCCATGACCATGATAAAATCTTGGACATTTTGATAGCTAACCTCCCCGCCTCCCGAGGTGCCGCAAATCCACCGCAACCACAGAAGCCTCACCAGGAGTCCTCGGGGGGAAAGGCCGGGGTACTGCCGCCCATACCATCTTCCAGACCAGCGCCAACGGATTTGCAGGCGAAGAAACGGCAACAGGAGTCGCCCACATCAGGGGAATCTTCTCCCTTACCCCACCGTGATGCGTCTTCAGCGGATTGGTCAGTTTCATCACCCACATCACAGCCGTTTTTGGAACCTAATGATGTGGCTGCCTTCTCCTCAACGACCCTCATCAAAGACATGACCCTACAGACAGACTATGTGCGGGTTAAGAAAAAGAAGGTAAAGTAGATGCCACAAAAAAGTTGTTTGAGAATACCTTTGCCTCCCCACACCTTTTGTCATGACACATCTCTCTATTGCATCTCTGAATACAAGAGGACTAAATGACCCTGTGAAATGTCAGTCAGCCTTCACGTTTTTACATTTGGAGCCGAATGACATTTTTCTCCTTCAGGAATGTCATTTATCATATAGGGACAACTACAAAGTTTTTGCAGATAGGTGGCATTATGGTCAATCGGCATGGTCAGGAGACAACAAAAACAGGGCATCTGGGGTTGCTGTATTGTTTAGAGGGCAGGATTTTATTATCCAAAAGGTGCAGAATATAATAGACGGAAGGCTTCTTTGTGTGGATGTTGTATGGAACAATGTTCCTTTAAGGATAATTAATGTCTATTGTTCTGTAATTCTTCAAGCTCGCCTGGAAATCATAAAAGCAATACAGCCACTCCTTATATGTAGTAGAGAGGTCATCCTGGGTGGAGACTTTAATTGCCTATTGGACAAGAAGGACAGACTAACTAACACAACAGTGAGGTTGGACTCCAGTTCCGAAGCCTTAAGTAGTCTGGTGCAAGATTTTAAATTGGTAGACACCTTTTGCACAATAAACCCCCATGTACCTGGGTACACTTGGACCAATGGGAAAACTCACTCAAGATTAGACTTTTTATTCATATCAAAGAGGCTGCTGGTTGCTGATGCCTCAGTGATGCCGGTATTCTTCTCCAATCATGCAAAAATTGACTGTTCTCTGGGGTTTAAGAGCAGATTGAACAAGGGTAAAGGCTTATGGAAGCTGAATGTATCCTTGCTGCAAGACCCGGGGGTGATCAATAGATTCAGGGACAAATTTCACATGTGGTCCTCTCTGCAGTTTGCCTTTGATTCAGTTGGAGAATGGTGGGATGAAGTGAAAGTGAGAACCAAGAGCTTCTTCGTCAATGAAGGGAGGAAGGCAGCCAAGAAAAGGCGCTTTGTACGTAAGAAACAGCAGGCAAAGTTACAGCGACTTTATACCATGTCGCAACTTGGTTTTGATGTTGTGGAAGCTATAATAGAGCTAAAGAGAGAGATGTTACACCTAGCTTCAGAGGCCAGCCGTGGTTTATTAACACGCAGCAGGATTAATCACATGGAGGTTAATGAGAAATGCTCACGGTATTTTTTTAGGAAATTAGCTCGACCTAGAAATACAATTGAAGCTTTAAATGATAAAGATGGTAGAATGCAAACTGATATAAAGGATATGCTGAGCTGTGTGCATACCTTCTACCAAGACCTATATTCAGGGGAAGAGGTGGATGAAGCATCTGTGGCAAATCTCCTCTCTAACATAGATAAGAATGTGATCGACTATAAGGTACAACTCGATCGTGACCTATCTATGTATGAACTGACAATGGCGCTGGAGAGTATGCAGAACAATAAGGCCCCAGGTGCAGATGGTTTGCCCAAAGAATTTTATATCACCTTCTGGGAAGAATTGAAGGCCCCCTTGCTGTCAATGTATAATGAGAGTTTATTACAAGGAAGTCTACCGCCTTCACTGAGAGATGGCATAATCTCACTTTTGTATAAAAAGGGAGACAAAAAAGAAGTCAAGAATTGGCGCCCACTTACTCTGCTCGGGGTGGACCGTAAGATTCTGGCAAAGGCATTATTTCTCCGCATCCAGAAAGTTGCAGATAAAATAGTGGGCAAAGAACAAACTTGCTCAGTACCAGGAAGGGCTATGAGTGATAGCTTGGCCCTAGTTAGAGACTGCTACCTTTACGCTATGGACAGAAGAACACCATTATGCATTGCAGCCCTTGATTTAGAGAAAGCCTTTGATAAAATAAACCACACTTATTTAAAAGAAGTTTTGGTTTGCTTTGGATTTGGCCCACGAATACGAGCCTGGGTAGATTTGTTATACTCTGATTGCACTAGCAGAATAAGTGTAAATGGTCATATTACTGAACCATTTAAGGTTCAATCAGGAGTTAGACAAGGATGTCCTTTATCTGCCATGTTATTCATCTTAGCCATCGAACCACTGGCCTGTGCAATTAGGAAGGACACATCTATCTGTGGCCTCCTTGTTCCAGGCAGTAGTGGAAAAGAAGCAAAACTGACTTTATATATGGATGATATCACATTATTATGTACAGAAAACAGGTCAGTGTTTAATACCATTCAGTGGTGTGACTGTTTTGCTCTGGCAGCTGGGGCAAAACTGAATAGGTCTAAGAGTGAGATGCTCTATCTCAATTGGCATGAAGAAAAATTTGCATTAGGACTTGTCATAAAGAGAGAACGATTGAAAGTCTTGGGAATACAGATCGGAAAGGATATGGAAAACCTAAATTGGGAAAATAGACTTCCAGCTATAAAAGGGAAACTCTTACAGTGGGAAGACAGAGACCTTAGCTTTACGGGAAAGGTTCTTGTTGTTAAGTCAGAGATTCTGGCCTCCCTGACTTTTCTGGCAGCAACCTTGCCAGTTCCTAGGTCCTTCCTCACAGCCTTGACAAGGACTATGTTTCAATTTATATGGAGTTCTCACCAAGAGCATGTTAAAAGAGATATTATGTACAAGCCCTTGGATAAAGGTGGAAAAGCAGTTCCAGAACTTGGCGTGAAATTGGAAGCCTTGTTTTTAACGCCAATATTAAATGCGGTCTTAAGTGATAAGAACACCAGTCTCTGGACATACTTTGCAAAATTTTGGGTTGGCCAAAACATTTTGTCCAGAGTGGGTGGAAGACTCCCTCTTAGTACTCCACATGCTGAAACAAGGCCGGCACTATATGATAAGGCTATTACTATTCTAAAACGAGCCAATCTTGGAAAGTGTTCAAAAGAATTTGCAAAGAGAGAAGTTATTGAAGAGAGTTTGTCAGCCCGGACATTACGCTTAACACCTGTGCAAACTTTAACAACAACAAAATGTATTCAAGTGTGGAAAAATGTAAACTCCCCCTTTCTTTTGAACACACATAAGGATCTGGCCTGGAAGGTGGTGCATGATCGTATGCCAACACGAGCCTTTCTTAAGAAAAGACGATGCTCTAGGTCTGCCAAATGTCCAAGGTTGAACTGTTTTAATGACGAGAATGTGACCCACATGTTTTGGTACTGCTCCTTTGCCCGGAAAGTGTGGACAATCCTAAAGCTGTGGTTATCGGAGCTCTATAGAGAACCAAATGAAAAAGATATTTTATATGGTGACTTTGACCCAGGCGATTGTGAAAAATGTGAAAGATGGTGGGCTGTCATTAATTGTATCAAAGAAGGGATGTGGAAGGGTAGAAATTTACTAGTATTCAAGAAATTTTATTTATCCCCAGAATCAGTTGTAAAAGCAGGACTTTCAACTGTTAATGATTATATTCTTAGAGATAAGGCAAAGTTTGATGCTGCAGAACTAAGAAAGTTGTGGAAATCGGGGAATGTTTTAATGAGCAAGTTAGTGTTGACACGGTGAGCTCAATGACGTTTAAAAATGTATTTTTTTTACTTGTTGATGAAAATGTGATTAATATTATGCAAATGTGATATTGTACTTTGAAGATGTCCTGTGGTTTGTTTGCCCGATAATTAATAAAGCCCCTAAAAAGTGAAAAAGTGACTAAAGATGCACTAAAGATGTACTAAAGATGTACTAAGGATGTACTAAAGATGTACTAAAGATGCACTAAAGATGTACTAAAGATGTACTAAAGATGCACTAAAGATGCACTAAAGATGTACTAAAGATGCACTAAAGATGTACTAAAGATGTACTAAAGATGTACTAAAGATGTACTAAAGATGTACTAAAGATGCACTAAAGATGTACTGAAGATGTACTAAAGATGCACTAAAGATGCACTAAAGATGTACTAAAGATGCACTAAAGATGTACTAAAGATGTACTAAAGATGTACTAAAGATGTTCTGATAAAGTTAAGTGGTTGGAACTGCTACTGCCTTCTTATTTCCAACCAACACCACACCATTCCTGATGCAACTCTCTGCATTTATCCGGGCTTGAGACCGGCACAAGGGAGATACTAGCAATGCTACGTTAGCTCCTGCTAACTGCACTACCGGTACTACCATGAGGCTGCATTGCCCTGTATGGTTTGATTTGTATCTTTGATGTTCATCATCTTTCATTTGATCTGTATCTTTGATGTTCATTATCTTTTATTTGATCTGTATCTTTGATGTTCATCATCTTTTATTTGATCTGTATCTTTGATGTTCATCATCTTTTATTTGATCTGTATCTTTGATGTTCATCATCTTTTATTTGATTTGTATCTTTGATGTTCATCATTTTTTAATTTGATCTTTGATCAGTGATTGAACAGCTGTGATTGGACAGCAAAGAATGAACCTTTTTGTATCGAGACAGGATGGATCTCAGAATTAAATGTGTTCCAAGATTGATCAAGTAGTTGATTGCATGCTTAATTTCTTTGGAAAATATTTACGCCGGATGCCTGGATACAAAGAACATCTCCCCGTCGGGGAACCGAACCCCGGTCCTCCGCGTGACAGGCGGAGATACAAGGTGACGCCCGCTGGGAAAGTATTTGTCTTTTTTAATACACGGCGGTCCGCCGAGTTTGGGCAGTCGTGTTTATATACTGTCCTTTACGCCGCGGCTTTCGTCTACGGCCATACCACTCTGAACACGCCCGATCTCGTCCGATCTCGGAAGCTGAGCAGGGTTGGGCCTGGTTAGTACTTGGATGGGAGACCGCCTGGGAATACCAGGTGCCGTAAGCTTTTCCTCATCCCTGAGGCTGCGGGCAAACAAAATGGAATTTTTTCATCCAAAAGTCGGAAATCAAGATGGTTGTCAATTTGAAGACTTGTGATTGATGACTTTCCTTGAGCAGTTGATTGATTTCATAGGTTGATTTTATTTATTTATTTATTTTTAATGACACAAGCATGGATGACGCCAGAGTAAAATGACCATGTGTGATTATATATATAAAATTGTGCTTCCTTTGATTTTTAGATATTTTATTTGATCTGTATATTTGATGTTCATCATCTTTTAATTTGATCTTTGATCAGTGATTGAACAGCTGCGATTGGACAGCAGAGATTGGACCTTTTTTGTATCCAGACAGGATCGATTTCAGAATTAAATGTATTCCAAGATGATCAAGATCAAGAAGTTTAATGCATGAATAATTCTTTTGGAAAATATTTTTGCCGGATGCCATTTTTTGTGTTCTATGCTTTCGCCACAAGAGGGCGTAAGTACTCTGATGCTGAGAAATAAGGACTGCAGAAGAAGCGAGAGGAGCGAGAGAGAGAATGAGAGAAGAAGAATGCAGAGTTGATGTTCCAGAGCGAGTTGTACTCAAGATGTACTAAAGATGCACTAAAGATGTACTAAAGATGTACTAAAGATGTACTAAAGATGTTCTGATAAAGTTAAGTGGTTGGAACTGCTACTGCCTTCTTATTTCCAACCAACACCACACCATTCCTGATGCAACTCTCTGCATTTATCCGGGCTTGAGACCGGCACAAGGGAGATACTTGCAATGTTACGTTAGCTCCTGCTAACCGCACTACCCGTACTACCATGAGGCTGCATTGCCCTGTATGGTTTGATTTGTGTCTTTGATGTTCATCATCTTTTATTTGATGTTCATCATCTTTTATTTGATCTGTATCTTTGATGTTCATCATCTTTTATTTGATCTGTATCTTTGATGTTCATCATCTTTTAATTTGATCTTTGATCAGTGATTGAACAGCTGTGATTGGACAGCAAAGAAGGAACCTTTTTGTATCGAGACAGGATGGATCTCAGAATTAAATGTGTTCCAAGATTGATCAAGAAGTTGATTGCATGCTTAATTTCTTTGGAAAATATTTACGCCGGATGCCTGGATACAAAGAACATCTCCCCGTCGGGGAACCGAACCCCGGTCTTCCGCGTGACAGGCGGAGATACAAGGTGACGCCCGCTGGGAAAGTATTTTTTTTTTTGTAATACACGGCGGTCCGCCGAGTTTGGACAGTCGTGTTTATATACTGTCCTTTTCGCCACGGCTTTCGTCTACGGCCATACCACTCTGAACACGCCCAATCTCGTCCGATCTCGGAAGCTAAGCAGGGTCGGGCCTGGTTAGTACTTGGATGGGAGACCGCCTGGGAATACCAGGTGCCGTAAGCTTTTCCTCATCCCTGAGGCTGCGGGCAAACAAAATGGAATTTTTTCATCCAAAAGTCGGAAATCAAGATGGTTGTCAATTTGAAGACTTGTGATTGATGACTTTCCTTGAGCAGTTGATTGATTTCATAGGTTGATTTTATTTATTTATTTATTTTTAATGACACAAGCATGGATGACGCCAGAGTAAAATGACCATGTGTGATTATATATATAAAATTGTGCTTCCTTTGATTTTTAGATATTTTATTTGATCTGTATATTTGATGTTCATCATCTTTTAATTTGATCTTTGATCAGTGACTGAACAGCTGTGATTGGACAGCAGAGATTGGACCTTTTTTGTATCCAGACAGGATCGATTTCAGAATTAAATGTATTCCAAGATGATCAAGATCAAGAAGTTTAATGCATGAATAATTCTTTTGGAAAATATTTTCGCCGGATGCCATTTTTTGTGTTCTCTGCTTTCGCCACAAGAGGGCGTAAGTACTCTGATGCTGAGAAATAAGGACTGCAGAAGAAGCGAGAGGAGCGAGAGAGAGAATGAGAGAAGAAGAATGCAGAGTTGATGTTCCAGTGCGAGTTGTACTCAAGATGTACTAAACATGCACTAAAGATGTACTAAAGATGCACTAAAGATGTACTAAAGATGCACTAAAGATGTACTAAAGATGTACTAAAGATGTACTAAAGATGTTCTGATAAAGTTAAGTGGTTGGAACTGCTACTGCCTTCTTATTTCCAACCAACACCACACCATTCCTGATGCAACTCTCTGCATTTATCCGGGCTTGAGACCGGCACAAGGGAGATACTAGCAATGCTACGTTAGCTCCTGCTAACCGCACTACCGGTACTACCATGAGGCTGCATTGCCCTGTATGGTTTGATTTGTATCTTTGATGTTCATCATCTTTTATTTGATCTGTATCTTTGATGTTCATCATCTTTTATTTGATCTGTATATTTGATGTTTATCATCTTTTATTTGATCTGTATCTTTGATGTTCATCATCTTTTATTTGATCTGTATCTTTGATGTTCATCATCTTTTATTTGATTTGTATCTTTGATGTTCATCATCTTTTAATTTGATCTTTGATCAGTGATTGAACAGCTGTGATTGGACAGCAAAGAATGAACCTTTTTGTATCGAGACAGGATGGATCTCAGAATTAAATGTGTTCCAAGATTGATCAAGACGTTGATTGCATGCTTAATTTCTTTGGAAAATATTTACGCCGGATGCCTGGATACAAAGAACATCTCCCCGTCGGGGAACCGAACCCCGGTCTTCCGCGTGACAGGCGGAGATTCAAGGTGACGCCCGCTGGGAAAGTATTTTGTTTTTTTTAATACACGGCGGTCCGCCGAGTTTGGACAGTCGTGTTTATATACTGTCCTTTTCGCCGCAGCTTTCATCTACGGCCATGCCACTCTGAACACGCCCGATCTCGTCTGATCTCGGAAGCTAAGCAGGGTCTGGCCTGGTTAGTACTTGGATGGGAAACCGCCTGGGAATACCAGGTGCTGTAAGCTTTTCCTCATCCCTGAGGCTGCGGGCAAACAAAATGGAATTTTTTCATCCAAAAGTCGGAAATCAAGATGGTTGTCAATTTGAAGACTTGTGATTGATGACTTTCCTTGAGCAGTTGATTGATTTCATAGGTTGATTTTATTTATTTATTTATTTTTAATGACACAAGCATGGATGACGCCAGAGTAAAATGACCATGTGTGATTATATATATAAAATTGTGCTTCCTTTGATTTTTAGATATTTTATTTGATCTGTATATTTGATGTTCATCATCTTTTAATTTGATCTTTGATCAGTGATTGAACAGCTGTGATTGGACAGCAGAGATTGGTCCTTTTTTGTATCCAGACAGAATCGATTTCAGAATTAAATGTATTCCAAGATTGATCAAGATCAAGAAGTTTATTGCATGCATAATTCTTTTGGAAAATATTTTCGCCGGATGCCATTTTATGTGTTCTATGCTTTCGCCACAAGAGGGCGTAAGTACTCTGATGCTGAGAAATAAGGACTGCAGAAGAAGCGAGAGGAGCGAGAGAGAGAATGAGAGAAGAATAATGCAGAGTTGATGTTCCAGTGCGAGTTGTACTAAAGATGTACTAAAGATGTACTAAAGATGTACTAAAGACGTACTAAATATGTACTAAGGATGTTCTGATAAAGTTAAGTGGTTGGAACTGCTACTGCCTTCTTATTTCCAACCAACACCACACCATTCCTGATGCAACTCTCTGCATTTATCCGGGCTTGAGACCGGCACAAGGGAGATACTAGCAATGCTACGTTAGCTCCTGCTAACCGCACTACCCGTACTACCATGAGGCTGCATTGCCCTGTATGGTTTGATTTGTATCTTTGATGTTCATCATCTTTTATTTGATCTGTATCTTTGATGTTCATCATCTTTTATTTGATCTGTATCTTTGATGTTCATCATCTTTTATTTGATCTGTATCTTTGATGTTCATCATCTTTTATTTGATCTGTATCTTTGATGTTCATCATCTTTTATTTGATTTGTATCTTTGATGTTCATCATCTTTTAATTTGATCTTTGATCAGTGATTGAACAGCTGTGATTGGACAGCAAAGAATGAACCTTTTTGTATCGAGACAGGATGGATCTCAGAATTAAATGTGTTCCAAGATTGATCAAGTAGTTGATTGCATGCTTAATTTCTTTGGAAAATATTTACGCCGGATGCGTGGATACAAAGAACATCTCCCCGTCGGGGAACCGAACCCCGGTCTTCCGCGTGACAGGCGGAGATACAAGGTGACGCCCGCTGGGAAAGTATTTTTTTTTTGTAATACACGGCGGTCCGCCGAGTTTGGACAGTCGTGTTTATATACTGTCCTTTTCGCCGCAGTTTTCGTCTACGGCCATACCACTCTGAGCACGCCCGATCTCGTCCGATCCCGGAGGCTAAGCAGGGTCGGGCCTGGTTAGTACTTGGATGGGAGACCGCCTGGGAATACCAGGAGCCGTAAGCTTTTCCTCATCCCTGAGGCTGCGGGCAAACAAAATGGAATTTTTTCCTCCAAAAGTCGGAAATCAAGATGGTTGTCAATTTGAAGACTTGTGATTGATGACTTTCCTTGAGCAGTTGATTGATTTCATAGGTTGATTTTATTTATTTATTTATTTTTAATGACACAAGCATGGATGACGCCAGAGTAAAATGACCATGTGTGATTATATATATAAAATTGTGCTTCCTTTGATTTTTAGATATTTTATTTGATCTGTATATTTGATGTTCATCATCTTTTAATTTGATCTTTGATCAGTGATTGAACAGCTGCGATTGGACAGCAGAGATTGGACCTTTTTTGTATCCACACAGGATCGATTTCAGAATTAAATGTATTCCAAGATGATCAAGATCAAGAAGTTTAATGCATGAATAATTCTTTTGGAAAATATTTTCGCCGGATGCCATTTTTTGTGTTCTATGCTTTCGCCACAAGAGGGCGTAAGTACTCTGATGCTGAGAAATAGGGACTGCAGAAGAAGCGAGAGGAGCGAGAGAGAGAATGAGAGAAGAAGAATGCAGAGTTGATGTTCCAGAGCGAGTTGTACTCAAGATGTACTAAAGGTGCACTAAAGATGTACTAAAGATGTACTAAAGATGTACTAAAGATGTACTAAAGATGCACTAAAGATGTACTAAAGATGTACTAAAGATGTACTAAAGATGTTCTGATAAAGTTAAGTGGTTGGAACTGCTACTGCCTTCTTATTTCCAACCAACACCACACCATTCCTGATGCAACTCTCTGCATTTATCCGGGCTTGAGACCGGCACAAGGGAGATACTAGCAATGCTACGTTAGCTCCTGCTAACCGCACTACCGGTACTACAATGAGGCTGCATTGCCCTGTATGGTTTGATTTGTATCTTTGATGTTCATCATCTTTTATTTGATCTGTATCTCTGATGTTCATCATCTTTTATTTGATCTGTATCTTTGATGTTCATCATCTTTTATTTGATCTGTATCTCTGATGTTCATCATCTTTTATTTGATCTGTATCTTTGATGTTCATCATCTTTTATTTGATCTGTATCTTTGATGTTCATCATCTTTTATTTGATTTGTATCTTTGATGTTCATCATCTTTTAATTTGATCTGTATCTTTGATGTTCATCATCTTTTATTTGATCTGTATCTTTGATGTTCATCATCTTTTATTTGATCTGTATCTTTGATGTTCATCATCTTTTATTTGATCTGTATATTTGATGTTCATCATCTTTTATTTGATCTGTATCTTTGATGTTCATCATCTTTTAATTTGATCTTTGATCAGTGATTGAACAGCTGTGATTGGACAGCAAAGAATGAACCTTTTTGTATCGAGACAGGATGGATCTCAGAATTAAATGTGTTCCAAGATTGATCAAGAAGTTGATTGCATGCTTCATTTCTTTGGAAAATATTTACGCCGGATGCCTGGATACAAAGAACATCTCCCCGTCGGGGAACCGAACCCCGGTCTTCCGCGTGACAGGCGGAGATACAAGGTGACGCCCGCTGGGAAAGTATTTTTTTTTTTGTAATACACGGCGGTCCGCCGAGTTTGGACAGTCGTGTTTACATACTGTCCTTTTCGCCACGGCTTTCGTCTACGGCCATACCACTCTGAGCGCGCCCGATCTCGTCCGATCTCGGAAGCTAAGCAGGGTCGGGCCTGGTTAGTACTTGGATGGGAGACCGCCTGGGAATACCAGGTGCCGTAAACTTTTCCTCATCCCTGAGACTGCGGGCAAACAAAATGGAATTTTTTCATCCAAAAGTCGGAAATCAAGATGGTTGTCAATTTGAAGACTTGTGATTAATGACTTTTCTTGAGCTCACTGCATTTAGAGGGAGGGATGACAGACTGAAGGCACAGTAGCATAGCATAGGAGCAAAGCATAGTTAGCTCTGGCTAAACCTTCCTTTACACAGGATGAGCTGATAGACTCATCTGGGTCAGTTGTTTCCCTGCCAGCGCTGTCCATGGGCTGAAACATCACGAAAAACCTGAGATTCCAGGAAGCCAGTTTTATCTTTCTAGTTTGGTCCTCAACTGCACAGAAATGAGTCAAATGAGTTAGATCCAGAGGGATCAATTCTTTCATTTTGTCTCCATGACCTCAGCTCAAATTGTTACTCTTAAATTGTATTTTACAAATTCAAATCATTGTTCTGAATAAATCAATTCTTACATGGTAAAGCTCCACTTGATCCGTGGAATACGATTTCAGCTATGAGAGAGCTTTGTGTGTTTCACTGCTGTGGTGGAAACCCGTCAAGAGGTGGAGGAATACGCTAGTCTTCACGATGACGCCTTGCCTCTTCCCCTGGGCACATTTGGAGCGGCAGCACCCTCTCCCCTGGAGGGGAAAAGGGAAAACGTCCAGAGTTTCAAAACATCAAAGCACACAGGCATTACACAATACCAAACCATTGTGAACTCAAAGCATAACATCAAAGCAAAGCAGCATTGCACGGTGGTTCTTACTGTTGTCGGAGGTGCCGAACCCCACCAGTTTCACATGCACATTCGCCGAACCCATCTTTAGTGGGGGAAAAAATAAAATGTGATTTCTTTCAAATTCAAGACATATTTATATGATTTTTTTTAATGGTGCATAAAATGAACCGTGTGTGATCATCATCAAAGTGTGGGTGCCCGGGAGGTGGTGGGGAGCCGGGTTGTGTCGGTCGGGCCTCGCCGGACTGGGGCCAGAGTGTGGGTGCCCTGGAGGTGGTGGAGAGACGGGTTGTAGCGGTCTGGCCTCGCCGGACGGGGGCCAGAGTGTGGGTGCCCTGGAGGTGGTGGAGATACGGGTTGTGGCGGTCTGGCCTTGCCGGACGGGGGGCCAGAGTGTGGGTGCCTGGGAGGTGGTGGAGAGCCGGGTTGTGTCGGTCGGGCATCCCCGGACTGGGGCCAGAATGTGGGGTAAGAGGGGGCATCTCCCTCTTCAGCCCAGCGTGGGTGAGGTGAGGTTGGGCAGTGTTCTGCGACGGGCGGGTGGGCCTTGGGAGATGGGCAGAGAGGGAGAGAGGGAGAGGAGGGAAATGAGGGGAAACCCCCCAACTTCCAGAGTGTCAAGGGGGCGAGCGTGCTTTTCGCCTCCCAGGATCGGGCACCAGGCCTGGGCACGAGCTGCACGGCGGCACCCCCTCCCCTGGAGGGGAAAAGGGAAAACGTCCAGAGTTTCAAAACAGCTATGAGAGAGCTTTGTGTGTTTCACTGCTGTGGTGGAAACCCGTCAAGAGGTGGAGAATACGCTACTCTTCACGATGACGCCTCGCCTCTTCCTCACCTGAGCAGGAAACTGTCAGGTTTGAGACGCCGTAAAAGAGTGAAAATCAGAACCAAGTCCTAAATATTCCACACCACTAAACATTTACTTGACTTGCGGTAAGACAGGAGACTGGTATCTTTCTTTCAGCAAGGGAGAATAGAGCTGCTCGAGCAGCGCCCTCTACTCTCCCAGCAAGGGAGAGTGGTTGCTTGCTAGCTTCGTCCTCGATTCTCAGAGAAACAGTTCTCTCCCAGCTGGTTTTATTAGCAGATAAGAATGTGTACATGCGTAAATCACCCAGACATGAAGACTCCAACCTTGAGTAGATAGCTCTTCCAGACAACACAAGGTGTTCACTTCTTCAGTCTCGTCAGCATATAACAGATATACGATTGTCACATACGTTATGATTACAGTGAGAATTGATTATGAATCAATGATTATAAATGGCATTAAAAGAACCATGACATAATTAATGCTACTGATTGGTGAATTAATGATAAACATATTTGTAGATTTATCGAACAGAAACCACCATCACCTGGACATCCAGGATCCACCCTGTCAAGACCAAAATGATCAACAGGGTATAATATAGTCAATGTGAGCTTCGGACCACAAGCCGAGTTTGAAACAGCAGCTTTTACTATAGTCAGCATGTGTCTGCACCACGACCTGAGGGATAGGCTTCAGGCAGTTGGCACCTGCGCCAAACGAGCCGGGCTCATTGCTTCTCGGCCTTTTGGCTAAGACAGTGATCACTCCTTGGCAGTAAGGTCTTTCCAAATTATTGGAAAAATCCCTTAGCTTGAGAGGAGGATATTGTTCCGTTTCTGTGTTAATTTGTTGTATTTTGCACATTACTTGCTTGTTTGCACTTTTTCCACTTGCACTTTAGGTCTACCTCAAGGTAAGTTTTAACATTTTTTATATTTTAAATTGTATTTTACCTGTTTTTAGCTAATTTATTGTTCTTGGTGGTGCCTCTCGCCATGTCGGCTGCACGTGCCGGCATGCGGAGGCACCGCAGTGTGCGTTTTAAATTCAGGGAGGAGGGTGGGAGGCTCCTGGGGATGTCGAGGCTAGACTTCTCCAGGAAGCTAATCCAGCAGGCCCTAGGTTTTCAGCCAGATGACCTCCATTGTATTTTGACCCTCCCTTTTAACAAAGGTTTTGACGTAAGTTTTATGTCCGATTTATTACTGAAACAGTTTTGGATGAAGTATGAAAATGTGAAGACCCAGTTCTCTGTGTTCGAAATTGAGAAACTGACTGACAATAGCCTTAAAACGGTTATTGTCAGGATGTTCAATGAAATGGTGAACGCAGGAGACATTTTGGTTTGGCTGGGTAGATACTGCACGGTCAAAGGACAGGCTACCAAAGTGAGGGATGTGGATGGCATTTGGAACTGTGCCTGGAGGGTCCCCATTCAACAATGGGAGGACCCTCAGGGCTTCCAGGGCCTGAAGCATCTCCCGTCCATGATAGTCCTGGGAAACGACCGGGGCTACATCCACTATCAAGGACAGCCCAAGCTGTGCCACAAGTGTGGTGAGCATGGGGACCTTGCTGAGGCGTGTCCGCACATCATTTGTGGTAAATGTAGAGAGATTGGGCATACATTTGAGGAATGTACCAATGGCAGAAAGTGTAATCTCTGTGGAGTCACTACCCATCTCTTCAGGGATTGCCCAAACTCATTTGCGAACAAATTGAAGGCCAGACCGACAATGACCGACACACCTGCGGAAAATGGCGGCAAAGTGCTGATTGAAGGGGCGGGGCTGGGAAATTCAAACTTCCCGCCAAAACTGGTGATTGGAGGAGAGCCCGGTGAGGCGGGAAAAGGGGAGGGGCCTGAACTCAACCCAGCAGAGGGAGCTGAGGAGCCTGCCGTGGCGAGCCAGGCAGCTGGGGAGCCTGCTGGGGAGAGTCAGGCAGATGGTGGAGCTGGACCTAGCTCTTCCGGTGAGGACTCCACTGGAAGTCTTATCACAGTGAGTGAAGAGGGGTCCGGTGAAACCTGCCTCCCCAATGCCCAGCCCTGTTATAAGAGGACTGCATCGGAACTGTCGAGCTCTGAGGCTGAGGAAGCCTTGGAGAAGAGGGGAAGGGCTGAGCCAGGCTCTCACAGTTCCTCTGTGGAGCAGGACGAAGCCCCCCCCTCCGGTTCACCAGGTCAGTGTTCCTTCCTAACAATTGCACTGCAATCAACTCCATTGGAACGGCGAGCAGATATTGCTTTCCGGAGGACAGGATCTCGAAGTTCACCTCCCGACTGTGAGGATATTATGACATGAGATCCTGTTACAATATTGGCGGACACGTACGACTAGGTTTAGTGTTTTAATTATTTATTGTCTTTTAAAATGTTGTACCTGTTTTTAATAACCATATTCATGACCCTCACCTTCACGACAATTAATGTCAGGAGTGTGAAGTCGAGGGTGAGGGCACAGAGTATTTTATCTTTCCTTTACAATTTTAAGTCAGATGTGTTTTTAATTCAAGAATGCAACCTTCCGTTTTTAAAGAGGTACACGCAGTGGGAGGAGATGTGGCCACTCCCGTCTATATGGCGCGGATCAGACGAAAACAAGAATGACGGAGTGGCCATTTTAGTAAAAAATCCTCAGATTGTGGTGAAGGGCAGCACTGTGGTGAGACACGGTCGGGCACTTTTAGCACATTTGACTTTTATGGAACAGGATTTTAACCTCTTAAATGTTTATGGTTTTAATGACAAAAACGACAGGTACGACTTTTTAGAAGACCTGCAGTCCCACATGCTAGGTAGGGCGCCATTAGTTGTAGGGGGTGATTTTAATTGTATCTTGAGTAGGCAGGATAGGAAGAGAGCAGGGACAGATTTTAAAATAGACAAGACGTCGGTTTTACTTCAGGGAATTTGCAAGGATTTTAAGCTGACTGACTGCTTTAGATCCATGCATCCCAGAGAGGAGGGCTTCACCTGGACCAGTGGTGACGGCACCAGAGCCTCTCGCATAGATTACATTTTTACCCGGGGTTGCCCACCCACCGATGCTAGATTAATCCCTGTTTTCTTCTCAGATCACTCGATGCTGACCTGCACCCTCTCACTCTCTTCAGGTGTGACTGTAGGGACGGGTCTGTGGAAGCTCAACTGCTCCCTTCTAGAAGATAGGGAGTTAGTTAGTCAGTACAGGGAGCAGTACACAATGTGGCAGACCCTCCAAGACTTCTACGATACACGAGCACTATGGTGGGAAATGGTTAAAAAAAGGACCCAGACTTTCTTTAGGCAGGCAGGTAAGAGAAAGAAAGATAGGGAAAACAGACGCATGATGGGACTGCAGAAAAGACTGCAGCGTTATTTTAGATTAACTTTACAAGGTTTGGATTTTAGTGAGGAGGTAAAATATATTAAGCGTGAAATGTCAATTTTAGCAGATAACCACAGTAAAGGTGTCATTTTAAGAAGCAGGGAGAAGCAGCTAGAGGAAGGGGAAAAGTGCACGCGATACTTTTTTAGAAAGATTTTAAATAAAAAAGGGGCAATTTTAAAACTAAAGGACCCTAACGGATGCACTTTTAATACTTCCAAAGAAATACGAGAGCATATAGAAAGCTTTTATTCTGAATTGTATAGAGAAAAACCTGTTTTTATTGACACCTTGAATGAAGTTTTAGATTCCACTGAACAGGTTTTAAGTGACAGTGTGCTTTTATCCCAAGATTTTAACATGCTAGAGTTAAATAAATCCATACAAGCTTTTACGAAAGGGAAGTCCCCAGGACAAGACGGACTTCCCTTGGAATTTTATTTGACATTTTGGGATCTTTTAGCACCTGACTTACTGACTGTTTTTATGGAATTCGAACGACTAGATCGGCTACCTGACAGTTTTAGGACAGGGATAGTGACCCTCCTATTTAAAAACAAAGACAAGACTGACATTAGAAACTGGAGACCAATCACGCTTTTAAACTTTGACTGTAAACTTTTTAGCAAACTTTTAGCAGTTCGGATGTCCCTTGTTTTAGAAGACTTGATTCACCCGGATCAAGCCTGTGCCGTCCCGGGGAGGAAGATCACCGACAGCCTCGTACTGATCCGAGACACCATCTGTTTTGCGAGAGACAGGAATATTCGGTTAGTTGTTTTAAACCTAGATTTTGAGAAAGCCTTCGATCGGGTCTCGCACCAGTACCTGTTCCAGGTACTGCAAAAAATGGGGTTTCCAGGGAGGTTTATAGCTTGGGTGGGATTGCTGTACAAAGACATCACCAGCAAATTCATGGTTAACGGGGATCCTACAAAAGCAGTGGAGATTAACTGCGGTGTCCGTCAGGGTTGTCCGTTATCCGCTCTCCTCTATGTAATCTGCATCGAACCGCTGGCACAGGTCTTGAGAAGGGACCCACAAATCCACGGGGTGGTAGTACCAGGGTCCGGGGGACTGAGTAGCAAATGCGTTTTATACATGGATGACATCAACGTTTTAGGCACTGACCTTTTATCTGTCAACCAGACCCTGGACTTGACTGACTGGTTTGGGCGGGCTTCTGGTTCCAAACTGAACAGAAGCAAGACGCTAGCCCAATTTTATGGCCCTTGGACACCAACTGAACGTACAGGACTGCCCCTGACTGTGACTCAGACTGACCAAAAGATTCTGGGGATTAAATTTGACAGGGATGGGGGAGGGCATACAAATTGGCCAGACGTGGTAGGGAAAGTCAGGCAGAGACTGGGGTATTGGGGACTAAGGGAACTGACTATGGAAGGGAAGGTTTTAATCATTAAAGCAGTGATTTTACCTTTGCTTTTATTGGTCAGTTCTGTTTTTACCCCTCCGAGGAGAGTGATTTTAGACCTGGAACGAGCCATTTTTTATTTTTTATGGGGATCCAAGTGGGAAAGGTTGAGGAGAGGTGTGGTAAAAAGGCCAAAGGAGAAAGGAGGCAAGGGGGTTCCAGACCTGACCTTGTTTTTAACGTCTTTGTACACCACAGCGCACATTGGAGCAGCCACAGCCCCATCCAGAAACCCAAAAACTGCGGCCATGGCACGCTTCTGGATGGGGTCCAGAAGCGTGCCAAGATTTTACCCACTGATCTTAAAGTTCCTGTGTCTTTTAACCTGCCACCAGCTTACACTGCGATTAAAAATTTCTTAATGAATTTTA
This sequence comes from Brachionichthys hirsutus, assembly GCF_040956055.1. NCBI lineage: Eukaryota > Metazoa > Chordata > Actinopteri > Lophiiformes > Brachionichthyidae > Brachionichthys > Brachionichthys hirsutus. The sequence goes on along the minus strand of NW_027180315.1, from coordinate 724,305 downwards.
ATCTGGAACATGAGGAGTTGTCGGTTTTAACCAGCCATCGCTCTCTTTTATGTGTTGTGCAAGAGCGCGAGCCGGTGAGTCCAGTGCGGGGGCTTGCACTCGGCAAACCCCAAACAGTTTGGCGCAACGTGAACCATCCTGCTCTTCCAAACAAGCTCCGGGATCTGTCCTGGATGGTGGCCCACGAGATCCTCCCGGTCAGGTCCGTAATGCACTCCCGGGGAATGGCAAGACTGTCGATCTGCCCCCGACCGGGTTGTGGCACCCCGGAGTCGGTGAGGCATCTGCTCTGGGAGTGCGGCGCTGCTGTGGACCTGTGGGAAATGGCCAGCTCCTTGAATTTCCCGTACTTGCCAGCAAGGGAGGTCCTCACTGCACAACTGGTCCTCTACGGAGTGAACCAAAAACAAGTGCCTGCAAAAGAACATGCAAAGCAGTGGCTCGCCATCACCGCCATCAAAGACGCCATCTGGACCTCCAGAAACTTGCTGGTAAGGAAGCACATGCAGATCCCCCCCGTGGCTGCGTTCCGGATGGCGGCAGCAACCGTCAAAGCAGCTGAGGCTGCAGGCGGAAGGCTGCGGACGCAGCCACAAAGAAGAATCGCCTCTGTGCCCATTCGGACGAAGGAGCTGGACCCACGAAAATAAGGACACAGCAGCGGCGGCCTGGCTCTCCGGGTGAGGCAGGCGGGAAGGAGCACGAGGGCGGGGGATCTCCTCTGGGCACCGGGGCAGGACCCCGACAGACCGGCTGTTTGGAGGAGCAGGATGAGTTCCCCTTGGTAGGGACTCACTGCGCTCCGGCACAAACTGAAAGATCAGCAGAGCCTTTTAAACAATGCACTCCTCTTTTAAAGACTGTTTTAAGGATATTTGACACAGTTTTAACTTGTATAAGATCATCTTTTCACAAACACTTTTATCTGTATAACCTCTTTTAAGGCAGAATTTTAATGTCTTAGATGTGTTTTTACAGAATTGTGTTCACATACTATATGAAAAGAATTATATGAATGTATATATGAGTATTAAGTGTCAATAAAACTTTTCGAAAGAAAAAAATCTGTTCTTACCAGTTTAGTATCTGATATGTCCTCTATTGGAGGATACCATATTAAGCAGATTTTTAGAACTGGGAGCTGAGAAAGGGGCTTGCCTCACTCGCTATACGCATTGGCCTGGTATTGCAGTGCTGCCAGGAACGGTGCACCCTCCTCCTGCCTTGTGTATAACCAATGGCTGTTGCATGCTGACTGGAGATCAGTGTGGGTGATATTCTGAGATGAACCAGGACTGAAAGTCTTGTTGTCAGAGATGGGGTTGGTCTGACTTTCAATGAGAGGTAGATCGCTCTTGCTTCGCTTCAGATCGTATAAATCTTTCGCCTTTTACTAAAGATTTCCGTGGAGTGGAACAACAAGAGTTGAAGCCAATTTTTTACGCCCCGCTGAAGTGGGGCGTCCTTTCCCTGTGAAAAAAAGTATTTGTTATTTCCGATTAAGTGTAGTGTAGTGTACACGTGGCTGATGTGGGACGCAATCCTTCTTATATGCACTGTAGGCCTTTGATCAACTTGTGCTTTGATGTTAGAATTTTAACATTAAATCTATGGCTGCAGCATGGATCAGTGTTTCTCACTGGCGGCAGCGTCTTCTTCAACTGCTCAGGAGGCGATGCACCGCCTTGATGGACAAATAATTTTCCTGCTGTGTCATAAAGCAAACACATCGTGTTTGACTCCAGATGTGGTCAAAAACAAGATCCTTCATGAGCTCACTGCATTTAGAGGGAGGGATGACAGGCTGAAGGCACAGTAGCAGGAGCTGAGAAAGGGGCTTGCCTCACTCGCTCTGCGCATTGACCTGGTATTGCAGTGCTGCCAGGAACGGTGCACCCTCCTCCTGCCTTGTGTAAAACCAATGACTGTTGCATGCTGACTGGAAATCGGTGTGGGTGATATTCTGAGATGAACCAGGACTGAAAGTCTTGTTGTCAGAAATGGGGTCGGTCTAAATCTATCTATACTAAAGATGCACTAAAGATGTACTAAAGATGTACTAAAGATGCACTAAAGATGCACTAAAGATGCACTAAAGATGTACTAAGGATGTACTAAAGATGCACTAAAGATGCACTAAAGATGTACTAAAGATGTACTAAAGATGCACTAAAGATGCAGAAAAGATGTACTAAAGATGCACTAAAGATGTACTAAAGATGTACTAAAGATGTACTAAAGATGTACTAAAGATGTACTAAAGATGCACTAAAGATGTACTAAAGATGTACTAAAGATGCACTAAAGATGTACTAAAGATGTACTAAAGATGTACTAAAGATGTTCTGATAAAGTTAACTGGTTGGAACTGCTACTGCCTTCTTATTTCCAACCAACACCACACCATTCCTGATGCAACTCTCTGCATTTATCCGGGCTTGAGACCGGCACAAGGGAGATACTAGCAATGCTACGTTAGCTCCTGCTAACCGCACTACCGGTACTACCATGAGGCTGCATTGCCCTGTATGGTTTGATTTGTATCTTTGATGTTCAACATCTTTTATTTGATTTGTATCTTTGATGTTCATCATCTTTTAATTTGATCTTTGATCAGTGATTGAACAGCTGTGATTGGACAGCAAAGAATGAACCTTTTTTGTATCGAGACAGGATGGATCTCAGAATTAAATGTGTTCCAAGATTGATCAAGAAGTTGATTGCATGCTTAATTTCTTTGGAAAATATTTACGCCGGATGCCTGGATACAAAGAACATCTCCCCGTCGGGGAACCGAACCCCGGTCTTCCGCGTGACAGGCGGAGATACAAGGTGACGCCCGCTGGGAAAGTATTTTGTTTTTTTTAATACACGGCGGTCCGCCAAGTTTGGACAGTCGTGTTTATATACTGTCCTTTTCGCCGCAGCTTTCGTCTACGGCCATACCACTCTGAACACGCCCGATCTCGTCTGATCTCCGAAGCTAAGCAGGGTCGGGCCTGGTTAGTACTTGGATGGGAGACCGCCTGGGAATACCAGGTGCCGTAAGCTTTTCCTCATCCCTGAGGCTGCGGGCAAACAAAATGGAATTTTTTCATCCAAAAGTTGGAAATCAAGATGGTTGTCAATTTGAAGACTTGTGATTGATGACTTTCCTTGAGCAGTTGATTGATTTCATAGGTTGATTTTATTTATTTATTTATTTTTAATGGCACAAGCATGGATGACGCCAGAGTAAAATGCCCATGTGTGATTATATATATAAAATTGTGCTTCCTTTGATTTTTAGATATTTTATTTGATCTGTATATTTGATGTTCATCATCTTTTAATTTGATCTTTGATCAGTGATTGAACAGCTGCGATTGGACAGCAGAGATTGGACCTTTTTTGTATCCAGACAGGATCGATTTCAGAATTAAATGTATTCCAAGATTGATCAAGATCAAGAAGTTTAATGCATGAATAATTCTTTTGGAAAATATTTTCGCCGGATGCCATTTTTTGTGTTCTATGCTTTCGCCACAAGAGGGCGTAAGTACTCTGATGCTGAGAAATAGGGACTGCAGAAGAAGCGAGAGGAGCGAGAGACAGAATGAGAGAAGAAGAATGCAGAGTTGATGTTCCAGTGCGAGTTGTACTCAAGATGTACTAAAGATGCACTAAAGATGTACTAAAGATGTACTAAAGATGTACTAAAGATGTACTAAAGATGTACTAAAGATGTTCTGATAAAGTTAAGTGGTTGGAACTGCTACTGCCTTCTTATTTCCAACCAACACCACACCATTCCTGATGCAACTCTCTGCATTTATCCGGGCTTGAGACCGGCACAAGGGAGATACTAGCAATGCTACGTTAGCTCCTGCTAACCGCACTACCCGTACTACCATGAGGCTGCATTGCCCTGTATGGTTTGATTTGTATCTTTGATGTTCATCATCTTTTATTTGATCTGTATCTTTGATGTTCATCATCTTTTATTTGATCTGTATCTTTGATGTTCATCATCTTTTATTTGATCTGTATCTTTGATGTTCATCATCTTTTATTTGATTTGTATCTTTGATGTTCATCATCTTTTAATTTGATCTTTGATCAGTGATTGAACAGCTGTGATTGGACAGCAAAGAATGAACCTTTTTGTATCGAGACAGGATGGATCTCAGAATTAAATGTGTTCCAAGATTGATCAAGAAGTTGATTGCATGCTTAATTTCTTTGGAAAATATTTACGCCGGATGCCTGGATACAAAGAACATCTCCCCGTCGGGGAACCGAACCCCGGTCTTCCGCGTGACAGGCGGAGATACAAGGTGACGCCCGCTGGGAAAGTTTTTTTTTTTTGTTATACACGGCGGTCCGCCGAGTTTGGACAGTCGTGTTTATATACTGTCCTTTTCGCCGCAGCTTTTGTCTGCGGCCATACCACTCTGAACACGCCCGGTCTCGTCCGATCTCGGAAGCTAAGCAGGGTCGGGCCTGGTTAGTACTTGGATGGGAGACCGCCTGGGAATACCAGGTGCCGTAAGCTTTTCCTCATCCCTGAGGCTGCGGGCAAACAAAATGGAATTTTTTCATCCAAAAGTTGGAAATCAAGATGGTTGTCAATTTGAAGACTTGTGATTGATGACTTTCCTTGAGCAGTTGATTGATTTCATAGGTTGATTTTATTTATTTATTTATTTTTAATGACACAAGCATGGATGACGCCAGAGTAAAATGCCCATGTGTGATTATATATATAAAATTGTGCTTCCTTTGATTTTTAGATATTTTATTTGATCTGTATATTTGATGTTCATCATCTTTTAATTTGATCTTTGATCAGTGATTGAACAGCTGCGATTGGACAGCAGAGATTGGACCTCATTTGTATCCACACAGGATCGATTTCAGAATTAAATGTATTCCAAGATGATCAAGATCAAGAAGTTTAATGCATGAATAATTCTTTTGGAAAATATTTTCGCCGGATGCCATTTTTTGTGTTCTATGCTTTCGCCACAAGAGGGCGTAAGTACTCTGATGCTGAGAAATAGGGACTGCAGAAGAAGCGAGAGGAGCGAGAGAGAGAATGAGAGAAGAAGTATGCAGAGGTGATGTTCCAGAGCGAGTTGTACTCAAGATGTACTAAAGATGCACTAAAGATGTACTAAAGATGCACTAAAGATGTACTAAAGATGTTCTGATAAAGTTAAGTGGTTGGAACTGCTACTGCCTTCTTATTTCCAACCAACACCACACCATTGCTGATGCAACTCTCTGCATTTATCCGGGCTTGAGACCGGCACAAGGGAGATACTAGCAATGCTACGTTAGCTCCTGCTAACCGCACTACCCGTACTACCATGAGGCTGCATTGCCCTGTATGGTTTGATTTGTATCTTTGATGTTCATCATCTTTTATTTGATCTGTATCTTTGATGTTCATCATCTTTTATTTGATTTGTATCTTTGATGTTCATCATCTTTTAATTTGATCTTTGATCAGTGATTGAACAGCTGTGATTGGACAGCAAAGAATGAACCTTTTTGTATCGAGACAGGATGGATCTCAGAATTAAATGTGTTCCAAGATTGATCAAGAAGTTGATTGCATGCTTAATTTCTTTGGAAAATATTTACGCCGGATGCCTGGATACAAAGAACATCTCCCCGTCGGGGAACCGAACCCCGGACTTCCGCGTGACAGGCGGAGATACAAGGTGACGCCCGCTGGGAAAGTTTTTTTTTTTTTGTAATACACGGCGGTCCGCCGAGTTTGGACAGTCGTGTTTATATACTGTCCTTTTCGCCGCAGCTTTCGTCTACGGCCGTACCACTCTGAACACGCCCGATCTCGTCCGATCTCGGAAGCTGAGCAGGGTCGGGCCTGGTTAGTACTTGGATGGGAGACCGCCTGGGAATACCAGGTGCCGTAAGCTTTTCCTCATCCCTGAGGCTGCGGGCAAACAAAATGGAATTTTTTCATCCAAAAGTTGGAAATCAAGATGGTTGTCAATTTGAAGACTTGTGATTGATGACTTTCCTTGAGCAGTTGATTGATTTCATAGGTTGATTTTATTTATTTATTTATTTTTAATGACACAAGCATGGATGACGCCAGAGTAAAATGCCCATGTGTGATTATATATATAAAATTGTGCTTCCTTTGATTTTTAGATATTTTATTTGATCTGTATATTTGATGTTCATCATCTTTTAATTTGATCTTTGATCAGTGATTGAACAGCTGCTATTGGACAGCAGAGATTGGACCTCATTTGTATCCACACAGGATCGATTTCAGAATTAAATGTATTCCAAGATGATCAAGATCAAGAAGTTTAATGCATGAATAATTCTTTTGGAAAATATTTTCGCCGGATGCCATTTTTTGTGTTCTATGCTTTCGCCACAAGAGGGCGTAAGTACTCTGATGCTGAGAAATAGGGACTGCAGAAGAAGCGAGAGGAGCGAGAGAGAGAATGAGAGAAGAAGTATGCAGAGTTGATGTTCCAGAGCGAGTTGTACTCAAGATGTACTAAAGATGCACTAAAGATGTACTAAAGATGCACTAAAGATGTACTAAAGATGCACTAAAGATGTACTAAAGATGTTCTGATAAAGTTAAGTGGTTGGAACTGCTACTGCCTTCTTATTTCCAACCAACACCACACCATTGCTGATGCAACTCTCTGCATTTATCCGGGCTTGAGACCGGCACAAGGGAGATACTAGCAATGCTACGTTAGCTCCTGCTAACCGCACTACCCGTACTACCATGAGGCTGCATTGCCCTGTATGGTTTGATTTGTATCTTTGATGTTCATCATCTTTTATTTGATCTGTATCTTTGATGTTCATCATCTTTTATTTGATTTGTATCTTTGATGTTCATCATCTTTTAATTTGATCTTTGATCAGTGATTGAACAGCTGTGATTGGACAGCAAAGAATGAACCTTTTTGTATCGAGACAGGATGGATCTCAGAATTAAATGTGTTCCAAGATTGATCAAGAAGTTGATTGCATGCTTAATTTCTTTGGAAAATATTTACGCCGGATGCCTGGATACAAAGAACATCTCCCCGTCGGGGAACCGAACCCCGGTCTTCCGCGTGACAGGCGGAGATACAAGGTGACGCCCGCTGGGAAAGTTTTTTTTTTTTTGTAATACACGGCGGTCCGCCGAGTTTGGACAGTCGTGTTTATATACTGTCCTTTTCGCCGCAGCTTTCGTCTACGGCCGTACCACTCTGAACACGCCCGATCTCGTCCGATCTCGGAAGCTGAGCAGGGTCGGGCCTGGTTAGTACTTGGATGGGAGACCGCCTGGGAATACCAGGTGCCGTAAGCTTTTCCTCATCCCTGAGGCTGCGGGCAAACAAAATGGAATTTTTTCATCCAAAAGTTGGAAATCAAGATGGTTGTCAATTTGAAGACTTGTGATTGATGACTTTCCTTGAGCAGTTGATTGATTTCATAGGTTGATTTTATTTATTTATTTATTTTTAATGACACAAGCATGGATGACGCCAGAGTAAAATGCCCATGTGTGATTATATATATAAAATTGTGCTTCCTTTGATTTTTAGATATTTTATTTGATCTGTATATTTGATGTTCATCATCTTTTAATTTGATCTTTGATCAGTGATTGAACAGCTGCTATTGGACAGCAGAGATTGGACCTCATTTGTATCCACACAGGATCGATTTCAGAATTAAATGTATTCCAAGATGATCAAGATCAAGAAGTTTAATGCATGAATAATTCTTTTGGAAAATATTTTCGCCGGATGCCATTTTTTGTGTTCTATGCTTTCGCCACAAGAGGGCGTAAGTACTCTGATGCTGAGAAATAGGGACTGCAGAAGAAGCGAGAGGAGCGAGAGAGAGAATGAGAGAAGAAGTATGCAGAGTTGATGTTCCAGAGCGAGTTGTACTCAAGATGTACTAAAGATGCACTAAAGATGTACTAAAGATGCACTAAAGATGTACTAAAGATGCACTAAAGATGTACTAAAGATGTTCTGATAAAGTTAAGTGGTTGGAACTGCTACTGCCTTCTTATTTCCAACCAACACCACACCATTGCTGATGCAACTCTCTGCATTTATCCGGGCTTGAGACCGGCACAAGGGAGATACTAGCAATGCTACGTTAGCTCCTGCTAACCGCACTACCCGTACTACCATGAGGCTGCATTGCCCTGTATGGTTTGATTTGTATCTTTGATGTTCATCATCTTTTATTTGATCTGTATCTTTGATGTTCATCATCTTTTATTTGATCTGTATCTTTGATGTTCATCATCTTTTATTTGATTTGTATCTTTGATGTTCATCATCTTTTAATTTGATCTTTGATCAGTGATTGAACAGCTGTGATTGGACAGCAAAGAATGAACCTTTTTGTATCGAGACAGGATGGATCTCAGAATTAAATGTGTTCCAAGATTGATCAAGAAGTTGATTGCATGCTTAATTTCTTTGGAAAATATTTACGCCGGATGCCTGGATACAAAGAACATCTCCCCGTCGGGGAACCGAACCCCGGTCTTCCGCGTGACAGGCGGAGATACAAGGTGACGCCCGCTGGGAAAGTATTTTTTTTTTGTTATACACGGCGGTCCGCCGAGTTTGGACAGTCGTGTTTATATACTGTCCTTTTCGCCGCTGCTTTTGTCTACGGCCATACCACTCTGAACACGCCCGGTCTCGTCCGATCTCGGAAGCTAAGCAGGGTCGGGCCTGGTTAGTACTTGGATGGGAGACCGCCTGGGAATACCAGGAGCCGCAAGCTTTTCCTCATCCCTGAGGCTGCGGGCAAACAAAATGGAATTGTTTCATCCAAAAGTCGGAAATCAAGATGGTTGTCAATTTGAAGACTTGTGATTGATGACTTTCCTTGAGCAGTTGATTGATTTCATAGGTTGATTTTATTTATTTATTTATTTTTAATGACACAAGCATGGATGATGCCAGAGTAAAATGCCCATGTGTGATTATATATATAAAATTGTGCTTCCTTTGATTTTTAGATATTTTATTTGATCTGTATATTTGATGTTCATCATCTTTTAATTTGATCTTTGATCAGTGACTGAACAGCTGCGATTGGACAGCAGAGATTGGACCTGTTTTGTATCCAGACAGGATCGATTTCAGAATTAAATGTATTCCAAGATGATCAAGATCAAGAAGTTTAATGCATGAATAATTCTTTTGGAAAATATTTTCGCCGGATGCCATTTTTTGTGTTCTATGCTTTCGCCACAAGAGGGCGTAAGTACTCTGATGCTGAGAAATAGGGACTGCAGAAGAAGCGAGAGGAGCGAGAGACAGAATGAGAGAAGAAGAATGCAGAGTTGATGTTCCAGTGCGAGTTGTACTCAAGATGTACTAAAGATGCACTAAAGATGTACTAAAGATGTACTAAAGATGTACTAAAGATGTACTAAAGATGTACTAAAGATGTTCTGATAAAGTTAAGTGGTTGGAACTGCTACTGCCTTCTTATTTCCAACCAACACCACACCATTCCTGATGCAACTCTCTGCATTTATCCGGGCTTGAGACCGGCACAAGGGAGAAACTAGCAATGCTACGTTAGCTCCTGCTAACCGCACTACCGGTACTACCATGAGGCTGCATTGCCCTGTATGGTTTGATTTGTATCTTTGATGTTCAACATCTTTTATTTGATCTGTATCTTTGATGTTCATCATCTTTTATTTGATCTGTATCTTTGATGTTCATCATCTTTTATTTGATTTGTATCTTTGATGTTCATCATCTTTTAATTTGATCTTTGATCAGTGATTGAACAGCTGTGATTGGACAGCAAAGAATGAACCTTTTTGTATCGAGACAGGATGGATCTCAGAATTAAATGTGTTCCAAGATTGATCAAGAAGTTGATTGCATGCTTAATTTCTTTGGAAAATATTTACGCCGGATGCCTGGATACAAAGAACATCTCCCCGTCGGGGAACCGAACCCCGGTCTTCCGCGTGACAGGCGGAGATACAAGGTGACGCCCGCTGGGAAAGTATTTTTTTTTTTGTAATACACGGCGGTCCGCCGAGTTTGGACAGTCGTGTTTATATACTGTCCTTTTCGCCGCAGCTTTCGTCTACGGCCAAACCACTCTGAACACGCCCGATCTCGTCCGATCTCGGAAGCTAAGCAGGGTCGGGCCTGGTTAGTACTTGGATGGGAGACCGCCTGGGAATACCAGGTGCCGTAAGCTTTTCCTCATCCCTGAGGCTGCGGGCAAACAAAATGGAATTTTTTCATCCAAAAGTTGGAAATCAAGATGGTTGTCAATTTGAAGACTTGTGATTGATGACTTTCCTTGAGCAGTTGATTGATTTCATAGGTTGATTTTATTTATTTATTTATTTTTAATGACACAAGCATGGATGACGCCAGAGTAAAATGCCCATGTGTGATTATATATATAAAATTGTGCTTCCTTTGATTTTTAGATATTTTATTTGATCTGTATATTTGATGTTCATCATCTTTTAATTTGATCTTTGATCAGTGATTGAACAGCTGCGATTGGACAGCAGAGATTGGACCTCATTTGTATCCACACAGGATCGATTTCAGAATTAAATGTATTCCAAGATGATCAAGATCAAGAAGTTTAATGCATGAATAATTCTTTTGGAAAATATTTTCGCCGGATGCCATTTTTTGTGTTCTATGCTTTCGCCACAAGAGGGCGTAAGTACTCTGATGCTGAGAAATAGGGACTGCAGAAGAAGCGAGAGGAGCGAGAGAGAGAATGAGAGAAGAAGTATGCAGAGTTGATGTTCCAGAGCGAGTTGTACTCAAGATGTACTAAAGATGCACTAAAGATGTACTAAAGATGCACTAAAGATGTACTAAAGATGTTCTGATAAAGTTAAGTGGTTGGAACTGCTACTGCCTTCTTATTTCCAACCAACACCACACCATTGCTGATGCAACTCTCTGCATTTATCCGGGCTTGAGACCGGCACAAGGGAGATACTAGCAATGCTACGTTAGCTCCTGCTAACCGCACTACCCGTACTACCATGAGGCTGCATTGCCCTGTATGGTTTGATTTGTATCTTTGATGTTCATCATCTTTTATTTGATCTGTATCTTTGATGTTTATCATCTTTTATTTGATTTGTATCTTTGATGTTCATCATCTTTTAATTTGATCTTTGATCAGTGATTGAACAGCTGTGATTGGACAGCAAAGAATGAACCTTTTTGTATCGAGACAGGATGGATCTCAGAATTAAATGTGTTCCAAGATTGATCAAGAAGTTGATTGCATGCTTAATTTCTTTGGAAAATATTTACGCCGGATGCCTGGATACAAAGAACATCTCCCCGTCGGGGAACCGAACCCCGGTCTTCCGCGTGACAGGCGGAGATACAAGGTGACGCCCGCTGGGAAAGTATTATTTTTTTTGTAATACACGGCGGTCCGCCGAGTTTGGACAGTCGTGTTTATATACTGTCCTTTTCGCCGCAGCTTTCGTCTACGGCCATACCACTCTGAACACGCCCGATCTCGTCAGATCTCGGAAGCTAAGCAGGGTCGGGCCTGGTTAGTACTTGGATGGGAGACCGCCTGGGAATACCAGGAGCCGTAAGCTTTTCCTCATCCCTGAGGCTGCGGGCAAACAAAATGGAATTTTTTCATCCAAAAGTCGGAAATCAAGATGGTTGTCAATTTGAAGACTTGTGATTGATGACTTTCCTTGAGCAGTTGATTGATTTCATAGGTTGATTTTATTTATTTATTTATTTTTAATGACACAAGCATGGATGACGCCAGAGTAAAATGACCATGTGTGATTATATATATAAAATTGTGCTTCCTTTGATTTTTAGATATTTTATTTGATCTGTATATTTGATGTTCATCATCTTTTAATTTGATTTTTGATCAGTGACTGAACAGCTGCGATTGGACAGCAGAGATTGGACCTGTTTTGTATCCAGACAGGATCGATTTCAGAATTAAATGTATTCCAAGATGATCAAGATCAAGAAGTTTAATGCATGAATAATTGTTTTGGAAAATATTTTCGCCGGAGGCCATTTTTTGTGTTCTATGCTTTCGCCACAAGAGGGCGTAAGTACTCTGATGCTGAGAAATAGGGACTGCAGAAGAAGCGAGAGGAGCGAGAGACAGAATGAGAGAAGAAGAATGCAGAGTTGATGTTCCAGTGCGAGTTGTACTCAAGATGTACTAAAGATGCACTAAAGATGAACTAAAGATGTACTAAAGATGTACTAAAGATGTACTAAAGATGTACTAAAGATGTTCTGATAAAGTTAAGTGGTTGGAACTGCTACTGCCTTCTTATTTCCAACCAACACCACACCATTCCTGATGCAACTCTCTGCATTTATCCGGGCTTGAGACCGGCACAAGGGAGAAACTAGCAATGCTACGTTAGCTCCTGCTAACCGCACTACCGGTACTACCATGAGGCTGCATTGCCCTGTATGGTTTGATTTGTATCTTTGATGTTCAACATCTTTTATTTGATCTGTATCTTTGATGTTCATCATCTTTTATTTGATCTGTATCTTTGATGTTCATCATCTTTTATTTGATTTGTATCTTTGATGTTCATCATCTTTTAATTTGATCTTTGATCAGTGATTGAACAGCTGTGATTGGACAGCAAAGAATGAACCTTTTTGTATCGAGACAGGATGGATCTCAGAATTAAATGTGTTCCAAGATTGATCAAGAAGTTGATTGCATGCTTAATTTCTTTGGAAAATATTTACGCCGGATGCCTGGATACAAAGAACATCTCCCCGTCGGGGAACCGAACCCCGGTCTTCCGCGTGACGGGCGGAGATACAAGGTGACGCCCGCTGGGAAAGTATTTTTTTTTTTGTAATACACGGCGGTCCGCCGAGTTTGGACAGTCGTGTTTATATACTGTCCTTTTCGCCGCAGCTTTCGTCTACGGCCAAACCACTCTGAACACGCCCGATCTCGTCCGATCTCGGAAGCTAAGCAGGGTCGGGCCTGGTTAGTACTTGGATGGGAGACCGCCTGGGAATACCAGGTGCCGTAAGCTTTTCCTCATCCCTGAGGCTGCGGGCAAACAAAATGGAATTTTTTCATCCAAAAGTTGGAAATCAAGATGGTTGTCAATTTGAAGACTTGTGATTGATGACTTTCCTTGAGCAGTTGATTGATTTCATAGGTTGATTTTATTTATTTATTTATTTTTAATGACACAAGCATGGATGACGCCAGAGTAAAATGCCCATGTGTGATTATATATATAAAATTGTGCTTCCTTTGATTTTTAGATATTTTATTTGATCTGTATATTTGATGTTCATCATCTTTTAATTTGATCTTTGATCAGTGATTGAACAGCTGCGATTGGACAGCAGAGATTGGACCTCATTTGTATCCACACAGGATCGATTTCAGAATTAAATGTATTCCAAGATGATCAAGATCAAGAAGTTTAATGCATGAATAATTCTTTTGGAAAATATTTTCGCCGGATGCCATTTTTTGTGTTCTATGCTTTCGCCACAAGAGGGCGTAAGTACTCTGATGCTGAGAAATAGGGACTGCAGAAGAAGCGAGAGGAGCGAGAGAGAGAATGAGAGAAGAAGTATGCAGAGTTGATGTTCCAGAGCGAGTTGTACTCAAGATGTACTAAAGATGCACTAAAGATGTACTAAAGATGCACTAAAGATGTACTAAAGATGTTCTGATAAAGTTAAGTGGTTGGAACTGCTACTGCCTTCTTATTTCCAACCAACACCACACCATTGCTGATGCAACTCTCTGCATTTATCCGGGCTTGAGACCGGCACAAGGGAGAAACTAGCAATGCTACGTTAGCTCCTGCTAACCGCACTACCGGTACTACCATGAGGCTGCATTGCCCTGTATGGTTTGATTTGTATCTTTGATGTTCAACATCTTTTATTTGATCTGTATCTTTGATGTTCATCATCTTTTATTTGATCTGTATCTTTGATGTTCATCATCTTTTATTTGATTTGTATCTTTGATGTTCATCATCTTTTAATTTGATCTTTGATCAGTGATTGAACAGCTGTGATTGGACAGCAAAGAATGAACCTTTTTGTATCGAGACAGGATGGATCTCAGAATTAAATGTGTTCCAAGATTGATCAAGAAGTTGATTGCATGCTTAATTTCTTTGGAAAATATTTACGCCGGATGCCTGGATACAAAGAACATCTCCCCGTCGGGGAACCGAACCCCGGTCTTCCGCGTGACAGGCGGAGATACAAGGTGACGCCCGCTGGGAAAGTATTTTTTTTTTGTTATACACGGCGGTCCGCCGAGTTTGGACAGTCGGGTTTATATACTGTCCTTTTCGCCGCAGCTTTTGTCTGCGGCCATACCACTCTGAACACGCCCGGTCTCGTCCGATCTCGGAAGCTAAGCAGGGTCGGGCCTGGTTAGTACTTGGATGGGAGACCGCCTGGGAATACCAGGTGCCGTAAGCTTTTCCTCATCCCTGAGGCTGCGGGCAAACAAAATGGAATTTTTTCATCCAAAAGTTGGAAATCAAGATGGTTGTCAATTTGAAGACTTGTGATTGATGACTTTCCTTGAGCAGTTGATTGATTTCATAGGTTGATTTTATTTATTTATTTATTTTTAATGACACAAGCATGGATGACGCCAGAGTAAAATGCCCATGTGTGATTATATATATAAAATTGTGCTTCCTTTGATTTTTAGATATTTTATTTGATCTGTATATTTGATGTTCATCATCTTTTAATTTGATCTTTGATCAGTGATTGAACAGCTGCGATTGGACAGCAGAGATTGGACCTCATTTGTATCCACACAGGATCGATTTCAGAATTAAATGTATTCCAAGATGATCAAGATCAAGAAGTTTAATGCATGAATAATTCTTTTGGAAAATATTTTCGCCGGATGCCATTTTTTGTGTTCTATGCTTTCGCCACAAGAGGGCGTAAGTACTCTGATGCTGAGAAATAGGGACTGCAGAAGAAGCGAGAGGAGCGAGAGAGAGAATGAGAGAAGAAGTATGCAGAGTTGATGTTCCAGAGCGAGTTGTACTCAAGATGTACTAAAGATGCACTAAAGATGTACTAAAGATGCACTAAAGATGTACTAAAGATGCACTAAAGATGTACTAAAGATGTACTAAAGATGTTCTGATAAAGTAAAGTGGTTGGAACTGCTACTGCCTTCTTATTTCCAACCAACACCACACCATTCCTGATGCAACTCTCTGCATTTATCCGGGCTTGAGACCGGCACAAGGGAGAAACTAGCAATGCTACGTTAGCTCCTGCTAACCGCACTACCGGTACTACCATGAGGTTGCATTGCCCTGTATGGTTTGATTTGTCTCTTTGATGTTCATCATCTTTTATTTGATCTGTATCTCTGATGTTCATCATCTTTTTTTTGATCTGTATCTTTGATGTTCATCATCTTTTATTTGATCTGTATCTTTGATGTTCATCATCTTTTATTTGATTTGTATCTTTGATGTTCATCATCTTTTATTTGATCTGTATCTTTGATGTTCATCATCTTTTATTTGATTTGTATCTTTGATGTTCATCATCTTTTAATTTGATCTTTGATCAGTGATTGAACAGCTGTGATTGGACAGCAAAGAATGAACCTTTTTGTATCGAGACAGGATGGATCTCAGAATTAAATGTGTTCCAAGATTGATCAAGAAGTTGATTGCATGCTTAATTTCTTTGGAAAATATTTACGCCGGATGCCTGGATACAAAGAACATCTCCCCGTCGGGGAACCGAACCCCGGTCTTCCGCGTGACAGGCGGAGATACAAGGTGACGCCCGCTGGGAAAGTATTTTTTTTTTTGTAATACACGGCGGTCCGCCGAGTTTGGACAGTCGTGTTTATATACTGTCCTTTTCGCCGCAGCTTTCGTCTACGGCCATACCACTCTGAACACTCCCGATCTCGTCCGATCTCGGAAGCTAAGCAGGGTCGGGCCTGGTTAGTACTTGGATGGGAGACCGCCTGGGAATACCAGGTGCCGTGAGCTTTTCCTCATCCCTGAGGCTGCGGGCAAACAAAATGGAATTTTTTCATCCAAAAGTCGGAAATCAAGATGGTTGTCAATTTGAAGACTTGTGATTGATGACTTTCCTTGAGCAGTTGATTGATTTCATAGGTTGATTTTATTTATTTATTTATTTTTAATGACACAAGCATGGATGACGCCAGAGTAAAATGACCATGTGTGATTATATATATAAAATTGTGCTTCCTTTGATTTTTAGATATTTTATTTGATCTGTATATTTGATGTTCATCATCTTTTAATTTGATCTTTGATCAGTGATTGAACAGCTGCGATTGGACAGCAGAGATTGGACCTTTTTTGTATCCAGACAGGATCGATTTCAGAATTAAATGTATTCCAAGATGATCAAGATCAAGAAGTTTAATGCATGAATAATTCTTTTGGAAAATATTTTCGCCGGATGCCATTTTTTGTGTTCTCTGCTTTCGCCACAAGAGGGCGTAAGTACTCTGATGCTGAGAAATAAGGACTGCAGAAGAAGCGAGAGGAGCGAGAGAGAGAATGAGAGAAGAAGAATGCAGAGTTGATGTTCCAGTGCGAGTTGTACTCAAGATGTACTAAAGATGCACTAAAGATGTACTAAAGATGCACTAAAGATGTACTAAAGATGCACTAAAGATGTACTAAAGATGTACTAAAGATGTTCTGATAAAGTAAAGTGGTTGGAACTGCTACTGCCTTCTTATTTCCAACCAACACCACACCATTCCTGATGCAACTCTCTGCATTTATCCGGGCTTGAGACCGGCACAAGGGAGAAACTAGCAATGCTACGTTAGCTCCTGCTAACCGCACTACCGGTACTACCATGAGGCTGCATTGCCCTGTATGGTTTGATTTGTCTCTTTGATGTTCATCATCTTTTATTTGATCTGTATCTCTGATGTTCATCATCTTTTATTTGATCTGTATCTTTGATGTTCATCATCTTTTATTTGATCTGTATCTTTGATGTTCATCATCTTTTATTTGATTTGTATCTTTGATGTTCATCATCTTTTATTTGATCTGTATCTTTGATGTTCATCATCTTTTATTTGATTTGTATCTTTGATGTTCATCATCTTTTAATTTGATCTTTGATCAGTGATTGAACAGCTGTGATTGGACAGCAAAGAATGAACCTTTTTGTATCGAGACAGGATGGATCTCAGAATTAAATGTGTTCCAAGATTGATCAAGAAGTTGATTGCATGCTTAATTTCTTTGGAAAATATTTACGCCGGATGCCTGGATACAAAGAACATCTCCCCGTCGGGGAACCGAACCCCGGTCTTCCGCGTGACAGGCGGAGATACAAGGTGACGCCCGCTGGGAAAGTATTTTTTTTTTTGTAATACACGGCGGTCCGCCGAGTTTGGACAGTCGTGTTTATATACTGTCCTTTTCGCCGCAGCTTTCGTCTACGGCCATACCACTCTGAACACTCCCGATCTCGTCCGATCTCGGAAGCTAAGCAGGGTCGGGCCTGGTTAGTACTTGGATGGGAGACCGCCTGGGAATACCAGGTGCCGTGAGCTTTTCCTCATCCCTGAGGCTGCGGGCAAACAAAATGGAATTTTTTCATCCAAAAGTCGGAAATCAAGATGGTTGTCAATTTGAAGACTTGTGATTGATGACTTTCCTTGAGCAGTTGATTGATTTCATAGGTTGATTTTATTTATTTATTTATTTTTAATGACACAAGCATGGATGACGCCAGAGTAAAATGACCATGTGTGATTATATATATAAAATTGTGCTTCCTTTGATTTTTAGATATTTTATTTGATCTGTATATTTGATGTTCATCATCTTTTAATTTGATCTTTGATCAGTGATTGAACAACTGCGATTGGACAGCAGAGATTGGACCTTTTTTGTATCCAGACAGGATCGATTTCAGAATTAAATGTATTCCAAGATGATCAAGATCAAGAAGTTTAATGCATGAATAATTCTTTTGGAAAATATTTTCGCCGGATGCCATTTTTTGTGTTCTCTGCTTTCGCCACAAGATGGCGTATGTACTCTGATGCTGAGAAATAAGGACTGCAGAAGAAGCGAGAGGAGCGAGAGAGAGAATGAGAGAAGAAGAATGCAGAGTTGATGTTCCAGTGCGAGTTGTACTCAAGATGTACTAAAGATGCACTAAAGATGTACTAAAGATGCACTAAAGATGTACTAAAGATGCACTAAAGATGTACTAAAGATGTACTAAAGATGTTCTGATAAAGTAAAGTGGTTGGAACTGCTACTGCCTTCTTATTTCCAACCAACACCACACCATTCCTGATGCAACTCTCTGCATTTATCCGGGCTTGAGACCGGCACAAGGGAGAAACTAGCAATGCTACGTTAGCTCCTGCTAACCGCACTACCGGTACTACCATGAGGCTGCATTGCCCTGTATGGTTTGATTTGTCTCTTTGATGTTCATCATCTTTTATTTGATCTGTATCTCTGATGTTCATCATCTTTTATTTGATCTGTATCTTTGATGTTCATCATCTTTTATTTGATCTGTATCTTTGATGTTCATCATCTTTTATTTGATTTGTATCTTTGATGTTCATCATCTTTTATTTGATCTGTATCTTTGATGTTCATCATCTTTTATTTGATTTGTATCTTTGATGTTCATCATCTTTTAATTTGATCTTTGATCAGTGATTGAACAGCTGTGATTGGACAGCAAAGAATGAACCTTTTTGTATCGAGACAGGATGGATCTCAGAATTAAATGTGTTCCAAGATTGATCAAGAAGTTGATTGCATGCTTAATTTCTTTGGAAAATATTTACGCCGGATGCCTGGATACAAAGAACATCTCCCTGTCGGGGAACCGAACCCCGGTCTTCCGCGTGACAGGCGGAGATACAAGGTGACGCCCGCTGGGAAAGTATTTTTTTTTTTGTAATACACGGCGGTCCGCCGAGTTTGGACAGTCGTGTTTATACACTGTCCTTTTCGCCGCAGCTTTCGTCTACGGCCATACCACTCTGAACACTCCCGATCTCGTCCGATCTCGGAAGCTAAGCAGGGTCGGGCCTGGTAAGCTCACCAGGGGGGTTTTGGACAAAAAATGAATGGCCGTAGGTTGCCAATTGAACCCGTATTGAGGCGAAGGGCTGCCTGAGCCTCCGTCGGACTTCTCGACGTCAATTTGCAATGTATCCTGCACGCAAATGACACCCCTATTGCGCTGTCATGAAAAATACACTAGGTGGCACCAAAAGCTCTTTTTCTCTTTTTTCATGGGGGGGGGGGACAAATGGTCCTTAAACTGGCCACTTACCTCATATGGGCGAAATCTTTGCGGGGGGGGGGTCCCAGCTGTACAAAGGTAAAGTAAACTGTCCACTTACCTCATGTATGCCAAATCAATGGGTCTTGGTTGGGGGGTCACTCGGGGGGGGGGGCCCTTGGTCCAAAAGGTCAATATATTGCCCACTTACCTCATATATGTCAAATCAATGGGTCTTGGTTGGGGGGGTCACTCGGGGGGGGGGGGCCTTTGTCCAAAAGGTCAATATCTTGCCCACTTACCTCATATATGTCAAATCAATGGGTCTTGGTTGGGGGGTCACTCGGGGGGGGGGGCTTTGTCCAAAAGGTCAATATCTTGCCCACTTACCTCATATATGTCAAATCAATGGGTCTTGGTTGGGGGGTCACTCGGGGGGGGGGCTTTGTCCAAAAGGTCAATATCTTGCCCACTTACCTCATATATGCCAAATCAATGGGTCTTGGGGGGGCGGTCCAAAAGGTCAATATCTTGCCCACTTACCTCATATACCCAAATCGATGGGTCTTGGTGGGGGGGGTCACTTGGGGGTAAGTGGGCAAGTTATCTACCCTATGGACAGCGATCGATTTCTGAGACATGTGGTAAGTGGACAAGTTATCGACCCTTTGGACACCCATTCATTTGGTCCCCCATTCATTTGGGACACATGTGGTAAGTGGGCAACTTATCGACCCTTTGGACAGCGATCGATTTCTGAGACATGTGGTAAGTGGGCAAGTTATCGACCCTTTGGACAGCGGTCGATTTCTGAGACATGTGGTAAGTGGGCAAGTTATCGACCCTTTGGACACATGTGGTAAGTGGGCAAGTTATCGACCCTTTGGACACCGCTCAATTTTTGAGACATGTGGTAAGTGGGCAAGTTATCGACCCTTTGGACACCCATTCATTTGGTCCCCCATTCATTTGGGACACATGTGGTAAGTGGGCAACTTATCGACCCTTTGGACAGCGATTGATTTCTGAGACATGTGGTAAGTGGGCAAGTTATCGACCCTTTGGACAGTGGTCGATTTCTGAGACATGTGGTAAGTGGGCAAGTTATCAACCCTTTGGACAGCGGTCGATTTCTGAGACATGTGGTAAGTGGGCAAGTTATCGACCCTTTGGACACCCATTCATTTTGAACACATGTGGTAAGTGGGCAAGTTATTGACCCTTTGGACACCCATTCATTTGGTGGCCCTTGGGGTACCCATTCAGTTTGGACACATGTGGTAAGTGGGCAAGTTATCGACCCTTTGGACACCGCTCAATTTTTGAGACATGTGGTAAGTGGGCAAGTTATTGACCCTTTGGACATCCATTCATTTGGTCCCCCATTCATTTGGGACACATGTGGTAAGTGGGCAAGTTATCGACCCTTTGGACAGCAGTCGATTTCTGAAACATGTGGTAAGTGGGCAAGTTATCGATCCTTTGGACAGCGATCGATTTCTGAGACATGTGGTAAGTGGGCAAGTTATCGACCCTTTGGACACCCATTCATTTTGAACACATGTGGTAAGTGGGCAAGTTATCGACCCTTTGGACACCGCTCAATTTTTGAAACATGTGGTAAGTGGGCAAGTTATCAACCCTTTGGACACCCATTCATTTGGTCCCCCATTCATTTGGGACACATGTGGTAAGTGGGCAAGTTATTGACCCTTTGGACAGCGATCAATTTCTGAGACATGTGGTAAGTGGGCAAGTTATCGACCCTTTGGACAGCAGTCGATTTCTGAGACATGTGGTAAGTGGGCAAGTTATCGACCCTTTGGACAGCAGTCGATTTCTGAGACATGTGGTAAGTGGGCAAGTTATCGACCCTTTGGACACCCATTCATTTGGTGGCCCTTGGGGTACACATTCAGTTTGGACACATGTGGTAAGTGGGCAAGTTATCGACCCTTTGGACACATGTGGTAAGTGGGCAACTTATCGACCCTTTGGACACCCATTCATTTGGTGGCCCTTTGGACACCCATTCATTTTGAACACATGTGGTAAGTGGGCAAGTTATCGACCCTTTGGACACCGCTCAATTTTTGAGACATGTGGTAAGTGGGCAAGTTATCAACCCTTTGGACACCCATTCATTTGGTCCCCCATTCATTTGGGACACATGTGGTAAGTGGGCAAGTTATCGACCCTTTGGACAGCAATCAATTTCTGAGACATGTGGTAAGTGGGCAAGTTATCGACCCTTTGGACAGCAGTCGATTTCTGAGACATGTGGTAAGTGGGCAAGTTATCGACCCTTTGGACAGCAGTCGATTTCTGAGACATGTGGTAAGTGGGCAAGTTATCGACCCTTTGGACACATGTGGTAAGTGGGCAAGTTATCGACCCTTTGGACACCCATTCATTTGGTGGCCCTTGGGGTACCCATTCAGTTTGGACACATGTGTTAAGTGGGCAAGTTATCGACCCTTTGGACACATGTGGTAAGTGGGCAAGTTATCGACCCTTTGGACACCCATTCATTTGGTGGCCCTTTGGACACCCATTCATTTTGAACACATGTGGTAAGTGGGCAAGTTATCGACCCTTTGGACACCGCTCAATTTTTGAGACATGTGGTAAGTGGGCAAGTTATCAACCCTTTGGACACCCATTCATTTGGTCCCCCATTCATTTGGGACACATGTGGTAAGTGGGCAAGTTATCGACCCTTTGGACAGCAGTCGATTTCTGAGACATGTGGTAAGTGGGCAAGTTATCGACCCTTTGGACAGCAGTCGATTTCTGAGACATGTGGTAAGTGGGCAAGTTATAGACCCTTTGGACACCCATTCATTTGGTCCCCCATTCATTTGGGACACATGTGGTAAGTGGGCAAGTTATCGACCCTTTGGACAGCAGTCGATTTCTGAGACATGTGGTAAGTGGGCAAGTTATCGACCCTTTGGACAGCAGTCGATTTCTGAGACATGTGGTAAGTGGGCAAGTTATCGACCCTTTGGACAGCAGTCGATTTCTGAGACATGTGGTAAGTGGGCAAGTTATCGACCCTTTGGACACATGTGGTAAGTGGGCAAGTTATCGACCCTTTGGATACATGTGGTAAGTGGGCAAGTTATCGACCCTTTGGACAGCGATCGATTTCTGAGACATGTGGTAAGTGGGCAAGTTATCGACCCTTTGGACACATGTGGTAAGTGGGCAAGTTATCGACCCTTTGGACACCCATTCATTTGGTGGCCCTAGGGGTACCCATTCAGTTTGGACACATGTGGTAAGTGGGCAAGTTATCGACCCTTTGGACACATGTGGTAAGTGGGCAAGTTATCGACCCTTTGGACACCCATTCATTTGGTGGCCCTTGGGGTACCCATTCAGTTTGGACACATGTGGTAAGTGGGCAAGTTATCGACCCTTTGGACACATGTGGTAAGTGGGCAAGTTATCGACCCTTTGGACACCCATTCAGTTGGTGGCCCTTGGGGTACCCATTCAGTTTGGACACATGTGGTAAGTGGGCAAGTTATCGACCCTTTGGACACATGTGGTAAGTGGGCAAGTTATCGACCCTTTGGACACCCATTCATTTGGTGGCCCTTTGGACACCCATTCATTTGGTGGCCCTTTGGACACCCATTCATTTTGAACACATGTGGTAAGTGGGCAAGTTATCGACCCTTTGGACACCGCTCAATTTTTGAGACATGTGGTAAGTGGGCAAGTTATCAACCCTTTGGACACCCATTCATTTGGTCCCCCATTCATTTGGGACACATGTGGTAAGTGGGCAAGTTATCGACCCTTTGGACAGCGATCAATTTCTGACACATGTGGTAAGTGGGCAAGTTATCGACCCTTTGGACAGCAGTCGATTTCTGAGACATGTGGTAAGTGGGCAAGTTATCGACCCTTTGGACAGCAGTCGATTTCTGAGACATGTGGTAAGTGGGCAAGTTATCGACCCTTTGGACACATGTGGTAAGTGGGCAAGTTATCGACCCTTTGGACACCCATTCATTTTGAACACATGTGGTAAGTGGGCAAGTTATCGACCCTTTGGACACATGTGGTAAGTGGGCAAGTTATCGACCCTTTGGACACCCATTCATTTGGTGGCCCTTGGGGTACCCATTCAGTTTGGACACATGTGGTAAGTGGGCAAGTTATCGACCCTTTGGACACATGTGGTAAGTGGGCAACTTATCGACCCTTTGGACACCCATTCATTTGGTGGCCCTTGGGGTACCCATTCAGTTTGGACACATGTGGTAAGTGGGCAAGTTATCGACCCTTTGGACACCCATTCATTTGGTGGCCCTTTGGACACCCATTCATTTTGAACACATGTGGTAAGTGGGCAAGTTATCAACCCTTTGGACACCGCTCAATTTTTGAGACATGTGGTAAGTGGGCAAGTTATCGACCCTTTGGACACCCATTCATTTGGTCCCCCATTCATTTGGGACACATGTGGTAAGTGGGCAAGTTATCGACCCTTTGGACAGCGATCAATTTCTGAGACATGTGGTAAGTGGGCAAGTTATCGACCCTTTGGACAGCAGTCGATTTCTGAGACATGTGGTAAGTGGGCAAGTTATCGACCCTTTGGACAGCAGTCGATTTCTGAGACATGTGGTAAGTGGGCAAGTTATCGACCCTTTGGACCAAGCCCCCCCCCCCCGAGTGACCCCCAACCAAGACCCATTGATTTGGCATATATGAGGTAAGTGGGCAAGATATTGACCTTTTGGACCGCCCCCCAAGTGACCCCCCCCACCAAGACCCATTGATTTGGGTATATGAGGTAAGTGGGCAAGATATTGACCTTTTGGACCAAGCCCCCCCCCCCCCGAGTGACCCCCCAACCAAGACCCATTGATTTGGCATATATGAGGTAAGTGGGCAAGATATTGACCTTTTGGACCGCCCCCCAAGTGACCCCCCCACCAAGACCCATTGATTTGGGTATATGAGGTAAGTGGGCAAGATATTGACCTTTTGGACCAAGCCCCCCCCCCCCCGAGTGACCCCCCAACCAAGACCCATTGATTTGGCATATATGAGGTAAGTGGGCAAAATATTGACCTTTTGGACCGCCCCCCAAGTGACCCCCCCACCAAGACCCATTGATTTGGGTATATGAGGTAAGTGGGCAATATATTGACCTTTATGACACACGTGGCACCCCCCACGTGACCCCCACCACCAAGCCCCATTGGTTTGGCAAATATTAGGTAAGTTGGCAGGATATTGACCTATTGGGAACCACCTGACCCCTCCCCACGTGACCCCCCCACATGACCTCCCCACTCTATCCCCCCACCAACAACCCTTTTCCAAGATGAGTGCTGGCCCCTGAGAGGCTGTGGGGGAGGGGTGGAAGGACAGAGAATGGAATGTGCCGCTCGTTAAGGGTGTGAAAAGCCCCCACAGCTGGTGACAGGGCTCTTTAACTCTGAAAAACAATGTAAAAAAAAATAAAGGTCCCCAATTTATGTATTTGTCTTTCTTCTAATGTTAACTTATTATAACTACTTTATTAGGCTTATTTAATAATATTATTAAAATTATATTTGTTGTTTTTAGACCTTCCGTTTCGGTTTTTTGCACGTCACGAGGCCGTGCCTGGTCGTAGCGACACGGGACCACGACCATTGGATTCGTCTCGGTCCGCTGATGCGTTTTGATGTGTTGTTTGTCCCGTTTCGCCCTCGGAAAACGGAACCTTCCCTCCCAAACGGACAGGGGCACACTGCTCAAAGCCATGCCCAGAAAGGTGCACTGCGCGGCGGGTAGATTTACAGCGCGAGGGGGGGTCATTTAGGGGCCCGTGGGGTCACTTCCCGGGCACCCAGAAGGTCGTGCTTGGTGTCAACGGATACCTGACAGTTCACACAATCACTCCGACCACACGTGTCATGCGTTTCACGTGACCTTTGAGCACGGCGGGTCAATAGAACACTTCCAGACAGTCTGAGGTCAGAGGTGAAGCCGCAGTGGACCCACTGCCTCACCGCTGTTTCCTCTGGAGCGATTGGGCTGAAATTTTAATATGTTATTCGGACCCGGAGGACGACCGGGTCTGAGGTGGTTTGACCCCTCTCGGCCTTTTCGTTTGCCCGTGGCGGGGCGTTGCTCTTTGAAGTTTTTCATCCCACAGGACCCGCTAAACTCGGCCCCCGTAGCTCCGACCGGGTTCAAACTTTCAGGGAGCCCTCGTCTGCCGCCTCTGAACCAGAATCCAGAGTTTGGTGGAACTGGCCCTCTGCGAAGGGCCCTTCCCGTACTGGAAGGGCCCGCGCTAGGCTTCCTCACACATGACCCCTGTGGGGTCGGGCCCGCAGCTCCCATACCGTGACACTCAGACAGCTGAAAGCGACAGGACGCGTTCCTGGGGTACCCTGCATGAGAACTGGGGGACGTGTTTGAAAAGTTTCGGTGCCCGGGTCAACCGGCCACCTGTGGATGGTGTCAGGTCACACCAGACTCAGCCAGCCTTTTTTGGTGGATCCCAGGGTTATGATCAATCTTTCCTCTGGAGCGATTGGGCTGAATTTTTTATATGTTATTCTCTGCTCAAGGTGGAGTGGTTGTGCACTGGTTTGACCTCTCTCGGCCTTGCGGTTTGCCCGTGGCGGGCCGTTTTGGGTGGGATTTGGCGACCTTTGGGGCCGCGTCTCTCGGCCCCCGTAGCACCGAACGACTTGAAACTTTCAGGAGGCCCTCGGCTGACGCCCCCGAACCGGAATCCAGAGGGGGCGCTGGAGGGGGCGCTGGCCCGTAGGGACGGCTACTTCCTGTGTGGGAGGGGCCAGCGACACGCTTCCTCCAGATTCTGATTCTACACCTCAGGGAGATGCCCCGGTGCTGTTTCCAGGGCGGCAGCTGCATGGCAAGCCAAATGAGGCCCAGAAAGCAGACTGCGCGCTGCGAGGTCAAAGGGGGTGGGAGGCCGTATTTGAGGGGAAAACAGACATTTTGAGGGCACGTCGACATGGTCCCTCTCACGTGAAAGCACACCGGCACCACTGGATCCGGCTCGACGAGCAGATGTCAGCCGATGCCTCGTTTGGCCCCGAAATCAGAGGGAGGTCACGTGCTAAAACGCCACGCTATGCTACCTTCCCTTTTTTCCCCGCCGCGCGGCCGTGCCTTGTCGTACAGACACGTGGCCGCCACCGTCGGATTCGTCTCTTTCCGCTGATGTGGTTTGATGTGCTGTTTTTCCCGGTACGCGTTTTAAAAGCGCGGGGTGACCTGGGAGAGCGCTAGGCCCAAAGCCTTAGCATACCAGGTTTTCGCCCGCCGCGCGGCCGGGCTGCGTCGTAGCGACACGGGAGTGCTACCGTTGGATTCCCCTCGATCCGCTGATGCTGTATGATGTGCAGTTTGACCTGCAGGGTCATGACCTGCATGTAAAGCCTGTCTGTTCACTCTGCCTTTGACCCGGCTGCATCAGGCCAAAAAGCAAAAACTCTCCCATTTTTCACGGCTCACAGGCAGGTCGCACAGCTTTGACCCCGGGCTCGTTGGAATCGGCTCGGTCTCTACATTGTATCCCCCCCCAAGCCAAGTCAAAATCCCTAAAGGTCAGCCCCCCAGAGAGGTGAACATGCTGACCGCTGCAGCCAGAGAGAGGAGCTCTTAGCTCTGGGTGCATGAAGACCAAGTTCAAACGCTTCTCACGGCTGACAGGAAGGTCGTAGGCAGTCATGCTTGGTCTTGTTGGATTCGGCTCGATCTGCTGATGCGGATTGACACCTTGTTTGTCCCAGTACAAGTTAATAAAGTGGAACCCGGATCAAAACCATACAGGCAAAGAACAGTGAATTGCTAGCGGGTGATTGCCAGGCCTGTTAGGGTCAGTTCCCATGCAGGCAGGATGTAAAGCCAGGTGTCACTGGATGCCTGACAGACCGGAAAACACACCTAAAGTCATGTTTGGTTCCTGCAGGGTCATGACCTGCATGTACGGCCTGTCTGTTCACTCGGCCTTGCGAGCGAGGTGCTGCATGCATGGATTTGTGAACAGGCCGAAAAGCAAAAACTCTCCCATTTTTCACGGCTCACAGGAAGGTCGCACAGCTTTGAGGCCGGGCTCGTTGGAATCGGCTCGGTCTCTACATTGTATCCCCCCCCAAGCCAAGTCAAAATCCCTAAAGGTCAGCCCCCCAGAGAGGTGAACATGCTGACCGCTGCAGCCAGAGAAAGCTGCTCTCTGCTGTCTGCATGTTTGGTTCCTACAGTGTTATGACCTGCCTGTATTTGTACTGCAATACTTGCTCATGTGTGACTGTACTTGTACTCTACAGTCTGTCTAATAAGTATATTCATCATTATCATGAAGCCTGTGTGTTCACTGGGCCTTTTGACCTGGCAGCTGCACGGATTTCTGTCTGATCAGCCGAAAAGCAAAAACTCTCCCATTTTTCACGGCTCACAGGAAGGTCGCACAGCTTTGACCCCGGGCTCGTTGGAATCGGCTCGGTCTCTACATTGTATCCCCCCCCAAGCCAAGTCAAAATCCCTAAAGGTCAGCCCCCCAGAGGGGTGAACATGCTGACCGCTGCAGCCAGAGAAAGCTGCTCTCTGCTGTCTGCATGTTTGGTTCCTACAGTGTCATGACCTGCCTGTACTTGTACTGCAATACTTGCTCATGTGTGACTGTACTTGTACTCTACAGTCTATCTAATAAGTATATTCATCATTATCATGAAGCCTGTGTGTTCACTGGGCCTTTTGACCTGGCAGCTGCACGGATTTGTGACTGATCAGCCGAAAAGCAAAAACTCTCCCATTTTTCACGGCTCACAGGAAGGTCGCACAGCTTTGACCCCGGGCTCGTTGGAATCGGCTCGGTCTCTACATTGTATCCCCCCCCAAGCCAAGTCAAAATCCCTAAAGGTCAGCCCCCCAGAGAGGTGAACATGCTGACCCCTGCACCCAGAGAAAGGAGCTCTCTGCTGTCTGCATGTTTGGTTCCTCCAGTGTCATGAGCTGCCTGTACTTCTACTGCAATACATGCTCATGTGTAACTGTACTTGTACTCTACAGTCTATCTAATAAGTATATTCATCATTATCATGAAGCCTGTGTGTTCACTCGGCCTTTTGACCTGGCAGCTGCACGGATTTCTGTCTGATCAGCCGAAAAGCAAAAACTCTCCCATTTTTCACGGCTCACAGGAAGGTCGCACAGCTTTGACCCCGGGCTCGTTGGAATCGGCTCGGTCTCTACATTGTATCCCCCCCCAAGCCAAGTCAAAATCCCTAAAGGTCAGCCCCCCAGAGAGGTGAACATGCTGACCGCTGCAGCCAGAGAGAGGAGCGCTTAGCTCTGGGTGCATGAAGACCAAGTTCAAACGCTTCTCACGGCTGACAGGAAGGTCGTAGCCCTTAGTGCCTGGTACCGTTGCGTCCGTCTCGATGAGGAGATGTTAACTGACCCCTTGTTTGCCCGTGGGGTCAAAGGCCAGCTTTAATAGCGAATGAATACCTTCCGTTAAGGTTTTTCACACGCCACGCAGCCGTGCGGCGTCGTACCGTGACAAGACAGGTACCGTTGCGTCCGTCTCAATTAGGAGATGCTAACCGACGCCTCGTTTGCCCCCGGGGGTCAAAGGGGGGCTTTAATAAGGCGCTACTACACTCCCGTTACGGTTATATAACGCTTTGTCGTAGAGCCACGGGACTGGTACCATTGGATTCGGCTCGATTTGCTGATGCTGATTCATATAAAGTTTGTCCTGGTACTCATTGGCAAAGACCCCCCAGCAAGACCCTTTTATTTGACACATTTGGTAAGTTGCCAAAAAATGTACCTAAATGACACCTTGGACCCCCCCGCCCCAAGTGACCCCCAGCAAGTGACCCCCCCCCCGTGACCCCCCCAAGTGACCCCTCCACCAACCCCCATTGATTTGGCACACATTAGGTAAGTTGCCAAAATATGTACCTTTTTGACACCTTGGGACCCCCCCCCCCCATGTGACCCCCCCTCCCCAAAGTGACCCCCCAAGTGACCACTCCACCAACCCCCATTGATTTGGCACACATTAGGTAAGTTGCCAAAATATGTACCTTTTTGACACCTTGGACCCCCCCCCGGAGTGACCCCCCCACCCCAAAGTGACCCCCCCAAGTGACCCCCCCACCAACCCCCATTGATTTGGCACACATTAGGTAAGTTGCCAAAATATATACCTTTCTGACACCTTGGACCCCCCCCCGGAGTGACCCCCCCACCCCAAAGTGACCCCCCCAAGTGACCCCCCACCAACCCCCATTGATTTGGCACACATTAGGTAAGTTGCCAAAATATATACCTTTGCGACACCTTGGACCCCCCCAAAAGACCCCTCCATCAAAAGCCATTGATGGAGGTAAGTTGACAACCTGCGGACCATTTGGACAGTGGGGACCCCCCTCACATGCTCCCCCTGGTGTCGGAAAGCCGGAAATGTCCATTAACCCCATAGATTTTGAGGGGGCCCCCCATCCGGGGGGGGCGCGTTGCGGGGGGGGCGACCCCCCACGATCGTAGCTGGGGCCGCCCCGGACGCGGGGGGGTCGCCCCCCGATTTTTAGCGTACCCCGAAAAAAAAGTAATCTGGGGGTCAAGCCGGTGGTGCCACCGTCAACGCAATATGCCCCGACTTGACACCGTTTCGGAAACAGTTGGGCTAAGGTTGGTTAGTACTTGGATGGGAGACCGCCTGGGAATACCAGGTGCCGTAAGCTTTTCCTCATCCCTGAGGCTGCGGGCAAACAAAATGGAATTTTTTCATCCAAAAGTCGGAAATCAAGATGGTTGTCAATTTGAAGACTTGTGATTGATGACTTTCCTTGAGCAGTTGATTGATTTCATAGGTTGATTTTATTTATTTATTTATTTTTAATGACACAAGCATGGATGACGCCAGAGTAAAATGACCATGTGTGATTATATATATAAAATTGTGCTTCCTTTGATTTTTAGATATTTTATTTGATCTGTATCTTTGATGTTCATCATCTTTTAATTTGATCTTTGATCAGTGACTGAACAGCTGTGATTGGACAGCAGAGATTGGACCTTTTTTGTATCCAGACAGGATCGATTTCAGAATTAAATGTATTCCAAGATTGATCAAGATCAAGAAGTTTAATGCATGAATAATTCTTTTGGAAAATATTTTCGCCGGATGCCATTTTTTGTGTTCTATGCTTTCGCCACAAGAGGGCGTAAGTACTCTGATGCTGAGAAATAGGGACTGCAGAAGAAGCGAGAGGAGCGAGAGAGAGAATGAGAGAAGAAGAATGCAGAGTTGATGTTCCAGTGCGAGTTGTACTCAAGATGTACTAAAGATGCACTAAAGATGTACGAAAGATGTACTAAAGATGTACGAAAGATGTACTAAAGATGTACTAAAGATGTACTAAAGATGTTCTGATAAAGTTAAGTGGTTGGAACTGCTACTGCCTTCTTATTTCCAACCAACACCACACCATTCCTGATGCAACTCTCTGCATTTATCCGGGCTTGAGACCGGCACAAGGGAGATACTAGCAATGCTACCTTAGCTCCTGCTAACCGCACTACCGGTACTACCATGAGGCTGCATTGCCCTGTATGGTTTGATTTGTATCTTTGATGTTCAACATCTTTTATTTGATCTGTATCTTTGATGTTCATCATCTTTTATTTGATCTGTATCTTTGATGTTCATCATCTTTTATTTGATTTGTATCTTTGATGTTCATCATCTTTTAATTTGATCTTTGATCAGTGATTGAACAGCTGTGATTGGACAGCAAAGAATGAACCTTTTTGTATCGAGACAGGATGGATCTCAGAATTAAATGTGTTCCAAGATTGATCAAGAAGTTGATTGCATGCTTAATTTCTTTGGAAAATCTTTACGCCGGATGCCTGGATACAAAGAACATCTCCCCGTCGGGGAACCGAACCCCGGTCTTCCGCGTGACAGGCGGAGATACAAGGTGACGCCCGCTGGGAAAGTTTTTTTTTTTTGTTATACACGGCGCTCCGCCGAGTTTGGACAGTCGTGTTTATATACTTCCTTTTCGCCGCAGCTTTCGTCTACGGCCATACCACTCTGAACACGCCCGATCTCGTCCGATCTCGGAAGCTGAGCAGGGTCGGGCCTGGTTAGTACTTGGATGGGAGACCGCCTGGGAATACCAGGTGCCGTAAGCTTTTCCTCATCCCTGAGGCTGCGGGCAAACAAAATGGAATTTTTTCATCCAAAAGTCGGAAATCAAGATGGTTGTCAATTTGAAGACTTGTGATTGACGACTTTCCTTGAGCAGTTGATTGATTTCATAGGTTGATTTTATTTATTTATTTATTTTTAATGACACAAGCATGGATGACGCCAGAGTAAAATGACCATGTGTGATTATATATATAAAATTGTGCTTCCTTTGATTTTTAGATATTTTATTTGATCTGTATATTTGATGTTCATCATCTTTTAATTTGATCTTTGATCAGTGATTGAACAGCTGCGATTGGACAGCAGAGATTGGACCTTTTTTGTATCCACACAGGATCGATTTCAGAATTAAATGTATTCCAAGATGATCAAGATCAAGAAGTTTAATGCATGAATAATTCTTTTGGAAAATATTTTCGCCGGATGCCATTTTTTGTGTTCTATGCTTTCGCCACAAGAGGGCGTAAGTACTCTGATGCTGAGAAATAGGGACTGCAGAAGAAGCGAGAGGAGCGAGAGAGAGAATGAGAGAAGAAGAATGCAGAGTTGATGTTCCAGAGCGAGTTGTACTCAAGATGTACTAAAGGTGCACTAAAGATGTACTAAAGATGTACTAAAGATGTACTAAAGATGTTCTGATAAAGTTAAGTGGTTGGAACTGCTACTGCCTTCTTATTTCCAACCAACACCACACCATTCCTGATGCAACTCTCTGCATTTATCCGGGCTTGAGACCGGCACAAGGGAGATACTAGCAATGCTACGTTAGCTCCTGCTAACCGCACTACCCGTACTACCATGAGGCTGCATTGCCCTGTATGGTTTGATTTGTATCTTTGATGTTCATCATCTTTTATTTGATCTGTATCTTTGATGTTCATCATCTTTTATTTGATCTGTATCTTTGATGTTCATCATCTTTTATTTGATCTGTATCTTTGATGTTCATCATCTTTTATTTGATTTGTATCTTTGATGTTCATCATCTTTTAATTCGATCTTTGATCAGTGATTGAACAGCTGTGATTGGACAGCAAAGAATGAACCTTTTTGTATCGAGACAGGATGGATCTCAGAATTAAATGTGTTCCAAGATTGATCAAGAAGTTGATTGCATGCTTAATTTCTTTGGAAAATATTTACGCCGGATGCCTGGATACAAAGAACATCTCCCCGTCGGGGAACCGAACCCCGGTCTTCCGCGTGACAGGCGGAGATACAAGGTGACGCCCGCTGGGAAAGTATTTGTTTTTTTTTAATACACGGCGGTCTGCCGAGTTTGGACAGTCGTGTTTATATACTGTCCTTTTCGCCACGGCTTTCGTGTACGGCCATACCACTCTGAACACGCCCGGTCTCGTCCGATCTCGGAAGCTAAGCAGGGTCGGGCCTGGTTGGTACTTGGGTGGGAGACCGCCTGGGAATACCGGGTGCCGTAAGCTTTTCCTCATCCCTGAGGCTGCGGGCAAACAAAATGGAATTTTTTCATCCAAAAGTCGGAAATCAAGATGGTTGTCAATTTGAAGACTTGTGATTGATGACTTTCCTTGAGCAGTTGATTGATTTCATAGGTTGATTTTATTTATTTATTTGTAATGACACAAGCATGGATGACGCCAGAGTAAAATGACCATGTGTGATTATATATATAAAATTGTGCTTCCTTTGATTTGTAGATATTTTATTTGATCTGTATATTTGATGTTCATCATCTTTTAATTTGATCTTTGATCAGTGATTGAACAGCTGCGATTGGACAGCAGAGATTGGACCTTTTTTGTATCCAGACAGGATCGATTTCAGAATTAAATGTATTCCAAGATGATCAAGATCAAGAAGTTTATTGCATGCATAATTATTTTGGAAAATATTTTCGCCGGATGCCATTTTTTGTGTTCTATGCTTTCGCCACAAGAGGGCGTAAGTACTCTGATGCTGAGAAATAGGGACTGCAGAAGAAGCGAGAGGAGCGAGAGAGAGAATGAGAGAAGAAGAATGCAGAGTTGATGTTCCAGAGCGAGTTGTACTCAAGATGTACTAAAGGTGCACTAAAGATGTACTAAAGATGTACTAAAGATGTACTAAAGATGTACTAAAGATGTTCTGATAAAGTTAAGTGGTTGGAACTGCTACTGCCTTCTTATTTCCAACCAACACCACACCATTCCTGATGCAACTCTCTGCATTTATCCGGGCTTGAGACTGGCACAAGGGAGATACTAGCAATGCTACGTTAGCTCCTGCTAACCGCACTACCCGTACTACCATGAGACTGCATTGCCCTGTATGGTTTGATTTGTATCTTTGATGTTCATCATCTTTTATTTGATCTGTATCTTTGATGTTCATCATCTTTTATTTGATCTGTATCTTTGATGTTCATCATCTTTTATTTGATCTGTATCTTTGATGTTCATCATCTTTTAATTTGATCTTTGATCAGTGATTGAACAGCTGTGATTGGACAGCAAAGAATGAACCTTTTTGTATCGAGACAGGATGGATCTCAGAATTAAATGTGTTCCAAGATTGATCAAGAAGTTGATTGCATGCTTAATTTCTTTGGAAAATCTTTACGCCGGATGCCTGGATACAAAGAACATCTCCCCGTCGGGGAACCGAACCCCGGTCTTCCGCGTGACAGGCGGAGATACAAGGTGACGCCCGCTGGGAAAGTATTTTTTTTTTGTTATACACGGCGCTCCGCCGAGTTTGGACAGTCGTGTTTATATACTTCCTTTTCGCCGCAGCTTTCGTCTACGGCCATACCACTCTGAACACGCCCGATCTCGTCCGATCTCGGAAGCTGAGCAGGGTCGGGCCTGGTTAGTACTTGGATGGGAGACCGCCTGGGGATACCAGGTGCCGTAAGCTTTTCCTCATCCCTGAGGCTGCGGGCAAACAAAATGGAATTTTTTCATCCAAAAGTCGGAAATCAAGATGGTTGTCAATTTGAAGACTTGTGATTGATGACTTTCCTTGAGCAGTTGATTGATTTCATAGGTTGATTTTATTTATTTATTTATTTTTAATGACACAAGCATGG
Source organism: Brachionichthys hirsutus (assembly GCF_040956055.1). Lineage (NCBI taxonomy): Eukaryota > Metazoa > Chordata > Actinopteri > Lophiiformes > Brachionichthyidae > Brachionichthys > Brachionichthys hirsutus. The sequence continues at coordinate 689,696 of NW_027180315.1, read as the reverse complement.
ATGACGCCAGAGTAAAATGACCATGTGTGATTATATATATAAAATTGTGCTTCCTTTGATTTTTAGATATTTTATTTGATCTGTATATTTGATGTTCATCATCTTTTAATTTGATCTTTGATCAGTGATTGAACAGCTGCGATTGGACAGCAGAGATTGGACCTTTTTTGTATCCACACAGGATCGATTTCAGAATTAAATGTATTCCAAGATGATCAAGATCAAGAAGTTTAATGCATGAATAATTCTTTTGGAAAATATTTTCGCCGGATGCCATTTTTTGTGTTCTATGCTTTCGCCACAAGAGGGCGTAAGTACTCTGATGCTGAGAAATAGGGACTGCAGAAGAAGCGAGAGGAGCGAGAGAGAGAATGAGAGAAGAAGAATGCAGAGTTGATGTTCCAGAGCGAGTTGTACTCAAGATGTACTAAAGGTGCACTAAAGATGTACTAAAGATGTACTAAAGATGTACTAAAGATGTTCTGATAAAGTTAAGTGGTTGGAACTGCTACTGCCTTCTTATTTCCAACCAACACCACACCATTCCTGATGCAACTCTCTGCATTTATCCGGGCTTGAGACCGGCACAAGGGAGATACTAGCAATGCTACGTTAGCTCCTGCTAACCGCACTACCCGTACTACCATGAGGCTGCATTGCCCTGTATGGTTTGATTTGTATCTTTGATGTTCATCATCTTTTATTTGATCTGTATCTTTGATGTTCATCATCTTTTATTTGATCTGTATCTTTGATGTTCATCATCTTTTATTTGATCTGTATCTTTGATGTTCATCATCTTTTATTTGATTTGTATCTTTGATGTTCATCATCTTTTAATTCGATCTTTGATCAGTGATTGAACAGCTGTGATTGGACAGCAAAGAATGAACCTTTTTGTATCGAGACAGGATGGATCTCAGAATTAAATGTGTTCCAAGATTGATCAAGAAGTTGATTGCATGCTTAATTTCTTTGGAAAATATTTACGCCGGATGCCTGGATACAAAGAACATCTCCCCGTCGGGGAACCGAACCCCGGTCTTCCGCGTGACAGGCGGAGATACAAGGTGACGCCCGCTGGGAAAGTATTTGTTTTTTTTTTAATACACGGCGGTCTGCCGAGTTTGGACAGTCGTGTTTATATACTGTCCTTTTCGCCACGGCTTTCGTGTACGGCCATACCACTCTGAACACGCCCGGTCTCGTCCGATCTCGGAAGCTAAGCAGGGTCGGGCCTGGTTGGTACTTGGATGGGAGACCGCCTGGGAATACCGGGTGCCGTAAGCTTTTCCTCATCCCTGAGGCTGCGGGCAAACAAAATGGAATTTTTTCATCCAAAAGTCGGAAATCAAGATGGTTGTCAATTTGAAGACTTGTGATTGATGACTTTCCTTGAGCAGTTGATTGATTTCATAGGTTGATTTTATTTATTTATTTGTAATGACACAAGCATGGATGACGCCAGAGTAAAATGACCATGTGTGATTATATATATAAAATTGTGCTTCCTTTGATTTGTAGATATTTTATTTGATCTGTATATTTGATGTTCATCATCTTTTAATTTGATCTTTGATCAGTGATTGAACAGCTGCGATTGGACAGCAGAGATTGGACCTTTTTTGTATCCAGACAGGATCGATTTCAGAATTAAATGTATTCCAAGATGATCAAGATCAAGAAGTTTATTGCATGCATAATTATTTTGGAAAATATTTTCGCCGGATGCCATTTTTTGTGTTCTATGCTTTCGCCACAAGAGGGCGTAAGTACTCTGATGCTGAGAAATAGGGACTGCAGAAGAAGCGAGAGGAGCGAGAGAGAGAATGAGAGAAGAAGAATGCAGAGTTGATGTTCCAGAGCGAGTTGTACTCAAGATGTACTAAAGGTGCACTAAAGATGTACTAAAGATGTACTAAAGATGTACTAAAGATGTACTAAAGATGTTCTGATAAAGTTAAGTGGTTGGAACTGCTACTGCCTTCTTATTTCCAACCAACACCACACCATTCCTGATGCAACTCTCTGCATTTATCCGGGCTTGAGACCGGCACAAGGGAGATACTAGCAATGCTACGTTAGCTCCTGCTAACCGCACTACCCGTACTACCATGAGGCTGCATTGCCCTGTATGGTTTGATTTGTATCTTTGATGTTCATCATCTTTTATTTGATCTGTATCTTTGATGTTCATCATCTTTTATTTGATCTGTATCTTTGATGTTCATCATCTTTTATTTGATCTGTATCTTTGATGTTCATCATCTTTTATTTGATTTGTATCTTTGATGTTCATCATCTTTTAATTTGATCTTTGATCAGTGATTGAACAGCTGTGATTGGACAGCAAAGAATGAACCTTTTTTGTGTCGAGACAGGATGGATCTCAGAATTAAATGTGTTCCAAGATTGATCAAGAAGTTGATTGCATGCTTAATTTCTTTGGAAAATATTTACGCCGGATGCCTGGATACAAAGAACATCTCCCCGTCGGGGAACCGAACCCCGGTCTTCCGCGTGACAGGCGGAGATACAAGGTGACGCCCGCTGGGAAAGTATTTGTTTTTTTTTAATACACGGCGGTCTGCCGAGTTTGGACAGTCGTGTTTATATACTGTCCTTTTCGCCACGGCTTTCGTCTACGGCCATACCACTCTGAACACGCCCGATCTCGTCCGATCTCGGAAGCTAAGCAGGGTCGGGCCTGGTTGGTACTTGGATGGGAGACCGCCTGGGAATACCGGGTGCCGTAAGCTTTTCCTCATCCCTGAGGCTGCGGGCAAACAAAATGGAATTTTTTCATCCAAAAGTCGGAAATCAAGATGGTTGTCAATTTGAAGACTTGTGATTGATGACTTTCCTTGAGCAGTTGATTGATTTCATAGGTTGATTTTATTTATTTATTTGTAATGACACAAGCATGGATGACGCCAGAGTAAAATGACCATGTGTGATTATATATATAAAATTGTGCTTCCTTTGATTTGTAGATATTTTATTTGATCTGTATATTTGATGTTCATCATCTTTTAATTTGATCTTTGATCAGTGATTGAACAGCTGCGATTGGACAGCAGAGATTGGACCTTTTTTGTATCCAGACAGGATCGATTTCAGAATTAAATGTATTCCAAGATGATCAAGATCAAGAAGTTTATTGCATGCATAATTATTTTGGAAAATATTTTCGCCGGATGCCATTTTTTGTGTTCTATGCTTTCGCCACAAGAGGGCGTAAGTACTCTGATGCTGAGAAATAGGGACTGCAGAAGAAGCGAGAGGAGCGAGAGAGAGAATGAGAGGAGAAGAATGCAGAGTTGATGTTCCAGAGCGAGTTGTACTCAAGATGTACTAAAGGTGCACTAAAGATGTACTAAAGATGTACTAAAGATGTACTAAAGATGTTCTGATAAAGTTAAGTGGTTGGAACTGCTACTGCCTTCTTATTTCCAACCAACACCACACCATTCCTGATGCAACTCTCTGCATTTATCCGGGCTTGAGACCGGCACAAGGGAGATACTAGCAATGCTACGTTAGCTCCTGCTAACCGCACTACCCGTACTACCATGAGGCTGCATTGCCCTGTATGGTTTGATTTGTATCTTTGATGTTCATCATCTTTTATTTGATCTGTATCTTTGATGTTCATCATCTTTTATTTGATCTGTATCTTTGATGTTCATCATCTTTTATTTGATTTGTATGTTTGATGTTCATCATCTTTCAATTTGATCTTTGATCAGTGATTGAACAGCTGTGATTGGACAGCAAAGAATGAACCTTTTTGTAACGAGACAGGATGGATCTCAGAATTAAATGTGTTCCAAGATTGATCAAGACGTTGATTGCATGCTTAATTTCTTTGGAAAATATTTACGCCGGATGCCTGGATACAAAGAACATCTCCCTGTCGGGGAACTGAGCCCCTGTCTTCCGCGTGACAGGCGGAGATACAAGGTGACGCCCGCTGGGAAAGTATTCTTTTTTTTGGAATACACGGCGGTCCGCCGAGTTTGGACAGTCGTGTTTATATACTGTCCTTTTCGCCGCGGCTTTCGTCTATGGCCATACCACTCTGAACATGCCCGATCTCGTTTGATCTCGGAAGCTAAGCAGGGTCGGGCCTGGTTAGTACTTGGATGGGAGACCGTCTGGGAATACCAGGTGCCGCGAGCTTTTCCTCATCCCTGAGGCTGCGGGCAAACAAAATGGAATTTTTTCATCCAAAAGTCGGAAATCAAGATGGTTGTCAATTTGAAGACTTGTGATTGATGACTTTCCTTGAGCAGTTGATTGATTTCATAGGTTGATTTTATTTATTTATTTATTTTTAATGACACAAGCATGGATGACGCCAGAGTAAAATGACCATGTGTGATTATATATATAAAATTGTGCTTCCTTTGATTTTTAGATATTTTATTTGATCTGCATATTTGATGTTCATCATCTTTTAATTTGATCTTTGATCAGTGACTGAACAGCTGCGATTGGACAGCAGAGATTGGACCTTTTTTGTATCCAGACAGGATCGATTTCAGAATTAAATGTATTCCAAGATGATCAAGATCAAGAAGTTTAATGCATGAATAATTCTTTTGGAAAATATTTTCGCCGGATGCCATTTTTGTGTTCTATGCTTTCGCCACAAGAGGGCGTAAGTACTCTGATGCTGAGAAATAGGGACTGCAGAAGAAGCGAGAGGAGCGAGAGAGAGAATGAGAGAAGAAGAATGCAGAGTTGATGTTCCAGTGCGAGTTGTACTCAAGATGTACTAAAGATGCACTAAAGATGTACTAAAGATGTACTAAAGATGTACTAAAGATGTACTAAAGATGTTCTGATAAAGTTAAGTGGTTGGAACTGCTACTGCCTTCTTATTTCCAACCAACACCACACCATTCCTGATGCAACTCTCTGCATTTATCCGGGCTTGAGACCGGCACAAGGGAGAAACTAGCAATGCTACGTTAGCTCCTGCTAACCGCACTACCGGTACTACCATGAGGCTGCATTGCCCTGTATGGTTTGATTTGTATCTTTGATGTTCATCATCTTTTATTTGATCTGTATCTTTGATGTTCATCATCTTTTATTTGATCTGTATCTTTGATGTCCATCATCTTTTATTTGATTTGTATCTTTGATGTTCATCATCTTTTAATTTGATCTTTGATCAGTGATTGAACAGCTGTGATTGGACAGCAAAGAATGAACCTTTTTTGTATCGAGACAGGATGGATCTCAGAATTAAATGTGTTCCAAGATTGATCAAGATCAAGAAGTTTATTGCATGAATAATTCTTTTGGAAAATATTTTCGCCGGATGCCATTTTTTGTGTTCTATGCTTTCGCCACAAGAGGGCGAAAGTACTCTGATGCTGAGAAATAGGGACTGCAGAAGAAGCGAGAGGAGCGAGAGAGAGAATGAGAGAAGAAGAATGCAGAGTTGATGTTCCAGTGCGAGTTGTACTCAAGATGTACTAAAGATGCACTAAAGATGTACTAAAGATGCACTAAAGATGTACTAAAGATGTACTAAAGATGCACTAAAGATGCACTAAAGATGCACTAAAGATGTACTAAAGATGCACTAAAGATGTACTAAAGATGTACTAAAGATGCACTAAAGATGCACTAAAGATGTACGAAAGATGTACTAAAGATGTACTAAAGATGTACTAAAGATCCAATAAAAATGTACTAAAGATGTACTAAAGATGTTCCAGCGTGAGTTGTACTAAAGGTCAAGATCAAGAAGTTGATTGCATGCTTAATTCCTTTGGAAAGTATTTACGCCAGACACCTGGATACAAAGAACATCTCCCCGTTGGGGAATCTAACCCCAGTCTTCCGCGTGACAGGCGGAGATACTGTCCACTATACTAACGAGGAAGACAAATACGCGCAAGGTGATGCCCGCTGGGAAAGTATTTTGTTTTTTTAGATACACAGCGGTCCGCTGAGTTTGGACAGTCGTGTTTATATACTGTCCTTTTCGCTGCGGTTTTCGTCTACGGCCATACCACTCCGAACACGCCCGATCTCGCCCGATCTCGTCCGATCTCGGGGATAAGCTTTTCCTCATCCCTGAGGCTGCGGGCAAACAAAATGGAATTTTTTCATCCAAAAGTCGGAAATCAAGATGGGTGTCAATTTGAAGACTTGTGATTAATGACTTTTCTTGAGCTCACTGCATTTAGAGGGAGGGATGACAGGCTGAAGGCACAGTAGCATAGCATAGGAGCAAAGCATAGTTAGCTCTGGCTAAACCTTCTTTTACACAGGATGAGCTGATAGACTCATCTGGGTCAGTTGTTTCCCTGCCAGTGCTGTCCATGGGCTGAAACATCACGAAAAACCTGAGATTCCAGGAAGCCAGTTTTATCTTTCTAGTTTGGTCCTCAACTGCACAGAAATGAATCAAATGAGTTAGATCCAGAGGGATAAATTCTTTCATTTTGTCTCCATGACCTCAGCTCAAATTGTTACTCTTAAATTGTATTTTACAAATTCAAATCATTGTTCTGAATAAATCAATTCTTACATGGTAAAGCTCCACTTGATCCGTGGAATACGATTTCAGCTATGAGAGAGCTTTGTGTGTTTCACTGCTGTGGTGGAAACCCGTCAAGAGGTGGAGGAATACGCTAGTCTTCACGATGACGCCTTGCTTCTTCCCCTGGGCACATTTGGAGCGGCAGCACCCCCTCCCCTGGAGGGGAAAAGGGAAAACGTCCAGAGTTTCAAAACATCAAAGCATACAGGCATTACACAATACCAAACCATTGTGAACTCAAAGCATAACATCAAAGCAAAGCAGCATTGCACGGTGGTTCTTACTGTTGTCGGAGGTGCCGAACCCCACCAGTTTCATATGCACATTCGCCGAACCCATCTTTAGTGGGAAAAAAAATAAAATGTGATTTCTTTCAAATTCAAGACATATTTATATGATTTTTTTTAATGGTGCATAAAATGAACCGTGTGTGATCATCATCAAAGTGTGGGTGCACTGGAGGTGGTGGAGAGCCGGGTTGTGTCGGTTGGGCCTCGCCGGACTGGGGCCAGAGTTTGGGTGCCCTGGAGGTGGTGGAGAGACGGGTTGTAGCGGTCTGGCCTCGCCGGACTGGGGCCAGAGTGTGGGTGACTTGGAGGTGGTGGAGAGACGGGTTGTGGCGGTCTGGCCTTGCCGGACGGGGGCCAGAGTGTGGGTGCCTGGGAGGTGGTGGAGAGCCGGGTTGTGTCGGTCGGGCATCCCCGGACTGGGGCCAGAATGTGGGGTAGGGGGGGGCATCTCCCTCTTCAGCCCAGCGTGGGTGAGGTGAGGTCGGGCAGTGTTCTGCGACGGGTGGGTGGGCCTTGGGAGATGGGCAGAGAGGGAGAGAGGGAGAGGAGGGACATCCAGGATCCACCCTGTGAAGACCAAAATGATCAACAGGGTATAATATAGTCAATGTGAGCTTCGGACCACAAGCCGAGTTTGAATCAGCAGCTTTTCCTATGGTCAGCATGTGTCTGCACCACGACCTGAGTGATAGGTTTCAGGCAGTTGGCACCTGCGCCAAACGAGCCGGGCTCATCGCTTCTCGGCCTTTTGGCTAAGATCAAGTGTAGTATCTGTTCTTATCAGTTTAATATCTGATATGTCCTCTATTAGAGGACACCATATTAAGCGGATTTTTAGAACTGGGGGCTGAGAAAGGGGCTTGCCTCACTCGCTCTACGCATCGACCTGGTATTGCAGTGCTGCCATGAACGGTGCACCCTCCTTCTGCGTTGTGTAAAACCAATGACTGTTGCATGCTGACTGGAGATCAGTGTGGGTGATATTCTGAGATGAACCAGGACTGACAGTCTTGTTGTCAGAAATGGGGTCGGTCTGACTTTCAGTGAGAAGGTAGATTGTCTTGCTTCACTTCAGATCGTATAAATCTTTCGCCTTTTACTAAAGATTTCCGTGGAGTGGAACAACGAGAGTTGAAGTCAATTTTTTACGCCCTGCTAAAGTGGGGCGTCATTTTCCTGTGAAAAAAAGTATTTGTTATTTCCGATTAAGTGTCGTGTAGTGTACACGTGGCTGATGTGGGACGCAATCCTTCTTATTTACACTGTAGGCCTTTGATCAACTTGTGCTTTGATGTTAGAATTTTAACATTAAATCTATGGCTGCAGCATGGATCAGTGTTTCTCACTGATGGCAGCGTCTTCTTCAACTGCTCAGGAGGCGATGCACCGCCTTGATGGACAAATAATTTTCCTGCTGTGTCATAAAGCAAACACATCGTGTTTAACTCCAGATGTGGTCAAAAACAAGATCCTTCATGAGCTCACTGCATTTAGAGGGAGGGATGACAGGCTGAAGGCACAGTAGCATAGCATAGGAGCAAAGCATAGTTAGCTCTGGCTAAACCTTCCTTTACACAGGATGAGCTGATAGACTCATCTGGGTCAGTTGTTTCCCTGCCAGTGCTGTCCATGGGCTGAAACATCACGAAAAACCTGAGATTCCAGGAAGCCAGTTTTATCTTTCTAGTTTGGTCCTCAACTGCACAGAAATGAGTCAAATGAGTTAGATCCAGAGGGATCAATTCTTTCATTTTGTCTCCATGACCTCAGCTCACATTGTTACTCTTAAATTGTATTTTACAAATTCAAATCATTGATCTGAATAAATCAATTTTTACATCGTAAAGCTCCACTTGATCCGTGGAATACGATTTCAGCTATGAGAGAGCTTTGTGTGTTTCACTGCTGTGGTGGAAACCCGTCAAGAGGTGGAGGAATACGCTAGTCTTCACGATGACGCCTTGCTTCTTCCCCTGGGCACATTTGGAGCGGCAGCACCCCCTCCCCTGGAGGGGAAAAGGGAAAACGTCCAGAGTTTCAAAACATCAAAGCATACAGGCATGACACAATACCAAACCATTGTGAACTCAAAGCATAACATCAAAGCAAAGCAGCATTGCACGGTGGTTCTTACTGTTGTCGGAGGTGCCGAACCCCACCAGTTTCATATGCACATTCGCCAAACCCATCTTTAGTGGGGAAAAAAATAAAATGTGATTTCTTTCAAATTCAAGACATATTTATATGATTTTTTTTAATGGTGCATAAAATGAACCGTGTGTGATCATCATCAAAGTGTGGGTGCCCGGGAGGTGGTGGAGAGCCGGGTTGTGTCGGTCGGGCCTCGCCGGACTGGGGCCAGAGTGTGGGTGCCCTGGAGGTGGTGGAGAGACGGGTTGTAGCGGTCTGGCCTCGCCGGACGGGGGCCAGAATGTGGGGTAGGGGGGGGCATCTCCCTCTTCAGCCCAGCGTGGGTGAGGTGAGGTCGGGCAGTGTTCTGCGACGGGTGGGTGGGCCTTGGGAGATGGGCAGAGAGGGAGAGAGGGAGAGGAGGGGAAACCCCCCAACTTCCAGAGTGTGAAGGGGACGAGCGTGCTTTTCGCCTCCCAGCATCGGGCACCAGGCCTGGGCACGAGCGGCACGGCGGCACCCCCTCCCCCGGAGGGGAAAAGGGAAAACGTCCAGAGTTTCAAAACAGCTATGAGAGAGCTTTGTGTGTTTCACTGCTGTGGTGGAAACCCATCAAGAGGTGGAGAATACGCTACTCTTCACGATGACGCCTCGCCTCTTCCTCACCTGAGCAGGAAACTGTCAGGTTTGAGACGCCGTAAAAGAGTGGAAATCAGAACCAAGTCCTAAATATTCCACACCACTAAACATTTACTTGACTTGCGGTAAGACAGGAGACTGGTATCTTTCTTTCAGCAAGGGAGAATAGAGCTGCTCGAGCAGCGCCCTCTACTCTCCCAGCAAGGGAGAGTGGTCGCTTGCTAGCTTCGTCCTCGATTCTCAGAGAAACAGTTCTCTCCCAGATGGTTTTATTAGCAGATAAGAATGTGTACATGCGTAAATCACCCAGACATGAAGACTCCAACCTTGAGTAGATAGCTCTTCCAGACAACACAAGGTGTTCACTTCTTCAGTCTCGTCAGCATATAACAGATATACGATTGTCACATACGTTATGATTACAGTGAGAATTGATTATGAATCAATGATTATAAATGGCATTAAAAGAACCATGACATAATTAATGCTACTGATTGGTGAATTAATGATAAACATATTTGCAGATTTATCTAACAGAAACCACCATCACCTGGACATCCAGGATCCACCCTGTCAAGACCAAAATGATCAACAGGGTATAATATAGTCAATGTGAGCTTCGGACCACAAGCCGAGTTTGAATCAGCAGCTTTTACTATGGTCAGCATGTGTCTGCACCACGACCTGAGGGATAGGCTTCAGGCAGTTGGCACCTGCGCCAAATGAGCCGGGCTCATCGCTTCTCGGCCTTTTGGCTAAGATCAAGTGTAGTATCTGTTCTTATCAGTTTAATATCTGATATGTCCTCTATTAGAGGATACCATATTAAGCAGATTTTTAGAACTGGGAGCTGAGAAAGGGGCTTGCCTCACTCGCTCTGCGCATTGACCTGGTATTGCAGTGCTGCCAGGAACGGTGCACCCTCCTCCTGCCTTGTGTAAAACCAATGACTGTTGCATGCTGACTGGAGATCAGTGTGGGTGATATTCTGAGATGAACCAGGACTGAAAGTCTCGTTGTCAGAAATGGGGTCGGTCTGACTTTCAATGAGAGGTAGATCGCTCTTGCTTCACTTCAGATCGTATAAATCTTTCGCCTTTTACTAAAGATTTCCGTGGAGTGGAACAACGAGAGTTGAAGCCAATTTTTTACGCCCCGCTAAAGTGGGGCGTCCTTTCCCTGTGAAAAAAAGTATTTGTTATTTCCAATTAAGTGTAGTGTAGTGTACACGTGGCTAATGTGGGACGCAATCCTTCTTATATGCACTGTAGGCCTTTGATCAACTTGTGCTTTGATGTTAGAATTTTAACATTAAATCTATGGCTGCAGCATGGATCAGTGTTTCTCACTGATGGCAGCGTCTTCTTCAACTGCTCAGGAGGCGATGCACCGCCTTGATGGACAAATAATTTTCCTGCTGTGTCATAAAGCAAACACATCGTGTTTGACTCCAGATGTGGTCAAAAACAAGATCCTTCATGAGCTCACTGCATTTAGAGGGAGGGATGACAGGCTGAAGGCACAGTAGCATAGCATAGGAGCAAAGCATAGTTAGCTCTGGCTAAACCTTCCTTTACACAGGATGAGCTGATAGACTCATCTGGGTCAGTTGTTTCCCTGCCAGCGCTGTCCATGGGCTGAAACATCACGAAAAACCTGAGATTCCAGGAAGCCAGTTTTATCTTTCTAGTTTGGTCCTCAACTGCACAGAAATGAGTCAAATGAGTTAGATCCAGAGGGATCAATTCTTTCATTTTGTCTCCATGACCTCAGCTCAAATTGTTACTCTTAAATTGTATTTTACAAATTCAAATCATTGTTCTGAATAAATCAATTTTTACATCGTAAAGCTCCACTTGATCCGTGGAATACGATTTCAGCTATGAGAGAGCTTTGTGTGTTTCACTGCTGTGGTGGAAACCCGTCAAGAGGTGGAGGAATACGCTAGTCTTCACGATGACGCCTTGCCTCTTCCCCTGGGCACATTTGGAGCGGCAGCACCCCCTCCCCTGGAGGGGAAAAGGGAAAACGTCCAGAGTTTCAAAACATCAAAGCATACAGGCATTACACAATACCAAACCATTGTGAACTCAAAGCATAACATCAAAGCAAAGCAGCATTGCACGGTGGTTCTTACTGTTGTCGGAGGTGCCGAACCCCACCAGTTTCATATGCACATTCGCCGAACCCATCTTTAGTGGGGAAAAAAATAAAATGTGATTTCTTTCAAATTCAAGACATATTTATATGATTTTTTTTAATGGTGCATAAAATGAACCGTGTGTGATCATCATCAAAGTGTGGGTGCCCGGGAGGTGGTGGAGAGCCGGGTTGTGTCGGTCGGGCCTCGCCGGACTGGGGCCAGAGTGTGGGTGCCCTGGAGGTGGTGGAGAGATGGGTTGTAGCGGTCTGGCCTCGCCGGACAGGGGCCACAGTGTGGGTGCCCTGGAGGTGGTGGAGAGACGGCTTGTGGCGGTCTGGCCTTGCCGGACGGGGGCCAGAGTGTGGGTGACTTGGAGGTGGTGGAGAGACAGGTTGTGGCGGTCTGGCCTTGCCGGACGGGGGCCAGAGTGTGGGTGCCTGGGAGGTGGTGGAGAGCCGGGTTGTGTCGGTCGGGCATCCCCGGACTGGGGCCAGAATGTGGGGTAGGGGGGGGCATCTCCCTCTTCAGCCCAGCGTGGGTGAGGTGAGGTTGGGCAGTGTTCTGCGACGGGCGGGTGGGCCTTGGGAGATGGGCAGAGAGGGAGAGGAGGGAAATGAGGGGAAACCCCCCAACTTCCAGAGTGTCAAGGGGGCCAGCGTGCTTTTCGCCTCCCAGCATCGGGCACCAGGCCTGGGCACGAGCGGCACGGCGGCACCCCCTCCCCTGGAGGGGAAAAGGGAAAACGTCCAGAGTTTCAAAACAGCTATGAGAGAGCTTTGTGTGTTTCACTGCTGTGGTGGAAACCCGTCAAGAGGTGGAGAATACGCTACTCTTCACGATGACGCCTTGCCTCTTCCTCACCTGAGCAGGAAACTGTCAGGTTTGAGACGCCGTAAAAGAGTGAAAATCAGAACCAAGTCCTAAATATTCCACACCACTAAACATTTACTTGACTTGCGGTAAGACAGGAGACTGGTATCTTTCTTTCAGCAAGGGAGAATGGAGCTGCTCGAGCAGCGCCCTCTACTCTCCCAGCAAGGGAGAGTGGTCGCTTGCTAGCTTCGTCCTCGATTCTCAGAGAAACAGTTCTCTCCCAGCTGGTTTTATTAGCAGATAAGAATGTGTACATGCGTAAATCACCCAGACATGAAGACTCCAACCTTGAGTAGATAGCTCTTCCAGACAACACAAGGTGTTCACTTCTTCAGTCTCGTCAGCATATAACAGATATACGATTGTCACATACGTTATGATTACAGTGAGAATTGATTATGAATCAATGATTATAAATGGCATTAAAAGAACCATGACATAATTAATGCTACTGATTGGTGAATTAATGATAAACATATTTGCAGATTTATCTAACAGAAACCACCCCTGGGCACATTTGGAGCGGCAGCACCCCCTCCCCTGGAGGGGAAAAGGGAAAACGTCCAGAGTTTCAAAACATCAAAGCATACAGGCATTACACAATACCAAACCATTGTGAACTCAAAGCATAACATCAAAGCAAAACAGCATTGCACGGTGGTTCTTACTGTTGTCGGAGGTGCCGAACCCCACCAGTTTCATATGCACATTCGCCGAACCCATCTTTAGTGGGGAAAAAAATAAAATGTGATTTCTTTCAAATTCAAGACATATTTATATGATTTTTTTTAATGGTGCATAAAATGAACCGTGTGTGATCATCATCAAAGTGTGGGTGCCCGGGAGGTGGTGGAGAGCCGGGTTGTGTCGGTCGGGCCTCGCCGGACTGGGGCCAGAGTGTGGGTGCCCTGGAGGTGGTGGAGAGACGGGTTGTAGCGGTCTGGCCTCGCCGGACTGGGGCCAGAGTGTGGGTGACTTGGAGGTGGTGGAGAGACGGGTTGTGGCGGTCTGGCCTCGCCGGATGAGGGCCAGAGTGTGGGTGACTTGGAGGTGGTGGAGAGACGGGTTGTGGCGGTCTGGCCTTGCCGGATGGGGGCCAGAGTGTGGGTGCCTGGGAGGTGGTGGAGAGCCGGGTTGTGTCGGTCGGGCATCCCCGGACTGGGGCCAGAATGTGGGGTAGGGGGGGGCATCTCCCTCTTCAGCCCAGCGTGGGTGAGGTGAGGTCGGGCAGTGTTCTGCGACGGGTGGGTGGGCCTTGGGAGATGGGCAGAGAGGGAGAGAGGGAGAGGAGGGACATCCAGGATCCACCCTGTCAAGACCAAAATGATCAACAGGGTATAATATAGTCAATGTGAGCTTCGGACCACAAGCCGAGTTTGAATCAGCAGCTTTTCCTATGGTCAGCATGTGTCTGCACCACGACCTGAGGGATAGGCTTCAGGCAGTTGGCACCTGCGCCAAACGAACCGGGCTCATCGCTTCTCGGCCTTTTGGCTAAGATCAAGTGTAGTATCTGTTCTTATCAGTTTAATATCTGGTATGTCCTCTATTAGAGGATACCATATTAAGCGGATTTTTAGAGCTGGGAGCTGAGAAAGGGGCTTGCCTCGCTCGCTCTACGCATCGACCTGGTATTGCAGTGCTGCCAGGAACGGTGCAACCTCCTTCTGCCTTGTGTAAAACCAATGACTGTTGCGTGCTGACTGGAAATCAGTGTGGGTGATATTCTGAGATGAACCAGGACTGACAGTCTTGTTGTCAGAAATGGGGTCGGTCTGACTTTCAATGAGAAGGTAGATTGTCTTGCTTCACTTCAGATCGTATAAATCTTTCGCCTTTTACTAAAGATTTCCGTGGAGTGGAACAACGAGAGTTGAAGTCAATTTTTTACGCCCTGCTAAAGTGGGGCGTCATTTTCCTGTGAAAAAAAGTATTTGTTATTTCCGATTAAGTGTAGTGTAGTGTACACGTGGCTGATGTGGGACGCAATCCTTCTTATTTACACTGTAGGCCTTTGATCAACTTGTGCTTTGATGTTGGAATTTTAACATTAAATCTATGGCTGCAGCATGGATCAGTGTTTCTCACTGATGGCAGCGTCTTCTTCAACTGCTCAGGAGGCGATGCACCGCCTTGATGGACAAATAATTTTCCTGCTGTGTCATAAAGCAAACACATCGTGTTTAACTCCAGATGTGGTCAAAAACAAGATCCTTCATGAGCTCACTGCATTTAGAGGGAGGGATGACAGGCTGAAGGCACAGTAGCATAGCATAGGAGCAAAGCATAGTTAGCTCTGGCTAAACCTTCCTTTACACAGGATGAACTGATAGACTCATCTGGGTCAGTTGTTTCCCTGCCAGCGCTGTCCATAGGCTGAAACATCACGAAAAACCTGAGATTCCAGGAAGCCAGTTTTATCTTTCTAGTTTGGTCCTCAACTGCACAGAAATGAGTCAAATGAGTTAGATCCAGAGGGATCAATTCTTTCATTTTGTCTCCATGACCTCAGCTCAAATTGTTACTCTTAAATTGTATTTTACAAATTCAAATCATTGTTCTGAATAAATCAATTTTTACATCGTAAAGCTCCACTTGATCCATGGAATACGATTTCAGCCATGAGAGAGTTTTGTGTGTTTCACTGCTGTGGTGG
Source organism: Brachionichthys hirsutus (assembly GCF_040956055.1). Classification (NCBI taxonomy): domain Eukaryota; kingdom Metazoa; phylum Chordata; class Actinopteri; order Lophiiformes; family Brachionichthyidae; genus Brachionichthys; species Brachionichthys hirsutus. Next base: position 674,400 of record NW_027180315.1, on the reverse strand, counting down.
AAACCCGTCAAGAGGTGGAGGAATACGCTAGTCTTCACGATGACGCCTTGCTTCTTCCCCTGGGCACATTTGGAGCGGCAGCACCCCCTCCCCTGGAGGGGAAAAGGGAAAACGTCCAGAGTTTCAAAACATCAAAGCATACAGGCATTACACAATACCAAACCATTGTGAACTCAAAGCATAACATCAAAGCAAAGCAGCATTGCACGGTGCTTCTTACTGTTGTCGGAGGTGCCGAACCCCACCAGTTTCATATGCACATTCGCCGAACCCATCTTTAGTGGGGAAAAAAATAAAATGTGATTTCTTTCAAATTCAAGACATATTTATATGATTTTTTTAATGGTGCATAAAATGAACCGTGTGTGATCATCATCAAAGTGTGGGTGCCCGGGAGGTGGTGGAGAGCCGGGTTGTGTCGGTCGGGCCTCGCCGGACTGGGGCCAGAGTGTGGGTGACTTGGAGGTGGTGGAGAGACAGGTTGTGGCGGTCTGGCCTTGCCGGACGGGGGCCAGAGTGTGGGTGCCTGGGAGGTGGTGGAGAGCCGGGTTGTGTCGGTCGGGCATCCCCGGACTGGGGCCAGAATGTGGGGTAGGGGGGGGCATTTCCCTCTTCAGCCCAGCGTGGGTGAGGTGAGGTTGGGCAGTGTTCTGCGACGGGCGGGTGGGCCTTGGGAGATGGGCAGAGAGGGAGAGGAGGGAAATGAGGGGAAACCCCCCAACTTCCAGAGTGTCAAGGGGGCCAGCGTGCTTTTCGCCTCCCAGCATCGGGCACCAGGCCTGGGCACGAGCGGCACGGCGGCACCCCCTCCCCTGGAGGGGAAAAGGGAAAACGTCCAGAGTTTCAAAAAAGCTATGAGAGAGCTTTGTGTGTTTCACTACTGTGGTGGAAACCCGTCAAGAGGTGGAGAATACGCTGCTCTTCACGATGACGCCTTGCCTCTTCCTCACCTGAGCAGGAAACTGTCAGGTTTGAGACGCCGTAAAAGAGTGAAAATCAGAACCAAGTCCTAAATATTCCACACCACTAAACATTTACTTGACTTGCGGTAAGACAGGAGACTGGTATCTTTCTTTCAGCAAGGGAGAATGGAGCTGCTCGAGCAGCGCCCTCTACTCTCCCAGCAAGGGAGAGTGGTCGCTTGCTAGCTTCGTCCTCGATTCTCAGAGAAACAGTTCTCTCCCAGCTGGTTTTATTAGCAGATAAGAATGTGTACGTGCGTAAATCACCCAGACATGAAGACTCCAACCTTGAGTAGATAGCTCTTCCAGACAACACAAGGTGTTCACTTCTTCAGTCTCGTCAGCATATAACAGATATACGATTGTCACATACGTTATGATTACAGTGAGAATCGATTATGAATCAATGATTATAAATGGCATTAAAAGAACCATGACATAATTAATGCTACTGATTGGTGAATTAATGATAAACATATTTGCAGATTTATCTAACAGAAACCACCATCACCTGGACATCCAGGATCCACCCTGTCAAGACCAAAATGATCAACAGGGTATAATATAGTCAATGTGAGCTTCGGACCACAAGCCGAGTTTGAATCAGCAGCTTTTACTATAGTCAGCATGTGTCTGCACCACGACCTGAGGGATAGGCTTCAGGCAGTTGGCACCTGCGCCAAACGAGCCGGGCTCATCGCTTCTCGGCCTTTTGGCTAAGATCAAGTGTAGTATCTGTTCTTATCAGTTTAATATCTGACATGTCCTCTATTAGAGGATACCATATTAAGCAGATTTTTAGAACTGGGAGCTGAGAAAGGGGCTTGCCTCACTCGCTCTGCGCATTGACCTGGTATTGCAGTGCTGCCAGGAACGGTGCACCCTCCTCCTGCCTTGTGTAAAACCAATGACTGTTGCATGCTGACTGGAGATCAGTGTGGGTGATATTCTGAGATGAACCAGGACTGAAAGTCTTGTTGTCAGAAATGGGGTCGGTCTGACTTTCAATGAGAGGTAGATCGCTCTTGCTTCACTTCAGATCGTATAAATCTTTCGCCTTTTACTAAAGATTTCCGTGGAGTGGAACAACGAGAGTTGAAGCCAATTTTTTACGCCCCGCTAAAGTGGGGCGTCCTTTCCCTGTGAAAAAAAGTATTTGTTATTTCCAATTAAGTGTAGTGTAGTGTACACGTGGCTAATGTGGGACGCAATCCTTCTTATATGCACTGTAGGCCTTTGATCAACTTGTGCTTTGATGTTAGAATTTTAACATTAAATCTATGGCTGCAGCATGGATCAGTGTTTCTCACTGATGGCAGCGTCTTCTTCAACTGCTCAGGAGGCGATGCACCGCCTTGATGGACAAATAATTTTCCTGCTGTGTCATAAAGCAAACACATCGTGTTTGACTCCAGATGTGGTCAAAAACAAGATCCTTCATGAGCTCACTGCATTTAGAGGGAGGGATGACAGGCTGAAGGCACAGTAGCATAGCATAGGAGCAAAGCATAGTTAGCTCTGGCTAAACCTTCCTTTACACAGGATGAGCTGATAGACTCATCTGGGTCAGTTGTTTCCCTGCCAGCGCTGTCCATTGGCTGAAACATCACGAAAAACCTGAGATTCCAGGAAGCCAGTTTTATCTTTCTAGTTTGGTCCTCAACTGCACAGAAATGAGTCAAATGAGTTAGATCCAGAGGGATCAATTCTTTCATTTTGTCTCCATGACCTCAGCTCAAATTGTTACTCTTAAATTGTATTTTACAAATTCAAATCATTGTTCTGAATAAATCAATTTTTACATCGTAAAGCTCCACTTGATCCGTGGAATACGATTTCAGCTATGAGAGAGCTTTGTGTGTTTCACTGCTGTGGTGGAAACCCGTCAAGAGGTGGAGGAATACGCTAGTCTTCACGATGACGCCTTGCCTCTTCCCCTGGGCACATTTGGAGCGGCAGCACCCCCTCCCCTGGAGGGGAAAAGGGAAAACGTCCAGAGTTTCAAAACATCAAAGCATACAGGCATTACACAATACCAAACCATTGTGAACTCAAAGCATAACATCAAAGCAAAGCAGCATTGCACGGTGGTTCTTACTGTTGTCGGAGGTGCCGAACCCCACCAGTTTCATATGCACATTCGCCGAACCCATCTTTAGTGGGGAAAAAAATAAAATGTGATTTCTTTCAAATTCAAGACATATTTATATGATTTTTTTTAATGGTGCATAAAATGAACCGTGTGTGATCATCATCAAAGTGTGGGTGCCCGGGAGGTGGTGGAGAGCCGGGTTGTGTCGGTCGGGCCTCGCCGGACTGGGGCCAGAGTGTGGGTGCCCTGGAGGTGGTGGAGAGACGGGTTGTAGCGGTCTGGCCTCGCCGGACTGGGGCCAGAGTGTGGGTGCCCTGGAGGTGGTGGAGAGACGGGTTGTAGCGGTCTGGCCTCGCCGGACGGGGGCCAGAATGTGGGGTAGGGGGGGGCATCTCCCTCTTCAGCCCAGCGTGGGTGAGGTGAGGTCGGGCAGTGTTCTGCGACGGGTGGGTGGGCCTTGGGAGATGGGCAGAGAGGGAGAGAGGGAGAGGAGGGGAAACCCCCCAACTTCCAGAGTGTCAAGGGGGCGAGCGTGCTTTTTGCCTCCCAGCATCGGGCACCAGGCCTGGGCACGAGCGGCACGGCGGCACCCCCTCCCCTGGAGGGGAAAAGGGAAAACGTCCAGAGTTTCAAAACAGCTATGAGAGAGCTTTGTGTGTTTCACTGCTGTGGTGGAAACCCGTCAAGAGGTGGAGAATACGCTACTCTTCACGATGACGCCTCGCCTCTTCCTCACCTGAGCAGGAAACTGTCAGGTTTGAGACGCCGTAAAAGAGTGGAAATCAGAACCAAGTCCTAAATATTCCACACCACTAAACATTTACTTGACTTGCGGTAAGACAGGAGACTGGTATCTTTCTTTCAGCAAGGGAGAATAGAGCTGCTCGAGCAGCGCCCTCTACTCTCCCAGCAAGGGAGAGTGGTCGCTTGCTAGCTTCGTCCTCGATTCTCAGAGAAACAGTTCTCTCCCAGATGGTTTTATTAGCAGATAAGAATGTGTACATGCGTAAATCACCCAGACATGAAGACTCCAACCTTGAGTAGATAGCTCTTCCAGACAACACAAGGTGTTCACTTCTTCAGTCTCGTCAGCCAATAACAGATATACGATTGTCACATACGTTATGATTACAGTGAGAATTGATTTTGAATCAATGATTATAAATGGCATTAAAAGAACCATGACATAATTAATGCTACTGATTGGTGAATTAATGATAAACATATTTGCAGATTTATCTAACAGAAACCACCCCTGGGCACATTTGGAGCGGCAGCACCCCCTCCCCTGGAGGGGAAAAGGGAAAACGTCCAGAGTTTCAAAACATCAAAGCATACAGGCATTACACAATACCAAACCATTGTGAACTCAAAGCATAACATCAAAGCAAAACAGCATTGCACGGTGGTTCTTACTGTTGTCGGAGGTGCCGAACCCCACCAGTTTCATATGCACATTCGCCGAACCCATCTTTAGTGGGGAAAAAAATAAAATGTGATTTCTTTCAAATTCAAGACATATTTATATGATTTTTTTTAATGGTGCATAAAATGAACCGTGTGTGATCATCATCAAAGTGTGGGTGCCCGGGAGGTGGTGGAGAGCCGGGTTGTGTCGGTCGGGCCTCGCCGGACTGGGGCCAGAGTGTGGGTGCCCTGGAGGTGGTGGAGAGACGGGTTGTAGCGGTCTGGCCTCGCCGGACTGGGGCCAGAGTGTGGGTGCCCTGGAGGTGGTGGAGAGACGGCTTGTGGCGGTCTGGCCTCGCCGGACTGGGGCCAGAGTGTGGGTGACTTGGAGGTGGTGGAGAGACGGGTTGTGGCGGTCTGGCCTTGCCGGATGGGGGCCAGAGTGTGGGTGCCTGGGAGGTGGTGGAGAGCCGGGTTGTGTCGGTCGGGCATCCCCGGACTGGGGCCAGAATGTGGGGTAGGGGGGGGCATCTCCCTCTTCAGCCCAGCGTGGGTGAGGTGAGGTCGGGCAGTGTTCTGCGACGGGTGGGTGGGCCTTGGGAGATGGGCAGAGAGGGAGAGAGGGAGAGGAGGGACATCCAGGATCCACCCTGTCAAGACCAAAATGATCAACAGGGTATAATATAGTCAATGTGAGCTTCGGACCACAAGCCGAGTTTGAATCAGCAGCTTTTCCTATGGTCAGCATGTGTCTGCACCACGACCTGAGGGATAGGCTTCAGGCAGTTGGCACCTGCGCCAAACGAACCGGGCTCATCGCTTCTCGGCCTTTTGGCTAAGATCAAGTGTAGTATCTGTTCTTATCAGTTTAATATCTGGTATGTCCTCTACTAGAGGATACCATATTAAGCGGATTTTTAGAGCTGGGAGCTGAGAAAGGGGCTTGCCTCGCTCGCTCTACGCATCGACCTGGTATTGCAGTGCTGCCAGGAACGGTGCAACCTCCTTCTGCCTTGTGTAAAACCAATGACTGTTGCGTGCTGACTGGAAATCAGTGTGGGTGATATTCTGAGATGAACCAGGACTGACAGTCTTGTTGTCAGAAATGGGGTCGGTCTGACTTTCAATGAGAAGGTAGATTGTCTTGCTTCACTTCAGATCGTATAAATCTTTCGCCTTTTACTAAAGATTTCCGTGGAGTGGAACAACGAGAGTTGAAGTCAATTTTTTACGCCCTGCTAAAGTGGGGCGTCATTTTCCTGTGAAAAAAAGTATTTGTTATTTCCGATTAAGTGTAGTGTAGTGTACACGTGGCTGATGTGGGACGCAATCCTTCTTATTTACACTGTAGGCCTTTGATCAACTTGTGCTTTGATGTTGGAATTTTAACATTAAATCTATGGCTGCAGCATGGATCAGTGTTTCTCACTGATGGCAGCGTCTTCTTCAACTGCTCAGGAGGCGATGCACCGCCTTGATGGACAAATAATTTTCCTGCTGTGTCATAAAGCAAACACATCGTGTTTAACTCCAGATGTGGTCAAAAACAAGATCCTTCATGAGCTCACTGCATTTAGAGGGAGGGATGACAGGCTGAAGGCACAGTAGCATAGCATAGGAGCAAAGCATAGTTAGCTCTGGCTAAACCTTCCTTTACACAGGATGAGCTGATAGACTCATCTGGGTCAGTTGTTTCCCTGCCAGTGCTGTCCATGGGCTGAAACATCACGAAAAACCTGAGATTCCAGGAAGCCAGTTTTATCTTTCTAGTTTGGTCCTCAACTGCACAGAAATGAGTCAAATGAGTTAGATCCAGAGGGATCAATTCTTTCATTTTGTCTCCATGACCTCAGCTCACATTGTTACTCTTAAATTGTATTTTCCAAATTCAAATCATTGATCTGAATAAATCAATTTTTACATCGTAAAGCTCCACTTGATCCGTGGAATACGATTTCAGCTATGAGAGAGCTTTGTGTGTTTCACTGCTGTGGTGGAAACCCGTCAAGAGGTGGAGGAATACGCTAGTCTTCACGATGACGCCTTGCTTCTTCCCCTGGGCACATTTGGAGCGGCAGCACCCCCTCCCCTGGAGGGGAAAAGGGAAAACGTCCAGAGTTTCAAAACATCAAAGCATACAGGCATGACACAATACCAAACCATTGTGAACTCAAAGCATAACATCAAAGCAAAGCAGCATTGCACGGTGGTTCTTACTGTTGTCGGAGGTGCCGAACCCCACCAGTTTCATATGCACATTCGCCAAACCCATCTTTAGTGGGGAAAAAAATAAAATGTGATTTCTTTCAAATTCAAGACATATTTATATGATTTTTTTTAATGGTGCATAAAATGAACCGTGTGTGATCATCATCAAAGTGTGGGTGCCCGGGAGGTGGTGGAGAGCCGGGTTGTGTCGGTCGGGCCTCGCCGGACTGGGGCCAGAGTGTGGGTGCCCTGGAGGTGGTGGAGAGACGGGTTGTAGCGGTCTGGCCTCGCCGGACTGGGGCCAGAGTGTGGGTGCCCTGGAGGTGGTGGAGAGACGGCTTGTGGCGGTCTGGCCTCGCCGGACTGGGGCCAGAGTGTGGGTGACTTGGAGGTGGTGGAGAGACGGGTTGTGGCGGTCTGGCCTTGCCGGATGGGGGCCAGAGTGTGGGTGCCTGGGAGGTGGTGGAGAGCCGGGTTGTGTCGGTCGGGCATCCCCGGACTGGGGCCAGAATGTGGGGTAGGGGGGGGCATCTCCCTCTTCAGCCCAGCGTGGGTGAGGTGAGGTCGGGCAGTGTTCTGCGACGGGTGGGTGGGCCTTGGGAGATGGGCAGAGAGGGAGAGAGGGAGAGGAGGGACATCCAGGATCCACCCTGTCAAGACCAAAATGATCAACAGGGTATAATATAGTCAATGTGAGCTTCGGACCACAAGCCGAGTTTGAATCAGCAGCTTTTCCTATGGTCAGCATGTGTCTGCACCACGACCTGAGGGATAGGCTTCAGGCAGTTGGCACCTGCGCCAAACGAACCGGGCTCATCGCTTCTCGGCCTTTTGGCTAAGATCAAGTGTAGTATCTGTTCTTATCAGTTTAATATCTGGTATGTCCTCTACTAGAGGATACCATATTAAGCGGATTTTTAGAGCTGGGAGCTGAGAAAGGGGCTTGCCTCGCTCGCTCTACGCATCGACCTGGTATTGCAGTGCTGCCAGGAACGGTGCAACCTCCTTCTGCCTTGTGTAAAACCAATGACTGTTGCGTGCTGACTGGAAATCAGTGTGGGTGATATTCTGAGATGAACCAGGACTGACAGTCTTGTTGTCAGAAATGGGGTCGGTCTGACTTTCAATGAGAAGGTAGATTGTCTTGCTTCACTTCAGATCGTATAAATCTTTCGCCTTTTACTAAAGATTTCCGTGGAGTGGAACAACGAGAGTTGAAGTCAATTTTTTACGCCCTGCTAAAGTGGGGCGTCATTTTCCTGTGAAAAAAAGTATTTGTTATTTCCGATTAAGTGTAGTGTAGTGTACACGTGGCTGATGTGGGACGCAATCCTTCTTATTTACACTGTAGGCCTTTGATCAACTTGTGCTTTGATGTTGGAATTTTAACATTAAATCTATGGCTGCAGCATGGATCAGTGTTTCTCACTGATGGCAGCGTCTTCTTCAACTGCTCAGGAGGCGATGCACCGCCTTGATGGACAAATAATTTTCCTGCTGTGTCATAAAGCAAACACATCGTGTTTGACTCCAGATGTGGTCAAAAACAAGATCCTTCATGAGCTCACTGCATTTAGAGGGAGGGATGACAGGCTGAAGGCACAGTAGCATAGCATAGGAGCAAAGCATAGTTAGCTCTGGCTAAACCTTCCTTTACACAGGATGAGCTGATAGACTCATCTGGGTCAGTTGTTTCCCTGCCAGCGCTGTCCATTGGCTGAAACATCACGAAAAACCTGAGATTCCAGGAAGCCAGTTTTATCTTTCTAGTTTGGTCCTCAACTGCACAGAAATGAGTCAAATGAGTTAGATCCAGAGGGATCAATTCTTTCATTTTGTCTCCATGACCTCAGCTCAAATTGTTACTCTTAAATTGTATTTTACAAATTCAAATCATTGTTCTGAATAAATCAATTTTTACATCGTAAAGCTCCACTTGATCCGTGGAATACGATTTCAGCTATGAGAGAGCTTTGTGTGTTTCACTGCTGTGGTGGAAACCCGTCAAGAGGTGGAGGAATACGCTAGTCTTCACGATGACGCCTTGCCTCTTCCCCTGGGCACATTTGGAGCGGCAGCACCCCCTCCCCTGGAGGGGAAAAGGGAAAACGTCCAGAGTTTCAAAACATCAAAGCATACAGGCATTACACAATACCAAACCATTGTGAACTCAAAGCATAACATCAAAGCAAAGCAGCATTGCACGGTGGTTCTTACTGTTGTCGGAGGTGCCGAACCCCACCAGTTTCATATGCACATTCGCCGAACCCATCTTTAGTGGGGAAAAAAATAAAATGTGATTTCTTTCAAATTCAAGACATATTTATATGATTTTTTTTAATGGTGCATAAAATGAACCGTGTGTGATCATCATCAAAGTGTGGGTGCCCGGGAGGTGGTGGAGAGCCGGGTTGTGTCGGTCGGGCCTCGCCGGACTGGGGCCAGAGTGTGGGTGCCCTGGAGGTGGTGGAGAGACGGGTTGTAGCGGTCTGGCCTCGCCGGACTGGGGCCAGAGTGTGGGTGCCCTGGAGGTGGTGGAGAGACGGGTTGTAGCGGTCTGGCCTCGCCGGACGGGGGCCAGAATGTGGGGTAGGGGGGGGCATCTCCCTCTTCAGCCCAGCGTGGGTGAGGTGAGGTCGGGCAGTGTTCTGCGACGGGTGGGTGGGCCTTGGGAGATGGGCAGAGAGGGAGAGAGGGAGAGGAGGGGAAACCCCCCAACTTCCAGAGTGTCAAGGGGGCGAGCGTGCTTTTTGCCTCCCAGCATCGGGCACCAGGCCTGGGCACGAGCGGCACGGCGGCACCCCCTCCCCTGGAGGGGAAAAGGGAAAACGTCCAGAGTTTCAAAACAGCTATGAGAGAGCTTTGTGTGTTTCACTGCTGTGGTGGAAACCCGTCAAGAGGTGGAGAATACGCTACTCTTCACGATGACGCCTCGCCTCTTCCTCACCTGAGCAGGAAACTGTCAGGTTTGAGACGCCGTAAAAGAGTGGAAATCAGAACCAAGTCCTAAATATTCCACACCACTAAACATTTACTTGACTTGCGGTAAGACAGGAGACTGGTATCTTTCTTTCAGCAAGGGAGAATAGAGCTGCTCGAGCAGCGCCCTCTACTCTCCCAGCAAGGGAGAGTGGTCGCTTGCTAGCTTCGTCCTCGATTCTCAGAGAAACAGTTCTCTCCCAGATGGTTTTATTAGCAGATAAGAATGTGTACATGCGTAAATCACCCAGACATGAAGACTCCAACCTTGAGTAGATAGCTCTTCCAGACAACACAAGGTGTTCACTTCTTCAGTCTCGTCAGCCAATAACAGATATACGATTGTCACATACGTTATGATTACAGTGAGAATTGATTTTGAATCAATGATTATAAATGGCATTAAAAGAACCATGACATAATTAATGCTACTGATTGGTGAATTAATGATAAACATATTTGCAGATTTATCTAACAGAAACCACCCCTGGGCACATTTGGAGCGGCAGCACCCCCTCCCCTGGAGGGGAAAAGGGAAAACGTCCAGAGTTTCAAAACATCAAAGCATACAGGCATTACACAATACCAAACCATTGTGAACTCAAAGCATAACATCAAAGCAAAACAGCATTGCACGGTGGTTCTTACTGTTGTCGGAGGTGCCGAACCCCACCAGTTTCATATGCACATTCGCCGAACCCATCTTTAGTGGGGAAAAAAATAAAATGTGATTTCTTTCAAATTCAAGACATATTTATATGATTTTTTTTAATGGTGCATAAAATGAACCGTGTGTGATCATCATCAAAGTGTGGGTGCCCGGGAGGTGGTGGAGAGCCGGGTTGTGTCGGTCGGGCCTCGCCGGACTGGGGCCAGAGTGTGGGTGCCCTGGAGGTGGTGGAGAGACGGGTTGTAGCGGTCTGGCCTCGCCGGACTGGGGCCAGAGTGTGGGTGCCCTGGAGGTGGTGGAGAGACGGCTTGTGGCGGTCTGGCCTCGCCGGACTGGGGCCAGAGTGTGGGTGACTTGGAGGTGGTGGAGAGACGGGTTGTGGCGGTCTGGCCTTGCCGGATGGGGGCCAGAGTGTGGGTGCCTGGGAGGTGGTGGAGAGCCGGGTTGTGTCGGTCGGGCATCCCCGGACTGGGGCCAGAATGTGGGGTAGGGGGGGGCATCTCCCTCTTCAGCCCAGCGTGGGTGAGGTGAGGTCGGGCAGTGTTCTGCGACGGGTGGGTGGGCCTTGGGAGATGGGCAGAGAGGGAGAGAGGGAGAGGAGGGACATCCAGGATCCACCCTGTCAAGACCAAAATGATCAACAGGGTATAATATAGTCAATGTGAGCTTCGGACCACAAGCCGAGTTTGAATCAGCAGCTTTTCCTATGGTCAGCATGTGTCTGCACCACGACCTGAGGGATAGGCTTCAGGCAGTTGGCACCTGCGCCAAACGAACCGGGCTCATCGCTTCTCGGCCTTTTGGCTAAGATCAAGTGTAGTATCTGTTCTTATCAGTTTAATATCTGGTATGTCCTCTACTAGAGGATACCATATTAAGCGGATTTTTAGAGCTGGGAGCTGAGAAAGGGGCTTGCCTCGCTCGCTCTACGCATCGACCTGGTATTGCAGTGCTGCCAGGAACGGTGCAACCTCCTTCTGCCTTGTGTAAAACCAATGACTGTTGCGTGCTGACTGGAAATCAGTGTGGGTGATATTCTGAGATGAACCAGGACTGACAGTCTTGTTGTCAGAAATGGGGTCGGTCTGACTTTCAATGAGAAGGTAGATTGTCTTGCTTCACTTCAGATCGTATAAATCTTTCGCCTTTTACTAAAGATTTCCGTGGAGTGGAACAACGAGAGTTGAAGTCAATTTTTTACGCCCTGCTAAAGTGGGGCGTCATTTTCCTGTGAAAAAAAGTATTTGTTATTTCCGATTAAGTGTAGTGTAGTGTACACGTGGCTGATGTGGGACGCAATCCTTCTTATTTACACTGTAGGCCTTTGATCAACTTGTGCTTTGATGTTGGAATTTTAACATTAAATCTATGGCTGCAGCATGGATCAGTGTTTCTCACTGATGGCAGCGTCTTCTTCAACTGCTCAGGAGGCGATGCACCGCCTTGATGGACAAATAATTTTCCTGCTGTGTCATAAAGCAAACACATCGTGTTTAACTCCAGATGTGGTCAAAAACAAGATCCTTCATGAGCTCACTGCATTTAGAGGGAGGGATGACAGGCTGAAGGCACAGTAGCATAGCATAGGAGCAAAGCATAGTTAGCTCTGGCTAAACCTTCCTTTACACAGGATGAGCTGATAGACTCATCTGGGTCAGTTGTTTCCCTGCCAGTGCTGTCCATGGGCTGAAACATCACGAAAAACCTGAGATTCCAGGAAGCCAGTTTTATCTTTCTAGTTTGGTCCTCAACTGCACAGAAATGAGTCAAATGAGTTAGATCCAGAGGGATCAATTCTTTCATTTTGTCTCCATGACCTCAGCTCACATTGTTACTCTTAAATTGTATTTTCCAAATTCAAATCATTGATCTGAATAAATCAATTTTTACATCGTAAAGCTCCACTTGATCCGTGGAATACGATTTCAGCTATGAGAGAGCTTTGTGTGTTTCACTGCTGTGGTGGAAACCCGTCAAGAGGTGGAGGAATACGCTAGTCTTCACGATGACGCCTTGCTTCTTCCCCTGGGCACATTTGGAGCGGCAGCACCCCCTCCCCTGGAGGGGAAAAGGGAAAACGTCCAGAGTTTCAAAACATCAAAGCATACAGGCATGACACAATACCAAACCATTGTGAACTCAAAGCATAACATCAAAGCAAAGCAGCATTGCACGGTGGTTCTTACTGTTGTCGGAGGTGCCGAACCCCACCAGTTTCATATGCACATTCGCCAAACCCATCTTTAGTGGGGAAAAAAATAAAATGTGATTTCTTTCAAATTCAAGACATATTTATATGATTTTTTTTAATGGTGCATAAAATGAACCGTGTGTGATCATCATCAAAGTGTGGGTGCCCGGGAGGTGGTGGAGAGCCGGGTTGTGTCGGTCGGGCCTCGCCGGACTGGGGCCAGAGTGTGGGTGCCCTGGAGGTGGTGGAGAGACGGGTTGTAGCGGTCTGGCCTCGCCGGACTGGGGCCAGAGTGTGGGTGCCCTGGAGGTGGTGGAGAGACGGCTTGTGGCGGTCTGGCCTCGCCGGACTGGGGCCAGAGTGTGGGTGACTTGGAGGTGGTGGAGAGACGGGTTGTGGCGGTCTGGCCTTGCCGGATGGGGGCCAGAGTGTGGGTGCCTGGGAGGTGGTGGAGAGCCGGGTTGTGTCGGTCGGGCATCCCCGGACTGGGGCCAGAATGTGGGGTAGGGGGGGGCATCTCCCTCTTCAGCCCAGCGTGGGTGAGGTGAGGTCGGGCAGTGTTCTGCGACGGGTGGGTGGGCCTTGGGAGATGGGCAGAGAGGGAGAGAGGGAGAGGAGGGACATCCAGGATCCACCCTGTCAAGACCAAAATGATCAACAGGGTATAATATAGTCAATGTGAGCTTCGGACCACAAGCCGAGTTTGAATCAGCAGCTTTTCCTATGGTCAGCATGTGTCTGCACCACGACCTGAGGGATAGGCTTCAGGCAGTTGGCACCTGCGCCAAACGAACCGGGCTCATCGCTTCTCGGCCTTTTGGCTAAGATCAAGTGTAGTATCTGTTCTTATCAGTTTAATATCTGGTATGTCCTCTACTAGAGGATACCATATTAAGCGGATTTTTAGAGCTGGGAGCTGAGAAAGGGGCTTGCCTCGCTCGCTCTACGCATCGACCTGGTATTGCAGTGCTGCCAGGAACGGTGCAACCTCCTTCTGCCTTGTGTAAAACCAATGACTGTTGCGTGCTGACTGGAAATCAGTGTGGGTGATATTCTGAGATGAACCAGGACTGACAGTCTTGTTGTCAGAAATGGGGTCGGTCTGACTTTCAATGAGAAGGTAGATTGTCTTGCTTCACTTCAGATCGTATAAATCTTTCGCCTTTTACTAAAGATTTCCGTGGAGTGGAACAACGAGAGTTGAAGTCAATTTTTTACGCCCTGCTAAAGTGGGGCGTCATTTTCCTGTGAAAAAAAGTATTTGTTATTTCCGATTAAGTGTAGTGTAGTGTACACGTGGCTGATGTGGGACGCAATCCTTCTTATTTACACTGTAGGCCTTTGATCAACTTGTGCTTTGATGTTGGAATTTTAACATTAAATCTATGGCTGCAGCATGGATCAGTGTTTCTCACTGATGGCAGCGTCTTCTTCAACTGCTCAGGAGGCGATGCACCGCCTTGATGGACAAATAATTTTCCTGCTGTGTCATAAAGCAAACACATCGTGTTTAACTCCAGATGTGGTCAAAAACAAGATCCTTCATGAGCTCACTGCATTTAGAGGGAGGGATGACAGGCTGAAGGCACAGTAGCATAGCATAGGAGCAAAGCATAGTTAGCTCTGGCTAAACCTTCCTTTACACAGGATGAACTGATAGACTCATCTGGGTCAGTTGTTTCCCTGCCAGCGCTGTCCATAGGCTGAAACATCACGAAAAACCTGAGATTCCAGGAAGCCAGTTTTATCTTTCTAGTTTGGTCCTCAACTGCACAGAAATGAGTCAAATGAGTTAGATCCAGAGGGATCAATTCTTTCATTTTGTCTCCATGACCTCAGCTCAAATTGTTACTCTTAAATTGTATTTTACAAATTCAAATCATTGTTCTGAATAAATCAATTCTTACATGGTAAAGCTCCACTTGATCCATGGAATACGATTTCAGCCATGAGAGAGTTTTGTGTGTTTCACTGCTGTGGTGGAAACCCGTCAAGAGGTGGAGGAATACGCTAGTCTTCACGATGACGCCTTGCTTCTTCCCCTGGGCACATTTGGAGCGGCAGCACCCCCTCCCCTGGAGGGGAAAAGGGAAAACGTCCAGAGTTTCAAAACATCAAAGCATACAGGCATTACACAATACCAAACCATTGTGAACTCAAAGCATAACATCAAAGCAAAGCAGCATTGCACGGTGCTTCTTACTGTTGTCGGAGGTGCCGAACCCCACCAGTTTCATATGCACATTCGCCGAACCCATCTTTAGTGGGGAAAAAAATAAAATGTGATTTCTTTCAAATTCAAGACATATTTATATGATTTTTTTAATGGTGCATAAAATGAACCGTGTGTGATCATCATCAAAGTGTGGGTGCCCGGGAGGTGGTGGAGAGCCGGGTTGTGTCGGTCGGGCCTCGCCGGACTGGGGCCAGAGTGTGGGTGACTTGGAGGTGGTGGAGAGACAGGTTGTGGCGGTCTGGCCTTGCCGGACGGGGGCCAGAGTGTGGGTGCCTGGGAGGTGGTGGAGAGCCGGGTTGTGTCGGTCGGGCATCCCCGGACTGGGGCCAGAATGTGGGGTAGGGGGGGGCATCTCCCTCTTCAGCCCAGCGTGGGTGAGGTGAGGTTGGGCAGTGTTCTGCGACGGGCGGGTGGGCCTTGGGAGATGGGCAGAGAGGGAGAGGAGGGAAATGAGGGGAAACCCCCCAACTTCCAGAGTGTCAAGGGGGCCAGCGTGCTTTTCGCCTCCCAGCATCGGGCACCAGGCCTGGGCACGAGCGGCACGGCGGCACCCCCTCCCCTGGAGGGGAAAAGGGAAAACGTCCAGAGTTTCAAAACAGCTATGAGAGAGCTTTGTGTGTTTCACTACTGTGGTGGAAACCCGTCAAGAGGTGGAGAATACGCTGCTCTTCACGATGACGCCTTGCCTCTTCCTCACCTGAGCAGGAAACTGTCAGGTTTGAGACGCCGTAAAAGAGTGAAAATCAGAACCAAGTCCTAAATATTCCACACCACTAAACATTTACTTGACTTGCGGTAAGACAGGAGACTGGTATCTTTCTTTCAGCAAGGGAGAATGGAGCTGCTCGAGCAGCGCCCTCTACTCTCCCAGCAAGGGAGAGTGGTCGCTTGCTAGCTTCGTCCTCGATTCTCAGAGAAACAGTTCTCTCCCAGCTGGTTTTATTAGCAGATAAGAATGTGTACGTGCGTAAATCACCCAGACATGAAGACTCCAACCTTGAGTAGATAGCTCTTCCAGACAACACAAGGTGTTCACTTCTTCAGTCTCGTCAGCATATAACAGATATACGATTGTCACATACGTTATGATTACAGTGAGAATCGATTATGAATCAATGATTATAAATGGCATTAAAAGAACCATGACATAATTAATGCTACTGATTGGTGAATTAATGATAAACATATTTGCAGATTTATCTAACAGAAACCACCATCACCTGGACATCCAGGATCCACCCTGTCAAGACCAAAATGATCAACAGGGTATAATATAGTCAATGTGAGCTTCGGACCACAAGCCGAGTTTGAATCAGCAGCTTTTACTATAGTCAGCATGTGTCTGCACCACGACCTGAGGGATAGGCTTCAGGCAGTTGGCACCTGCGCCAAACGAGCTGGGCTCGTCGCTTCTCGGCCTTTTGGCTAAGATCAAGTGTAGTATCTGTTCTTATCAGTTTAATATCTGATATGTCCTCTATTAGAGGATACCATATTAAGCAGATTTTTAGAACTGGGAGCTGAGAAAGGGGCTTGCCTCACTCGCTCTGCGCATTGACCTGGTATTGCAGGGCTGCCAGGAACGGTGCACCCTCCTCCTGCCTTGTGTAAAACCAATGACTGTTGCATGCTGACTGGAGATCAGTGTGGGTGATATTCTGAGATGAACCAGGACTGAAAGTCTTGTTGTCAGAAATGGGGTCGGTCTGACTTTCAATGAGAGGTAGATCGCTCTTGCTTCACTTCAGATCGTATAAATCTTTCGCCTTTTACTAAAGATTTCCGTGGAGTGGAACAACGAGAGTTGAAGCCAATTTTTTACGCCCCGCTAAAGTGGGGCGTCCTTTCCCTGTGAAAAAAAGTATTTGTTATTTCCAATTAAGTGTAGTGTAGTGTACACGTGGCTAATGTGGGACGCAATCCTTCTTATATGCACTGTAGGCCTTTGATCAACTTGTGCTTTGATGTTAGAATTTTAACATTAAATCTATGGCTGCAGCATGGATCAGTGTTTCTCACTGATGGCAGCGTCTTCTTCAACTGCTCAGGAGGCGATGCACCGCCTTGATGGACAAATAATTTTCCTGCTGTGTCATAAAGCAAACACATCGTGTTTGACTCCAGATGTGGTCAAAAACAAGATCCTTCATGAGCTCACTGCATTTAGAGGGAGGGATGACAGGCTGAAGGCACAGTAGCATAGCATAGGAGCAAAGCATAGTTAGCTCTGGCTAAACCTTCCTTTACACAGGATGAGCTGATAGACTCATCTGGGTCAGTTGTTTCCCTGCCAGCGCTGTCCATGGGCTGAAACATCACGAAAAACCTGAGATTCCAGGAAGCCAGTTTTATCTTTCTAGTTTGGTCCTCAACTGCACAGAAATGAGTCAAATGAGTTAGATCCAGAGGGATCAATTCTTTCATTTTGTCTCCATGACCTCAGCTCAAATTGTTACTCTTAAATTGTATTTTACAAATTCAAATCATTGTTCTGAATAAATCAATTTTTACATCGTAAAGCTCCACTTGATCCGTGGAATACGATTTCAGCTATGAGAGAGCTTTGTGTGTTTCACTGCTGTGGTGGAAACCCGTCAAGAGGTGGAGGAATACGCTAGTCTTCACGATGACGCCTTGCCTCTTCCCCTGGGCACATTTGGAGCGGCAGCACCCCCTCCCCTGGAGGGGAAAAGGGAAAACGTCCAGAGTTTCAAAACATCAAAGCATACAGGCATTACACAATACCAAACCATTGTGAACTCAAAGCATAACATCAAAGCAAAGCAGCATTGCACGGTGGTTCTTACTGTTGTCGGAGGTGCCGAACCCCACCAGTTTCATATGCACATTCG
The DNA here is from genome assembly GCF_040956055.1 of Brachionichthys hirsutus. Taxonomy (NCBI): domain Eukaryota; kingdom Metazoa; phylum Chordata; class Actinopteri; order Lophiiformes; family Brachionichthyidae; genus Brachionichthys; species Brachionichthys hirsutus. Next base: position 656,803 of record NW_027180315.1, on the reverse strand, counting down.
CCGAACCCATCTTTAGTGGGGAAAAAAATAAAATGTGATTTCTTTCAAATTCAAGACATATTTATATGATTTTTTTTAATGGTGCATAAAATGAACCGTGTGTGATCATCATCAAAGTGTGGGTGCCCGGGAGGTGGTGGAGAGCCGGGTTGTGTCGGTCGGGCCTCGCCGGACTGGGGCCAGAGTGTGGGTGACTTGGAGGTGGTGGAGAGACAGGTTGTGGCGGTCTGGCCTTGCCGGACGGGGGCCAGAGTGTGGGTGCCTGGGAGGTGGTGGAGAGCCGGGTTGTGTCGGTCGGGCATCCCCGGACTGGGGCCAGAATGTGGGGTAGGGGGGGGCATCTCCCTCTTCAGCCCAGCGTGGGTGAGGTGAGGTTGGGCAGTGTTCTGCGACGGGCGGGTGGGCCTTGGGAGATGGGCAGAGAGGGAGAGGAGGGAAATGAGGGGAAACCCCCCAACTTCCAGAGTGTCAAGGGGGCCAGCGTGCTTTTCGCCTCCCAGCATCGGGCACCAGGCCTCGGCACGAGCGGCACGGCGGCACCCCCTCCCCTGGAGGGGAAAAGGGAAAACGTCCAGAGTTTCAAAACAGCTATGAGAGAGCTTTGTGTGTTTCACTACTGTGGTGGAAACCCGTCAAGAGGTGGAGAATACGCTGCTCTTCACGATGACGCCTTGCCTCTTCCTCACCTGAGCAGGAAACTGTCAGGTTTGAGACGCCGTAAAAGAGTGAAAATCAGAACCAAGTCCTAAATATTCCACACCACTAAACATTTACTTGACTTGCGGTAAGACAGGAGACTGGTATCTTTCTTTCAGCAAGGGAGAATGCAGCTGCTCGAGCAGCGCCCTCTACTCTCCCAGCAAGGGAGAGTGGTCGCTTGCTAGCTTCGTCCTCGATTCTCAGAGAAACAGTTCTCTCCCAGCTGGTTTTATTAGCAGATAAGAATGTGTACATGCGTAAATCACCCAGACATGAAGACTCCAACCTTGAGTAGATAGCTCTTCCAGACAACACAAGGTGTTCACTTCTTCAGTCTCGTCAGCATATAACTGTTGGAGATAAAGTCTCTAACATTGTGATATTAAATTTTAAACGCATCGAAATGAAGCAGGCAGAAGCAGGGATGCTTTCTCTCTGACGCAGCCAAGACCGGGTGGTCTGGCGCGCTGCTCAAAACCAACTCTGTTCCGCTGACCGGAACATGTTTATTTATCACCTTCGTAGCTCCACCTCTTGACCCAGTGACATCACAATACTTTTAGGGTGCAAACATCGCTGCCCACCAGATGGGACTGTTCTTCACCTAACAGTTACATTAAACAAAATGAAAATTAGCGAATAACCCTATCATTCCCTCCTGTATTTTCATTGTAAACTGTAACATTCTTCTGCTTTCTACAAAACATTCAGTGCTAACTAAACATGCTTGAACTAAACTATCAGAAAACAAACAATCATAGAACAAAATCAATACAATCAAGATCAATACCTGAGTTATTACATTCAAGATCTGAGTTCTTACATTCAAGATCTGACCTGAATCAGGGAGGAAGGCGAAAAACCCGTAGTTTGCAGATTCCATCTTCATATAGCATACATCTTTCAAACGGGAAAATTCCTTCCACAATCCAGCTGCACCTGCGATTATCTTAACGACCCCCAATCCAGGCATTTTAACAATGTTCCTAATACAATGTCAAACATCTCATTCCTCGTCAACAAGGAAAACAAACATGAAAAAACATAAATTCAAATCAGTACAAAAACAAACAACATTCATTTCCACAATCTAAATGTTACTGTCAAACCCTTTATTCACAAACCCTACGTTAGAGCTTTACTGATGTTTCTCCTAGTTTGAATTACTTTAATATTTTACCAGCATTATCTCCTCTACACTGAAATTTGAAAACAGTGACATGATTATTTTATCTTTATTGCTCCAAAGTTTTAACACATCTGGAACATTCTGAACTCTAAATTAAATTACTACAATGTCTATATTATGTTATGGATGGATAATCATAACAATCTTTTACTGTCTTATTAACTCAACTTGTCACTAGAATTTAGCTACTTTTACTTACTCTAATGTTATCAAAAGTCATATGCTTATACACTTTTACGTTGTTGTAGACTTATTACTTCTATTTTAGTATAATTGTTAACCTATCTTTCTATTAATTTCATGCCTATTGGAATATCAAATAGCAATAGTTTTGTTAAATTTAGTTTATGAATTTAAATCTACATCCTGCTCATTAGTGTTATTTGATCTATTTTAGGATTCTAATTGCATCGTACGCTTCTCCACTTAATCATAAATTACTGACAGTTGCTATTAATACAGTATAACGATACCAGGTGTTGGTTAACTACTCCTATGAAACTCTCCTAATCTGCATAGATTACTTTATGACGTTCTTCTAGTCACACATCTCTAGACAAACATTCAAACAGATTACACTTTGGAAAATGCAAACTGTTCTTGGTGTTAGATCAGTCTGGTTGTTGTCGTTCCTTGTCCATCAGCAAATCTTCTTGAAAGTGATTCAGCTTCACTGTCAGTGTTCTTGTCCTGGTTACACTGTGAGGGTCTCTTCCTCACAGATCTTAAAATGAGTGTGAGTCAATCTCTCACCACCTCTCTCTGATCAGACTTCCTGTCTGCATCTCTGGATCAGTTTGGCAAGAGACGTTTCCTCCTGCAGTGCAACGGATGGATTCAGGAGGAACTCTGGATGTTCACGTCTCGTTGGTGTCGTCAGCATGACCCTGAGTGGTCCTCCGTTCCTCGGTCCGGACCGTCTGCTGCTTCCCGATGGTTTCCATGAAGACGCCGACACCAAACACGCTTAGTAGATTCGCCCTCCTGTCGGGACAAAGAAAAACTTCGGCAGATCATTTGCTCTCTGGACATCGTTCAGAAAGAGTGTGCTTCATCTTTTCACTCAACGCTTCCTCTTCACCAAATCGATGTACTGCATCCATGGCTTCCTTCTCTACACTAGCCTAGCGCTCTGATATACAGTGACATCTGATCTGCATGTTGTTTCACATCTTACCACCTGATTCACAAAATCATCACCGTTATAACTAGTTATTATGGCTACTGGAACAGGATTTAGTGATTCTACACATATATACAGCAAACAATTTTTTTTTGTATTATTTTTATTCTTCCAGAGTAATTATTGATTTAATTACTGCTGTGCAATCCCTCCTGTTTGAACTATGAACGTAGTCCATGGTTCAAACTTGCTTCCATTAGTAAATCTAGTCTATTCTATCAGTATTAGTCTAACTTGTTTAATACAATGTCTCAAAATAATTCCTACTCTTACGTCACATTCACAGCATATTATATACATCACTCAATTTGGGATGAAATAAGTTCAAAAGAGTTTCCATGTGCCTCTCACCCTATGCTTGTCTGAGATGCTCCTATTGAGGGTGCCATGTGTTGGCTGGAAGGTTCATCGCCTCCAGTCCGTCAGGCTTCTCCTCTGCTGTTTTCTGAGATGTTCCTTCGACCGTACAGCGCTTCCGTCGGCTGTCGTTTCTGCATCACAGCTTAGCAGTCTCTCCTGGTGTTCCTGGAGCTGCTATCTGCATTCGCAACTCAGAACAAAACACATTTCTTTATTGACACACGATAAAATCTTTGAACCTCTTCCGTCCTTCATTTCACGTTTCACTATTGAGAACCCATATGTTGGCAGAGTTTATCTGCTTCCAGTCCAGTCCGGGATCTCTCCTGCTATGGTAGAAAAAGCATTAATTTACATGTTATATTCACAAATGTCAAGTTTTCAATTCACATCTGAATTGATTCAAGTCTGTCTCTAGTCGTCTCATCTTCCTTCAGTCTGAAGTCAGTCTCTAACCTCCTTATCTGTCTTGTACCGTACAGTCAAAAGTCCCTTTAGATGTGTGCGTGTGTTTGTGCAATTACCTGTTCACCGTTGAATCATCAATTATTTTAGATTTTATTTAGATAATCTAATTAAACTGTCTGTCTTTGATGACTCCCTGTGGCTCGCATTCCACAGAGTCATAAAAGTGGGGGAATGATCTGGTACATCCCCATTCCTGTGTTTAGCTAAGCAAATGGTGGGGGACGAGTAGCCTCAAACGTGTCTCAAGACTGAGTGGACCTGAGAGGGCCCGTCTCATCTCCACTCAGCCACGAAAAGACAGGCATTCAGTCAGTCGTCCTCCTTGAACCCACCATTTTGTGATTTTACCTCCACTATGCTGATCTGGGGTTTTGTTAAAAGGCATTAGATATTTTATTTTTATTTATTTTTAATTCTGTGCAAACACTTTGATCTTGTCTTGGTCACCATCCTGGCGTTGTGGCCTGCCTGTGGCCTCCATGCAGCGTCATCCGATGCCATGTGGCATGTCTTTGTCTCTTGTCTGTCTTCACCATCCAGCATTCCTTTGTCTCCTCTTTTTTCTTCTCCTCAGCTTCATCTTCTTACATCTCCTTCAACCTTCTTTGTCTTCCAAAACTTTCAAACAAAAGGGTGTCTCCAGAATCATCCGCATATAAATGGCTGTAGAGACTTGGTTCTGTCATGCTAATTTGGAATTCACAAAGACTTTTTCTGCTTAAACCTCCATTTTGTAGTTGTCCTGGCCTCCATCTTGGAGGTGCCATGTGGTCTCTTTCTCCATGCTGCTCCTTTGTCCCTTCTGAAACGCTCAGAACAATCTTTACACATCATACTTCTTACGTTACATTTCCAACACACACCACATTCTGGTTTCTTTTCCTCAACTTAGCTGTTCCTCCACACATTCTCAATACTTTCCATATACTCACCAGTTCCTGCTTCCTCCTCCTGACGTTCTTCTCCACTCCATCCAAGCGACCTTCTCAATCCTTCTTAAATCTCCTCCATCATTAAACATCCTCTTGTACTTTCATTACCAAAACATCACCTTTTCCTTCTTCTCTGCTAGAAATAATCTACTCACAAACAATCTACCTTCCTAGATGTTTATCTTCAACTGGGAAGTTATCCCCCTCTTGCACGAATGTCCAGTCGAGGCCTGCAGAACCCGCTGAGACATTCTGCAATCCAAGTTATCCTGTTGCTTACGATTTTTATTTTAGTTTTTTATAGCATGCTATTTTATGTTACAGTTCCCCATGTGCTCCTCTGCTTAAAAGCACCATTTAAGCATCCATACATCCATACATACACTCACGTTACTTGTCGTTACACTCATGGCCAAATTACATTTTAGCACCCTACTTCACAGGTGGCAAGGTCTATTATTCGTCTTAATAGCCTACAGCCTGCTCTTGCAGCAAACCCAATTAAAGAATCCCTTTAAATTCTCGGCCTTATTACCGTTGTTGTGATAATAACCGGAAAACAGCTCGCACTTGGAGCAAACCCAATTAAAGAATCCCTTTAAATTCTCGGCCTTATTACCGTTGTTGTGATAATAACCGGATCCCAGGCAACGTTTAAAACGGAGCCCGCGCACGCATCGACATACGTGCTTCGCAACAGACAAAAACGCTCGCCGCGCGCGACCTCCATTCTCACTCATTCACACACATAAACATCTTAATCCTACTTACCTTCGTCCATCGATGCGTATTTCCCGCTGTTCTTCCGTCACACGGATCCTCCCGTCGGACCGAAACGCGAACGGGGCCTTCTCCGAGGACCCGCTGTGTTGCCGACTCACCATCGCCATGCCTGCGCAGAAACCGCGTGCGTCCGCGCTTCTGCCGCACGTTCCGGACCTTGGATTCACGTGATATTGGATTCGCGGCTCGAAGGACCAATAAATGTTGGAGATAAAGTCTCTAACATTGTGATATTAAATTTTAAACGCATCGAAATGAAGCAGGCAGAAGCAGGGATGCTTTCTCTCTGACGCAGCCAAGACCGGGTGGTCTGGCGCGCTGCTCAAAACCAACTCTGTTCCGCTGACCGGAACATGTTTATTTATCACCTTCGTAGCTCCACCTCTTGACCCAGTGACATCACAATACTTTTAGGGTGCAAACATCGCTGCCCACCAGATGGGACTGTTCTTCACCTAACAGTTACATTAAACAAAATGAAAATTAGCGAATAACCCTATCAGTAACAGATATACGATTGTCACATACGTTATGATTACAGTGAGAATTGATTATGAATCAATGATTATAAATGGCATTAAAAGAACCATGACATAATTAATGCTACTGATTGGTGAATTAATGATAAACATATTTGCAGATTTATCTAACAGAAACCACCCCTGGGCACATTTGGAGCGGCAGCACCCCCTCCCCTGGAGGGGAAAAGGGAAAACGTCCAGAGTTTCAAAACATCAAAGCATACAGGCATTACACAATACCAAACCATTGTGAACTCAAAGCATAACATCAAAGCAAAGCAGCATTGCACGGTGGTTCTTACTGTTGTCGGAGGTGCCGAACCCCACCAGTTTCATATGCACATTCGCCGAACCCATCTTTAGTGGGGAAAAAAATAAAATGTGATTTCTTTCAAATTCAAGACATATTTATATGATTTTTTTTAATGGTGCATAAAATGAACCGTGTGTGATCATCATCAAAGTGTGGGTGCCCGGGAGGTGGTGGAGAGCCGGGTTGTGTCGGTCGGGCCTCGCCGGACTGGGGCCAGAGTGTGGGTGCCCTGGAGGTGGTGGAGAGACGGGTTGTAGCGGTCTGGCCTCGCCGGACGGGGGCCAGAGTGTGGGTGCCCTGGAGGTGGTGGTCTGGCCTCGCCGGACGGGGGCCAGAGTGTGGGTGCCCTGGAGGTGGTGGAGAGCCGGGTTGTGGCGGTCTGGCCTTGCCGGACGGGGGCCAGAGTGTGGGTGACTTGGAGGTGGTGGAGAGACGGGTTGTGGCGGTCTGGCCTTGCCGGACGGGGGCCAGAGTGTGGGTGCCTGGGAGGTGGTGGAGAGCCGGGTTGTGTCGGTCGGGCATCCCCGGACTGGGGCCAGAATGTGGGGTAGGGGGGGGCATCTCCCTCTTCAGCCCAGCGTGGGTGAGGTGAGGTTGGGCAGGGTTCTGCGACGGGCGGGTGGGCCTTGGGAGATGGGCAGAGAGGGAGAGGAGGGAAATGAGGGGAAACCCCCCAACTTCCAGAGTGTCAAGGGGGCGAGCGTGCTTTTCACCTCCCAGCATCGGGCACCAGGCCTGGGCACGAGCGGCACGGCGGCACCCCCTCCCCTGGAGGGGAAAAGGGAAAACGTCCAGAGTTTCAAAACATCAAAGCATACAGGCATTACACAATACCAAACCATTGTGAACTCAAAGCATAACATCAAAGCAAAGCAGCATTGCACGGTGGTTCTTACTGTTGTCGGAGGTGCCGAACCCCACCAGTTTTATATGCACATTCGCCGAACCCATCTTTAGTGGGGAAAAAAATAAAATGTGATTTCTTTCAAATTCAAGACATATTTATATGATTTTTTTTAATGATGCATAAAATGAACCGTGTGTGATCATCATCAAAGTGTGGGTGCCCGGGAGGTGGTGGAGAGCCGGGTTGTGTCGGTCGGGCCTCGCCGGACTGGGGCCAGAGTGTGGGTGCCCTGGAGGTGGTGGAGAGACGGGTTGTGTCGGTCGGGCATTCCCCGGACTGGGGCCAGAATGTGGGGTAGGGGGGGGCATCTCCCTCTTCAGCCCAGCGTGGGTGAGGTGAGGTCGGGCAGTGTTCTGCGACGGGTGGGTGGGCCTTGGGAGATGGGCAGAGAGGGAGAGAGGGAGAGGAGGGGAAACCCCCCAACTTCCAGAGTGTCAAGGGGGCGAGCGTGCTTTTCGCCTCCCAGCATCGGGCACCAGGCCTGGGCACGAGCGGCACGGCGGCACCCCCTCCCCTGGAGGGGAAAAGGGAAAACGTCCAGAGTTTCAAAACACCTATGAGAGAGCTTTGTGTGTTTCACTGCTGTGGTGGAAACCCGTCAAGAGGTGGAGAATACGCTACTCTTCACAATGACGCCTTGCCTCTTCCTCACCTGAGCAGGAAACTGTCAGGTTTGAGACGCCGTAAAAGAGTGAAAATCAGAACCAAGTCCTAAATATTCCACACCACTAAACATTTACTTGACTTGCGGTAAGACAGGAGACTGGTATCTTTCTTTCAGCAAGGGAGAATGGAGCTGCTCGAGCAGCGCCCTCTACTCTCCCAGCAAGGGAGAGTGGTCGCTTGCTAGCTTCGTCCTCGATTCTCAGAGAAACAGTTCTCTCCCAGCTGGTTTTATTAGCAGATAAGAATGTGTACATGCGTAAATCACCCAGACATGAAGACTCCAACCTTGAGTAGATAGCTCTTCCAGACAACACAAGGTGTTCACTTCTTCAGTCTCGTCAGCATATAACAGATATACGATTGTCACATACGTTATGATTACAGTGAGAATTGATTATGAATCAATGATTATAAATGGCATTAAAAGAACCATGACATAATTAATGCTACTGATTGGTGAATTAATGATAAACATATTTGCAGATTTATCTAACAGAAACCACCCCTGGGCACATTTGGAGCGGCAGCACCCCCTCCCCTGGAGGGGAAAAGGGAAAACGTCCAGAGTTTCAAAACATCAAAGCATACAGGCATTACACAATACCAAACCATTGTGAACTCAAAGGATAACATCAAAGCAAAGCAGCATTGCACGGTGGTTCTTAATGTTGGAACCACCGGCCTTCTCGGCCTTTTGGCTAAGACAGTGATCACTCCTTGGCAGTAAGGTCTTTCCAAATTATTGGAAAAATCCCTTAGCTTGAGAGGAGGATATTGTTCTGTTTCTGCGTCACTTTGTTGTATTTTGCACATTACTTGCTCATTTGCATTTTTCCCACTTGCACTTTAGGTCTACCTCAAGGTAAGTTTTAACATTTTTTATATTTTAAATTGTATTTTACCTATTTTTAGCTAATTTATTGTTTTTAGTGGTGCCTCTCGCCATGTCGGCTGCACGTGCCGGCATGCGGAGGCACCACAGTGTGCGTTTTAAATTCAGGGAGGAGGCTGGGAGGCTCCTGGGGATGTCGCGGCTAGACTTCTCCAGGAAGCTAATCCAGCAGGCCCTAGGTTTTCAGCCAGATGACCTCCATTGTATTTTGACCCTCCCTTTTAACAAAGGTTTTGACGTAAGTTTTATGTCTGATTTATTATTGAAACAGTTTTGGATGAAGTATGAAAATGTGAAGACCCAGTTCTCTGTGTTTGAAATTGAGAAACTGACTGACAATAGCCTTAAAACGGTTATTGTCAGGATGTTCAATGAAATGGTGAACGCAGGAGACATTTTGGTTTGGCTGGGTAGATACTGCACGGTCAAAGGACAGGCTACCAAAGTGAGGGATGTGGATGGCATTTGGAACTGTGCCTGGAGGGTCCCCATTCAACAATGGGAGGACCCTCAGGGCTTCCAGGGCCTGAAGCATCTCCCGTCCATGATAGTCCTGGGAAACGACCGGGGCTACATCCACTATCAAGGACAGCCCAAGCTGTGCCACAAGTGTGGTGAGCATGGGCACCTTGCTGAGGCGTGTCCGCACATCATTTGTGGTAAATGTAGAGAGATTGGGCATACTTTTGAGGAATGTACCAATGGCAGAAAGTGTAATCTCTGTGTAGTCACTACCCATTTCTTCAGAGATTGCCCAAACTCGTTTGCCAACAAATTGAAAGCCAGACCGACAATGACCGACACACCTGCGGAAAATGGCGGCAAAGTGCTGATTGAAGAGGCGGGGCTGGGAAATTCAAACTTCCCGCCAAAACTGGTGATTGGAGGAGAGCCCGGTGAGGCGGGAAAAGGGGAGGGGCCTGAACTCAACCCAGCAGAGGGAGCTGAGGAGCCTGCCGTGGCGAGCCAGGCAGCTGGGGAGCCTGCTGGGGAGAGTCAGGCAGATGGTGGAGCTGGACCTAGCTCTTCCGGTGAGGACTCCACTGGAAGTCTTATCACAGTGAGTGAAGAGGGGTCCGGTGAAACCTGCCTCCCCAATGCCCAGCCCTGTTATAAGAGGACTGCGTCAGAACTGTCGAGCTCTGAGGCTGAGGAAGCCTTGGAGAAGAGGGGAAGGGCTGAGCCAGGCTCTCACAGTTCCTCTGTGGAGCAGGACGAAGCCCCCCCCTCCGGTTCACCAGGTCAGTGTTCCTTCCTAACAATTGCACTGCAATCAACTCCATTGGAACGGCGAGCAGATATTACTTTCCGGAGGACAGGATCTCGAAGTTCACCTCCCGACTGTGAGGATATTATGACATGAGATCCTGTTACAATATTGGCGGACACGTACGACTAGGTTTAGTGTTTTAATTATTTATTGTCTTTTAAAATGTTGTACCTGTTTTTAATAACCATATTCATGACCCTCACCTTCACGACAATTAATGTCAGGAGTGTGAAGTCGAGGGTGAGGGCACAGAGTATTTTATCCTTCCTTTACAATTTTAAGTCAGATGTGTTTTTAATTCAAGAATGCAACCTTTCGTTTTTAAAGAGGTACACGCAGTGGGAGGAGATGTGGCCACTCCCGTCTATATGGAGCGGATCAGACGAAAACAAGAATGACGGAGTGGCCATTTTAGTAAAAAATCCTCAGATTGTGGTGAAGGGCAGCACTGTGGTGAGACACGGTCGGGCACTTTTAGCACATTTGACTTTTATGGAACAGGATTTTAACCTCTTAAATGTTTATGGTTTTAATGACAAAAACGACAGGTACGACTTTTTAGAAGACCTGCAGTCCCACATGCTAGGTAGGGCACCATTAGTTGTAGGGGGTGATTTTAATTGTATCTTGAGTAGGCAGGATAGGAAGAGAGCAGGGACAGATTTTAAAATAGACAAGACGTCGGTTTTACTTCAGGGAATTTGCAAGGATTTTAAGCTGACTGACTGCTTTAGATCCATGCATCCCAGAGAGGAGGGCTTCACCTGGACCAGTGGTGACGGCACCAGAGCCTCTCGCATCGATTACATTTTTACCCGGGGTTGCCCACCCACCGATGCTAGATTAATCCCTGTTTTCTTCTCAGATCACTCGATGCTGACCTGCACCCTCTCACTCTCTTCAGGTGTGACTGTAGGGACGGGTCTGTGGAAGCTCAACTGCTCCCTTCTAGAAGATAGGGAGTTAGTTAGTCAGTACAGGGAGCAGTACACAATGTGGCAGACCCTCCAAGACTTCTACGATACACGAGCACTATGGTGGGAAATGGTTAAAAAAAGGACCCAGACTTTCTTTAGGCAGGCAGGTAAGAGAAGGAAAGATAGGGAAAACAGATGCATGATGGGACTGCAGAAAAGACTGCAGCGTTATTTTAGACTAACTTTACAAGGTTTGGATTTTAGTGAGGAGGTAAAATATATTAAGCGTGAAATGTCAATTTTAGCAGATAACAACAGTAAAGGTGTCATTTTAAGAAGCAGGGAGAAGCAGCTAGAGGAAGGGGAAAAGTGCACGCGATACTTCTTTAAAAAGATTTTAAATAAAAGAGGGGCAATTTTAAAACTAAAGGACCCTAACGGATGCACTTTTAATACTTCCAAAGAAATACGAGAGCACATAGAAAGTTTTTATTCTGAATTGTATAGAGAAAAACCTGTTTTTATTGACACCTTGAATGAAGTTTTAGATTCCACTGAACAGGTTTTAAGTGACAGTGTGCTTTTATCCCAAGATTTTAACATGCTTGAGTTGAATAAATCCATACAAGCTTTTACGAGAGGGAAGTCCCCAGGACAAGACGGACTTCCCTTGGAATTTTATTTGACATTTTGGGATCTTTTAGCACCTGACTTACTGACTGTTTTTATGGAATTCGAACGACTAAATCGGCTACCTGACAGTTTTAGGACAGGGATAGTGACCCTCCTATTTAAAAACAAAGACAAGACTGACATTAGAAACTGGAGACCAATCACGCTTTTAAACTTTGACAGTAAACTTTTTAGCAAACTTTTAGCAGTTCGGATGTCCCTTGTTTTAGAAGACTTGATTCACCCGGATCAAGCCTGTGCCGTCCCGGGGAGGAAGATCACCGACAGCCTCGTACTGATCCGAGACACCATCTGTTTTGCGAGAGACAGGAATATTCGGTTGGTTGTTTTAAACCTAGATTTTGAGAAAGCCTTCGATCGGGTCTCGCACCAGTACCTGTTCCAGGTACTGCAAAAAATGGGGTTTCCAGGGAGGTTTATTGCTTGGGTGGGATTGCTGTACAAAGACATCACCAGCAAATTCATGGTTAACGGGGATCTTACAAAAGCAGTGGAGATTAACTGCGGTGTCCGTCAGGGTTGTCCGTTATCCGCTCTCCTCTATGTAATCTGCATCGAACCGCTGGCACAGGTCTTGAGAAGGGACCCACGAATCCACGGGGTGGTAGTACCAGGGTCCGGGGGACTGAGCAGCAAATGCGTTTTATACATGGATGACATCAACGTTTTATGCACTGACCTTTTATCTGTCAACCGGACCCTGGACTTGACTGACTGGTTTGGGCGGGCTTCCGGTTCCAAACTGAACAGAAGCAAGACGCTAGCCCAATTTTATGGCCCTTGGACACCGACTGAATGTACAGGACTGCCCCTGACTGTGACTCAGACTGACCAAAAGATTCTGGGGATTAAATTTGACAGGGATGGGGGCGGGCATACAAATTGGCCAGACGTGGTAGGGAAAGTTAGGCAGAGACTGGGGTATTGGGGACTAAGGGAACTGACTATGGAAGGGAAGGTTTTAATCATTAAAGCCGTGATTTTACCTTTGCTTTTATTGGTCAGTTCTGTTTTTACCCCTCCGAGGAGAGTGATTTTAGACCTGGAACGAGCCATTTTTTATTTTTTATGGGGATCCAAGTGGGAAAGGTTGAGGAGAGGTGTGGTAAAAAGGCCAAAGGAGAAAGGAGGCAAGGGGGTTCCAGACCTGACCTTGTTTTTAACGTCCTTGTACGCCACAGCGCACATTGGAGCAGCCACAGCCCCATCCAGAAACCCAAAAACTGCGGCCATGGCACGCTTCTGGATGGGGTCCTACCTCAGACACTTAAAGATTTTACCCACTGATCTTAAAGTTCCTGTGTCTTTTAACCTGCCACCAGCCTACACTGCGATGAAAAATTTCCTAAAGAATTTTAATCTGGAACATGAGGAGTTGTCGGTTTTAACCAGCCATCGCTCTCTTTTATGTGTTGTGCAGGAGCGCGAGCCGGTGAGTCCAGTGCAGGGGCTTGCACTCGGCGAACCCCAAACAGTTTGGCGCAACGTGAACCATCCTGCTCTTTCAAACAAGCTCCGGGATCTGTCCTGGATGGTGGCCCACGAGATCCTCCCGGTCAGGTCCGTAATGCACTCCCGGGGAATGGCAAGACTGTCAATCTGCCCCCGACCGGGTTGTGGCACCCCGGAGTCGGTGAGGCATCTGCTCTGGGAGTGCGGCGCTGCTGTGGACCTGTGGGAAATGGCCAGCTCCTTGAATTTCCCGTACTTGCCAGCAAGGGAGGTCCTCACTGCACAACTGGTCCTCTACGGAGTGAACCGAAAACAAGTGCCTGCAAAAGAACATGCAAAGCAGTCGCTCGCCATCACCACCATCAAAGACGCCATCTGGACCTCCAGAAACTTGCTGGTAAGGAAGCACATGCAGATCCCCCCCGTGGCTGCGTTCCGGATGGCGGCAGCAACCGTCAAAGCAGCTGAGGCTGCAGGCGGAAGGCTGCGGACGCAGCCACAAAGAAGAATCGCCTCTGTGCCCATTCGGACGAAGGAGCTGGACCCACGAAAATAAGGACACAGCAGCGGCGGCCTGGCTCTCCGGGTGAGGCAGGCGGGAAGGAGCACGAGGGCGGGGGATCTCCTCTGGGCACCGGGGCAGGACCCCGACAGACCGGCTGTTTGGAGGAGCAGGATGAGTTCCCCTTGGTAGGGACTCACTGCGCTCCGGCACAAACTGAAAGATCAGCAGAGCCTTTTAAACAATGCACTCCTCTTTTAAAGACTGTTTTAAGGATATTTGACACAGTTTTAACTTGTATAAGATCATCTTTTCACAAACACTTTTATCTGTATAACCTCTTTTAAGGCAGAATTTTAATGTCTTAGATGTGTTTTTACAGAATTGTGTACACATACTATATGAAAAGAATTATATGAATGTATATATGAGTATTAAGTGTCAATAAAACTTTTCGAAAGAAAAAAAAAAAAATCTGTTCTTATCAGTTTAATATCTGATATGTCCTCTATTAGAGGATACCATATTAAGCAGATTTTTAGAACTGGGAGCTGAGAAAGGGGCTTGCCTCACTCGCTCTACGCATTGACCTGGTATTACAGTGCTGCCAGGAACGGTGCACCCTCCTTCTGCTTTATGTAAAACCAATGACTGTTGCATGCTGACTGGAAATCAGTGTGGGTGATATTCTGAGATGAACCAGGACTGAAAGTCTTGTTGTCAGAAATGGGGTCGGTCTAAATCTATCTATACTAAAGATGCACTAAAGATGTACTAAAGATGTACTAAAGATGCACTAAAGATGTACTAAAGATGTACTAAGGATGTACTAAAGATGTACTAAAGATGCACTAAAGATGTACTAAAGATGTACTAAAGATGCACTAAAGATGCACTAAAGATGTACTAAAGATGCACTAAAGATGTACTAAAGATGTACCAAAGATGTACTAAAGATGTTCTGATAAAGTTAACTGGTTGGAACTGCTACTGCCTTCTTATTTCCAACCAACACCACACCATTCCTGATGCAACTCTGCATTTATCCGGGCTTGAGACCGGCACAAGGGAGATACTAGCAATGCTACGTTAGCTCCTGCTAACCGCACTACCAGTACTACCATGAGGCTGCATTGCCCTGTATGGTTTGATCAGTGACATTATATATATAATTGTGCTTCCTTTGATCTTAAGATCTTTTATTTAATCAGGATCTTTGACGTTCATGTTGAGAGCGATGTTTGCCACTATTAATGTGTGCTTAGGTTGGCAACACTTGCCACTGCTGAGTTGGGCGGAAGGTTACGCTGTGTTCTGTGTTGTGTGAATAAAAGGCGGAACCTCCCTGTGCAAGTTGGTGCTGGATGAGCGGAGCACAGGAGAGGCTGTACCGAAAGAAAGTGATTCACGTGTCTCCTGTGTCGTATGTGCTGAGACGACGAAGCGAAGTACTGGAAGCTGTCTTCACCAGAAATGGAAGAAGCAAATAACCGGCGAGCTGCTGCAGAAGAGCCAACAGGTTATGGGCCCAGGCTAGGTACGGCGGTGCACGGACGGGGGCTACCGCCACGCTTCGACGGAGACGAGTCACGCTACCATATATGGGAGGCAAGGTTTTTAGCGTACTTGAAAACCATCCACCTCAAAGACGCTATCCTTGGACGTGGGTTAGCAGCAGGAGCTAACGCACATGAAGCTGCCGAGACGGGTAGGAAAAACGAGCTAGCATACGCAGAATTGTGTGGCTGTTTGGACGACAAGACACTTGTGCTAATCCTCTATGAAGCGCCGGATGATGGCAAGAGAAGCCTAGAAATATTGAGGCGCCATTTTGAGTCAGAAGAAAAGCCACGAATTGTCGGGCTGTAAACGGAGCTAACCAATATGCTAATGGCTGACGGTGAAGAGCTAGCGGACTATCTAGCGCGTGTGGAGAAGATAGTGGCCGCATTAAACAGAGCTAAAGAGACCCTCAGCGATGCACTTTTGGTGGCAATGGTGCTAAAAGGACTCACAGATGACTACAACCCGTTTTCTGTACATGTTACACAAACAAGGGAAGTGCTAACCTTCTCTGAGTTCAAAGCAAGGTTGAGAAGTTTTGAATGCTCACTGCGCTACCGTAGCAGACCCCGGGCTGATGAAGTAATGACGGCTAATTACAAAACGCCCAGATCAAAGTGTAACGAGAAGGAGAAAAAATATGTCTTCAACGGAGAATGCTTTATTTGTGATAAAGTGGGACATAAAGCAAGAGATTGCAGATATAAAGAAAAGAAGACGCAGAGAAGATGGGCGGGTCCACATAACAGCAATAAAGTGGCCACCATTGCAGACACTGGACAAGGTTATCGTCGGGATAAAGATGGCTCCAGACCCGCGAAGGAAGAAAAGGAAACATTCGCGTTCCAGGGGAGCGAATGGAGGCCCCATGCCACGCGACAGCAGGGACTTCTCGTGGACAGCGGCGCCTCTTCCCACATCGTGACCGACGAGCGAGCCTTCATCGGATTCAACGAGACCTTCAGGCCGAGGAACCACATCATGCAGCTGGCGGATGGGACACGGACGACCGGGAGCGTCCAGAAAAAGGGGGATGCGCAGATCAAGCTGATTGACAGCAACGGAAAGGTGGTGAGTGTCAAGCTCACCGACGCCCTCCTGATCCCAGGATATCCACAGAACATCCTCTCTGTGGAAGCTGCAGCTTCTAAAGGAGCGAGATTCATTTTTGAGAAAGATGACAACAAAATGATCTTTCCTGATGGCACAACATGCAAAATGAAGGTAAAAGACAGACTGTACTATCTGGACACAGTAACAGAAAAAGATGAAAGCAGCGAGGACTCCTGCAATGTATCTTTTATCTGAAAACATGGCATGAGATAATGGGTCATTGCAACCATGATGATATTGTAAAACTTGAAACAGTTGTAAGGGGTATGAAGATCCAGGATAAAACATGCAAGCCTAACCAATGTGAAACTTGTTTACAGGGTAAATTTTCCCAAAGCAGGAACAGGCAGAGTGATGCAAGGGCTAAAAAGCCATTAGAGCTGGTACATACAGACCTGAGTGGGCCAACAGACCCAGAGTCATTCGAAGGGTACAAATATGCTATCACATTCACTGACGATTTTTCTGGTACGATGTATGTGTGTTTTCTCAGGAACAAAAACAAGGCAGTGGAGGCAACGAGGCAGTTCCTCGCAGACACGGCGCCTTATGGTAAAGTAAAACGTCTGAGATCAGACAATGGGACGGAGTTTGTTTCAGAGGAGTACCAGTCATTACTCAGGGATAATGCAATAAAACATGAGAGATCGGCTCCTTACTCCCCGCATCAAAATGGGACAGCGGAGAGGAATTGGCGTACATTATTCGAGATGGTAAGATGTATGCTGATAGAATCAGGGTTACCCAAAGAGCTGTGGCCTTATGCAGCTAGGACAGCCGCAATAATAAGGAACAGGTGTTACTGCAAAAGAACGGGAGAGACGCCCTATTTCCTTTTTACAGGAAAAAGACCAGATTTGTCAAAGATGAGAAAGTTTGGTACTGAGTGTGTGGTGTATGAGCAGAACAGGAAAAAGTTAGAACCAAAAGGGAGGAAGGGAATCTTTGTTGGTTTTTACCGCCATTCACCTGCTTATATGATCTATTTTCCAGAGACAAACAAGGTTCAGAAACACCGACTGGTCCAATTCATCACAAAGAGGGTGACTGAGAGCCAGACACAGACTGACACGGACCAATCGGAGGATCACTTTGTAGAGTGGGTAACTATACCAAGTGAAATGCGTCAATCATAGACGGAGAAAGTAGAGCCTAAAGGTTCAGACACGGAGGAAGAGCCAGACTCTGACACACAGACTCCTCGTGCTGCAGGTAGACCCAGAAATAAGCCTAAATACTTAGAGGACTATGAGTGTGCAGTGCAGAGCAGTGAGTTAACAATTGACTACTGTTACAGAGCTACAGCTGGGCTGCCACAGACCTTTAAGGAGGCTATGACATCACCAGGATCAGAAAAGTGGAAGGAGGCAATGAAAGATGAAATGACTTCATTTAAAGAGAATGACACCTTCTCACTTGTACCGTTACCAGAGGGTAGACAGACAGTGGGGGGAAGGTGGGTTTATGCTCTCAAAGAGGATGACAAAGGGAGTGAGACATACAAAGACAGGTATGTAGCAAAGGGGTACAGTCAGGTGGAGGGACTTGACTACTCAGAGACATTCTCACCAACGGCTAACTTAACATCACTACGTGTGCTGATGCAACTCGCTGCACAGCATGACCTGACACTAAACCAGATGGACGTTAAGGCAGCGTACTTGCATGCACCTATTGACTGTGAACTGTACATGGACCAACCAGAAGGCTTTCAGGTTAAGGGAAGGAATGGTGTACAACTTGTTTGTAAGTTGAACAAATCGATCTATGGACTTAAACAGTCTGGCAGGAATTGGAACATGATGCTCCATGAGTTTTTGATTGAGAATGAGTTTGTGCAGAGTCAAGCCGACCACTGTATTTACACTAAACTGTCTGACAAAGAAAAAGTGATTTTGTTAGTATGGGTTGATGATATACTTGTGGCTGCCAGCAGTGAAATGTGTTCAAATGAGGTCAAAGAGAAACTAAAGAGTAAGTTTAAAATGAAAGACCTCGGACATCTCTCTCATTTCATTGGAATTGATTTCACTCAAAAAGGGGGTGCTATTAAAATGAACCAATCCAGGTATATTGGGAAAATACTGGAAAGATTTGGGATGGCTGAGTGTAAAGCCAGAGCCACTCCGAGTGAAACCAAATGTGATCTGACTCCGGAAGGGGACAAAACAGATGAGAGAAAATACAGAGAAATGCTGGGCAGCCTCATCTACATCATGACCTGTACAAGGCCAGATATCTGCTGGATTGTGAGCAGACTGTCACAGTACATGTCAAATCCCAGGGAGAAGCACATGACCGCTTTAAAACATGTGTACAGGTACTTACAAGGGACTGAGGGCCGTGAGTTGTGTTATCACAAGAGTGACACAAAGCCTGAGTTGATGGGGTACTCAGATGCCGACTGGGCCAATGATGCTGAGGACAGAAAGAGCACTACAGGCTATTGTTTCAGCCTAAGTCAGGACGGTGCTATTGTTTCATGGAAAACAAAGAAGCAGCAAACTGTTGCACTGTCAACCTGTGAAGCAGAATATGTAGCATTAGCAGCTACTGTTCAAGAAGCGCTCTATCTGACTCAACTACTGAAGGACATGGATCACAGTTTTGAGCAAACAACAAAAGTGTTTGAGGACAACCAAGGGACTATACGCCTTGCAAAAAATCCTGTGAATCGCCAGAGGAGCAAACATGTGGACATTAAGTATCACTTCATCAGGTCCAATGTGATGCAGGGTAAAATTGTTTTGGTGTATTGTCCAACTGAAAATATGGTCGCAGATGTGTTCACAAAATCTGGCACAAGGGCCAAAATTGAAAAATTCAGTGAATATATGTTTGGTAACTAGTGCATTAGCAAAGTGAGTGGCGCCATCGAGTGGGGGTGTTGAGAGCGATGTTTGCCACTATTAATGTGTGCTTAGGTTGGCACTACTTGCCACTGCTGAGTTGGGCGGAAGGTTACGCTGTGTTCTGTGTTGTGTGAATAAAAGGCGGAACCTCCCTGTGCAAGTTGGTGCTGGATGAGCGGAGCACAGGAGAGGCTGTACCGAAAGAAAGTGATTCACGTGTCTCCTGTGTCGTATGTGCTGAGACGACGAAGCGAAGTACTGGAAGCTGTCTTCACCAGAAATGGAAGAAGCAAATAACCGGCGAGCTGCTGCAGAAGAGCCAACAGTTCACCATCTTTTATTTGATCTGTATCTTTGATGTTCATCATCTTTTATTCAATTTGTATCTTTGATGTTCATCATCTTTTAATTTGATCTTTGATCAGTGATTGAACAGCTGTGATTGGACAGCAGAGATTGGACCTTTTTTGTATCCAGACAGGATCGATTTCAGAATTAAATGTGTTCCAAGATTGATCTAGATCAAGAAGTTTATTGCATGAATAATTCTTTTGGAAAATATTTTCGCCGGATGCCATTTTTTGTGTTTTATGCTTTCACCACAAGACGGCGTAAGTACTCTGATGCTGAGAAATAGGACTGCAGAAGAAGCGAGAGGGGCGAGAGAGAGAATGAGAGAAGAAGAATGCAGAGTTGATGTTCCAGTGCGAGTTGTACTCAAGATGTACTAAAGATGTACTAAAGATGTACTAAAGATGCACTAAAGATGTACTAAAGATGCACTAAAGATGTACTAAAGATGTACTAAAGATGCACTAAAGATGTACTAACGATGTACTAAAGCTGCACTAAAGATGTACTAAAGATGTACTAAAGATGCACTAAAGATGTACTAAAGATGTACTAAAGATGTACTAAAGATGTTCTGATAAAGTTAAGTGGTTGGAACTGCTACTGCCTTCTTATTTCCAACCAACACCACACCATTCCTGATTCAACTCTCTGCATTTATCCGGGCTTGAGACCGGCACAAGGGAGATACTAGCAATGCTATGTTAGCTCCTGCTAACCGCACTACCGGTACTACCATGAGGCTGCATTGCCCTGTATGGTTTGATTTGTATCTTTGATGTTCATCATCTTTTATTTGATCTGTATCTTTGATGTTCATCATCTTTTATTTGATCTGTATCTTTGATGTTCATCATCTTTTATTTGATTTGTATCTTTGATGTTCATCATCTTTTAATTTGATCTTTGATCAGTGATTGAACAGCTGTGATTGGACAGCAAAGAATGAACCTTTTTTGTATCGAGACAGGATGGATCTCAGAATTAAATGTGTTCCAAGATTGATCAAGAAGTTGATTGCATGCTTAATTTATTTGGAAAATATTTACGCCGGATGCCTGGACACAAAGAACACCTCCACGTCGGGGAATCGAACCCCGGTCTTCCGCGTGACAGGCGGAGATACAAGGTGACGCCCGCTAGGAAAGTATTTTGTTTTTTTTAATACACGGCGGTCCGCCGAGTTTGGACAGTCGTGTTTATATACTGTCCTTTTCGCCATGGCTTTCGTCTACGGCCATACCACTCTGAACACGCCCGATCTCGTCCGATCTCGGAAGCTAAGCAGGGTCGGGCCTGGTTAGTACTTGGATGGGAGACCGCCTGGGAATACCAGGTGCCGTAAGCTTTTCCTCATCCCTGAGGCTGCGGGCAAACAAAATGGAATTTTTTCATCCAAAAGTCGGAAATGAAGATGGTTGTCAATTTGAAGACTTGTGATTGATGACTTTCCTTGAGCAGTTGATTGATTTCATAGGTTGATTTTATTTATTTATTTATTTTTAATGACACAAGCATGGATGACGCCAGAGTAAAATGACCATGTGTGATTATATATATAAAATTGTGCTTCCTTTGATTTTTAGATATTTTATTTGATCTGTATATTTGATGTTCATCATCTTTTAATTTGATCTTTGATCAGTGACTGAACAGCTGCGATTGGACAGCAGAGATTGGACCTTTTTTGTATCCAGACAGGATCGATTTCAGAATTAAATGTATTCCAAGATTGATCAAGATCAAGAAGTTGAATGCATGCATAATTCTTTTGGAAAATATTTTCGCCGGATGCCATTTTTTGTGTCCTATGCTTTCGCCACAAGAGGGCGTAAGTACTCTGATGCTGAGAAATAGGGACTGCAGAAGAAGCGAGAGGAGCGAGAGAGAGAATGAGAGAAGAAGAATGCAGAGTTGATGTTCCAGAGCGAGTTGTACTCAAGATGTACTAAAGAGGCACTAAAGATGTACTAAAGATGTACTAAATATGTACTAAAGATGTACTAAAGATGTACTAAAGACGTACTAAATATGTACTAAAGATGCACTAAAGATGTACTAAAGATGTACTAAAGATGTACTAAAGACGCACTAAAGATGTACTAAAGATGTACTAAAGATGTACTAAAGATGTTATGATAAAGTTAAGTGGTTGGAACTGCTACTGCCTTCTTATTTCCAACCAACACCACACCATTCCTGATGCAACTCTCTGCATTTATCCGGGCTTGAGACCGGCACAAGGGAGATACTAGCAATGCTACGTTAGCTCCTGCTAACCGCACTACCGGTACTACCATGAGGCTGCATTGCCCTGTATGGTTTGATTTGTATCTTTGATGTTCATCATCTTTTATTTGATCTGTATCTTTGATGTTCATCATCTTTTATTTGATCTGTATCTTTGATGTTCATCATCTTTTAATTTGATCTTTGATCAGTGATTGAACAGCTGTGATTGGACAGCAAAGAATGAACCTTTTTTGTATCGAGACAGGATGGATCTCAGAATTAAATGTGTTCCAAGATTGATCAAGAAGTTGATTGCATGCTTAATTTCTTTGGAAAATATTTACGCCGGATGCCTGGATACAAAGAACATCTCCCCATCGGGGAACCGAACCCCGGTCTTCCGCGTGACAGGCGGAGATACAAGGTGACGCCCGCTGGGAAAGTTTTTTTTTTTTTGTAATACACGGCGGTCCGCCGAGTTTGGGCAGTCGTGTTTATATACTGTCCTTTTCGCCGCGGCTTTTGTCTACGGCCATACCACTCTGAACACGCCCGATCTCGTCCGATCTCGGAAGCTAAGCAGGGTCGGGCCTGGTTAGTACTTGGATGGGAGACCGCCTGGGAATACCAGGTGCCGTAAGCTTTTCCTCATCCCTGAGGCTGCGGGCAAACAAAATGGAATTTTTTCATTCAAAAGTCGGAAATCAAGATGGTTGTCAATTTGAAGACTTGTGATTGATGACTTTCCTTGAGCAGTTGATTGATTTCATAGGTTGATTTTATTTATTTATTTTTAATGACACAAGCATGGATGACGCCAGAGTAAAATGACCATGTGTGATTATATATATAAAATTGTGCTTCCTTTGATTTTTAGATATTTTATTTGATCTGTATATTTGATGTTCATCATCTTTTAATTTGATCTTTGATCAGTGATTGAACAGCTGCGATTGGACAGCAGAGATTGGACCTTTTTTGTATCCAGACGGGATCGATTTCAGAATTAAATGTATTCCAAGATTGATCAAGATCAAGAAGTTTATTGCATGCATAATTATTTTGGAAAATATTTTCGCCGGATGCCATTTTTTGTGTTCTATGCTTTCGCCACAAGAGGGCGTAAGTACTCTGATGCTGAGAAATAGTGTCTGCAGAAGAAGCGAGAGGAGCGAGAGAGAGAATGAGAGAAGAAGAATGCAGAGTTGATGTTCCAGTGCGAGTTGTACTCAAGATGTACTCAAGATGTACTAAAGGTGCACTAAAGATGTACTAAAGATGCACTAAAGATGCACTAAAGATGTACTAAAGATGTACTAAAGATGTACTAAAGATGTACTAAAGATGTTCTGATAAAGTTAAGTGGTTGGAACTGCTACTGCCTTCTTATTTCCAACCAACACCACACCATTCCTGATGCAACTCTCTGCATTTATCCGGGCTTGAGACCGGCACAAGGGAGATACTAGCAATGCTACGTTAGCTCCTGCTAACCGCACTACCCGTACTACCATGAGGCTGCATTGCCCTGTATGGTTTGATTTGTATCTTTGATGTTCATCATCTTTTATTTGATCTGTATCTTTGAAGTTCATCATCTTTTATTTGATCTGTATCTTTGATGTTCATCATCTTTTATTTGATTTGTATCTTTGATGTTCATCATCTTTTATTTGATTTGTATCTTTGATGTTCATCATCTTTTATTTGATTTGTATCTTTGATGTTCATCATCTTTTAATTTGATCTTTGATCAGTGATTGAACAGCTGTGATTGGACAGCAAAGAATGAACCTTTTTTGTATCGAGACAGGATGGATCTCAGAATTAAATGTGTTCCAAGATTGATCAAGAAGTTGATTGCATGCTTAATTTATTTGGAAAATATTTACGCCGGATGCCTGGACACAAAGAACACCTCCACGTCGGGGAATCGAACCCCGGTCTTCCGCGTGACAGGCGGAGATACAAGGTGACGCCCGCTAGGAAAGTATTTTGTTTTTTTTAATACACGGCGGTCCGCCGAGTTTGGACAGTCGTGTTTATATACTGTCCTTTTCGCCATGGCTTTCGTCTACGGCCATACCACTCTGAACACGCCCGATCTCGTCCGATCTCGGAAGCTAAGCAGGGTCGGGCCTGGTTAGTACTTGGATGGGAGACCGCCTGGGAATACCAGGTGCCGTAAGCTTTTCCTCATCCCTGAGGCTGCGGGCAAACAAAATGGAATTTTTTCATCCAAAAGTCGGAAATGAAGATGGTTGTCAATTTGAAGACTTGTGATTGATGACTTTCCTTGAGCAGTTGATTGATTTCATAGGTTGATTTTATTTATTTATTTATTTTTAATGACACAAGCATGGATGACGCCAGAGTAAAATGACCATGTGTGATTATATATATAAAATTGTGCTTCCTTTGATTTTTAGATATTTTATTTGATCTGTATATTTGATGTTCATCATCTTTTAATTTGATCTTTGATCAGTGACTGAACAGCTGCGATTGGACAGCAGAGATTGGACCTTTTTTGTATCCAGACAGGATCGATTTCAGAATTAAATGTATTCCAAGATTGATCAAGATCAAGAAGTTGAATGCATGCATAATTCTTTTGGAAAATATTTTCGCCGGATGCCATTTTTTGTGTCCTATGCTTTCGCCACAAGAGGGCGTAAGTACTCTGATGCTGAGAAATAGGGACTGCAGAAGAAGCGAGAGGAGCGAGAGAGAGAATGAGAGAAGAAGAATGCAGAGTTGATGTTCCAGAGCGAGTTGTACTCAAGATGTACTAAAGAGGCACTAAAGATGTACTAAAGATGTACTAAATATGTACTAAAGATGTACTAAAGATGTACTAAAGACGTACTAAATATGTACT
Organism: Brachionichthys hirsutus; assembly: GCF_040956055.1. Taxonomy (NCBI): domain Eukaryota; kingdom Metazoa; phylum Chordata; class Actinopteri; order Lophiiformes; family Brachionichthyidae; genus Brachionichthys; species Brachionichthys hirsutus. The sequence continues at coordinate 632,064 of NW_027180315.1, read as the reverse complement.
AAAGATGCACTAAAGATGTACTAAAGATGTACTAAAGATGTACTAAAGACGCACTAAAGATGTACTAAAGATGTACTAAAGATGTACTAAAGATGTTATGATAAAGTTAAGTGGTTGGAACTGCTACTGCCTTCTTATTTCCAACCAACACCACACCATTCCTGATGCAACTCTCTGCATTTATCCGGGCTTGAGACCGGCACAAGGGAGATACTAGCAATGCTACGTTAGCTCCTGCTAACCGCACTACCGGTACTACCATGAGGCTGCATTGCCCTGTATGGTTTGATTTGTATCTTTGATGTTCATCATCTTTTATTTGATCTGTATCTTTGATGTTCATCATCTTTTATTTGATCTGTATCTTTGATGTTCATCATCTTTTAATTTGATCTTTGATCAGTGATTGAACAGCTGTGATTGGACAGCAAAGAATGAACCTTTTTTGTATCGAGACAGGATGGATCTCAGAATTAAATGTGTTCCAAGATTGATCAAGAAGTTGATTGCATGCTTAATTTCTTTGGAAAATATTTACGCCGGATGCCTGGATACAAAGAACATCTCCCCATCGGGGAACCGAACCCCGGTCTTCCGCGTGACAGGCGGAGATACAAGGTGACGCCCGCTGGGAAAGTTTTTTTTTTTTTGTAATACACGGCGGTCCGCCGAGTTTGGGCAGTCGTGTTTATATACTGTCCTTTTCGCCGCGGCTTTTGTCTACGGCCATACCACTCTGAACACGCCCGATCTCGTCCGATCTCGGAAGCTAAGCAGGGTCGGGCCTGGTTAGTACTTGGACGGGAGACCGCCTGGGAATACCAGGTGCCGTAAGCTTTTCCTCATCCCTGAGGCTGCGGGCAAACAAAATGGAATTTTTTCATTCAAAAGTCGGAAATCAAGATGGTTGTCAATTTGAAGACTTGTGATTGATGACTTTCCTTGAGCAGTTGATTGATTTCATAGGTTGATTTTATTTATTTATTTTTAATGACACAAGCATGGATGACGCCAGAGTAAAATGACCATGTGTGATTATATATATAAAATTGTGCTTCCTTTGATTTTTAGATATTTTATTTGATCTGTATATTTGATGTTCATCATCTTTTAATTTGATCTTTGATCAGTGATTGAACAGCTGCGATTGGACAGCAGAGATTGGACCTTTTTTGTATCCAGACGGGATCGATTTCAGAATTAAATGTATTCCAAGATTGATCAAGATCAAGAAGTTTATTGCATGCATAATTATTTTGGAAAATATTTTCGCAGGATGCCATTTTTTGTGTTCTATGCTTTCGCCACAAGAGGGCGTAAGTACTCTGATGCTGAGAAATAGTGTCTGCAGAAGAAGCGAGAGGAGCGAGAGAGAGAATGAGAGAAGAAGAATGCAGAGTTGATGTTCCAGTGCGAGTTGTACTCAAGATGTACTCAAGATGTACTAAAGGTGCACTAAAGATGTACTAAAGATGCACTAAAGATGCACTAAAGATGTACTAAAGATGTACTAAAGATGTACTAAAGATGTACTAAAGATGTTCTGATAAAGTTAAGTGGTTGGAACTGCTACTGCCTTCTTATTTCCAACCAACACCACACCATTCCTGATGCAACTCTCTGCATTTATCCGGGCTTGAGACCGGCACAAGGGAGATACTAGCAATGCTACGTTAGCTCCTGCTAACCGCACTACCCGTACTACCATGAGGCTGCATTGCCCTGTATGGTTTGATTTGTATCTTTGATGTTCATCATCTTTTATTTGATCTGTATCTTTGAAGTTCATCATCTTTTATTTGATCTGTATCTTTGATGTTCATCATCTTTTATTTGATTTGTATCTTTGATGTTCATCATCTTTTATTTGATTTGTATCTTTGATGTTCATCATCTTTTATTTGATTTGTATCTTTGATGTTCATCATCTTTTAATTTGATCTTTGATCAGTGATTGAACAGCTGTGATTGGACAGCAAAGAATGAACCTTTTTTGTATCGAGACAGGATGGATCTCAGAATTAAATGTGTTCCAAGATTGATCAAGAAGTTGATTGCATGCTTAATTTCTTTGGAAAATATTTACGCCGGATGCCTGGATACAAAGAACATCTCCCCGTCGGGGAACCGAACCCCGGTCTTCCGCGTGACAGGCGGAGATACAAGGTGACGCCCGCTGGGAAAGTTTTTTTTTTTTTTTAATACACGGCGGTCCGCCGAGTTTGGACAGTCGTGTTTATATACTGTCCTTTTCGCCGCAGCTTTCGTCAACGGCCATACCACTCTGAACACGCCCGATCTCGTCCGATCTCGGAAGCTAAGCAGGGTCGGGCCTGGTTAGTACTTGGATGGGAGACCGCCTGGGAATACCAGGTGCCGTAAGCTTTTCCTCATCCCTGAGGCTGCGGGCAAACAAAATGGAATTTTTTCATCCAAAAGTCGGAAATGAAGATGGTTGTCAATTTGAAGACTTGTGATTGATGACTTTCCTTGAGCAGTTGATTGATTTCATAGGTTGATTTTATTTATTTATTTATTTTTAATGACACAAGCATGGATGACGCCAGAGTAAAATGACCATGTGTGATTATATATATAAAATTGTGCTTCCTTTGATTTTTAGATATTTTATTTGATCTGTATATTTGATGTTCATCATCTTTTAATTTGATCTTTGATCAGTGACTGAACAGCTGCGATTGGACAGCAGAGATTGGACCTTTTTTGTATCCAGACAGGATCGATTTCAGAATTAAATGTATTCCAAGATTGATCAAGATCAAGAAGTTTATTGCATGCATAATTCTTTTGGAAAATATTTTCGCCGGATGCCATTTTTTGTGTCCTATGCTTTCGCCACAAGAGGGCGTAAGTACTCTGATGCTGAGAAATAGGGACTGCAGAAGAAGCGAGAGGAGCGAGAGAGAGAATGAGAGAAGAAGAATGCAGAGTTGATGTTCCAGAGCGAGTTGTACTCAAGATGTACTAAAGAGGCACTAAAGATGTACTAAAGATGTACTAAATATGTACTAAAGATGTACTAAAGATGTACTAAAGACGTACTAAATATGTACTAAAGATGCACTAAAGATGTACTAAAGATGTACTAAAGATGTACTAAAGACGCACTAAAGATGTACTAAAGATGTACTAAAGATGTACTAAAGATGTTATGATAAAGTTAAGTGGTTGGAACTGCTACTGCCTTCTTATTTCCAACCAACACCACACCATTCCTGATGCAACTCTCTGCATTTATCCGGGCTTGAGACCGGCACAAGGGAGATACTAGCAATGCTACGTTAGCTCCTGCTAACCGCACTACCGGTACTACCATGAGGCTGCATTGCCCTGTATGGTTTGATTTGTATCTTTGATGTTCATCATCTTTTATTTGATCTGTATCTTTGATGTTCATCATCTTTTATTTGATCTGTATCTTTGATGTTCATCATCTTTTAATTTGATCTTTGATCAGTGATTGAACAGCTGTGATTGGACAGCAAAGAATGAACCTTTTTTGTATCGAGACAGGATGGATCTCAGAATTAAATGTGTTCCAAGATTGATCAAGAAGTTGATTGCATGCTTAATTTCTTTGGAAAATATTTACGCCGGATGCCTGGATACAAAGAACATCTCCCCGTCGGGGAACCGAACCCCGGTCTTCCGCGTGACAGGCGGAGATACAAGGTGACGCCCGCTGGGAAAGTTTTTTTTTTTTTGTAATACACGGCGGTCCGCCGAGTTTGGGCAGTCGTGTTTATATACTGTCCTTTTCGCCGCGGCTTTCGTCTACGGCCATACCACTCTGAACACGCCCGATCTCGTCCGATCTCGGAAGCTAAGCAGGGTCGGGCCTGGTTAGTACTTGGACGGGAGACCGCCTGGGAATGCCAGGTGCCGTAAGCTTTTCCTCATCCCTGAGGCTGCGGGCAAACAAAATGGAATTTTTTCATCCAAAAGTCGGAAATCAAGATGGTTGTCAATTTGAAGACTTGTGATTGATGACTTTCCTTGAGCAGTTGATTGATTTCATAGGTTGATTTTATTTATTTATTTTTAATGACACAAGCATGGATGACGCCAGAGTAAAATGACCATGTGTGATTATATATATAAAATTGTGCTTCCTTTGATTTTTAGATATTTTATTTGATCTGTATATTTGATGTTCATCATCTTTTAATTTGATCTTTGATCAGTGATTGAACAGCTGCGATTGGACAGCAGAGATTGGACCTTTTTTGTATCCAGACGGGATCGATTTCAGAATTAAATGTATTCCAAGATTGATCAAGATCAAGAAGTTTATTGCATGCATAATTATTTTGGAAAATATTTTCGCCGGATGCCATTTTTTGTGTTCTATGCTTTCGCCACAAGAGGGCGTAAGTACTCTGATGCTGAGAAATAGTGTCTGCAGAAGAAGCGAGAGGAGCGAGAGAGAGAATGAGAGAAGAAGAATGCAGAGTTGATGTTCCAGTGCGAGTTGTACTCAAGATGTACTCAAGATGTACTAAAGGTGCACTAAAGATGTACTAAAGATGCACTAAAGATGCACTAAAGATGTACTAAAGATGTTCTGATAAAGTTAAGTGGTTGGAACTGCTACTGCCTTCTTATTTCCAACCAACACCACACCATTCCTGATGCAACTCTCTGCATTTATCCGGGCTTGAGACCGGCACAAGGGAGATACTAGCAATGCTACGTTAGCTCCTGCTAACCGCACTACCCGTACTACCATGAGGCTGCATTGCCCTGTATGGTTTGATTTGTATCTTTGATGTTCATCATCTTTTATTTGATCTGTATCTTTGAAGTTCATCATCTTTTATTTGATCTGTATCTTTGATGTTCATCATCTTTTATTTGATTTGTATCTTTGATGTTCATCATCTTTTATTTGATTTGTATCTTTGATGTTCATCATCTTTTATTTGATTTGTATCTTTGATGTTCATCATCTTTTAATTTGATCTTTGATCAGTGATTGAACAGCTGTGATTGGACAGCAAAGAATGAACCTTTTTTGTATCGAGACAGGATGGATCTCAGAATTAAATGTGTTCCAAGATTGATCAAGAAGTTGATTGCATGCTTAATTTCTTTGGAAAATATTTACGCCGGATGCCTGGATACAAATAACATCTCCCCGTCGGGGAACCGAACCCCGGTCTTCCGCGTGACAGGCGGAGATACAAGGTGACGCCCGCTGGGAAAGTTTTTTTTTTTTTTAAATACACGGCGGTCCGCCGAGTTTGGACAGTCGTGTTTATATACTGTCCTTTTCGCCACAGCTTTCGTCAGCGGCCATACCACTCTGAACACGCCCGATCTCGTCCGATCTCGGAAGCTAAGCAGGGTCGGGCCTGGTTAGTACTTGGATGGGAGACCGCCTGGGAATACCAGGTGCCGTGAGCTTTTCCTCATCCCTGAGGCTGCGGGCAAACAAAATGGAATTTTTTCATCCAAAAGTCGGAAATCAAGATGGTTGTCAATTTGAAGACTTGTGATTGATGACTTTCCTTGAGCAGTTGATTGATTTCATAGGTTGATTTTATTTATTTATTTATTTTTAATGACACAAGCATGGATGACGCCAGAGTAAAATGACCATGTGTGATTATATATATAAAATTGTGCTTCCTTTGATTTTTAGATATTTTATTTGATCTGTATATTTGATGTTCATCATCTTTTAATTTGATCTTTGATCAGTGATTGAACAGCTGCGATTGGACAGCAGAGATTGGACCTTTTTTGTATCCAGACAGGATCGATTTCAGAATTAAATGTATTCCAAGATTGATCAAGATCAAGAAGTTTATTGCATGCATAATTCTTTTGGAAAATATTTTTGCCGGATGCCATTTTTTGTGTTCTATGCTTTCGCCACAAGAGGGCGTAAGTACTCTGATGCTGAGAAATAGGGACTGCAGAAGAAGCAAGAGGAGCGAGAGAGAGAATGAGAGAAGAATGCAGAGTTGATGTTCCAGAGCGAGTTGTACTCAAGATGTACTAAAGGTGCACTAAAGATGTACTAAAGATGCACTAAAGATGTACTAAAGATGCACTAAAGATGTACTAAAGATGTACTAAAGATGTACTAAAGATGTTCTGATAAAGTTAAGTGGTTGGAACTGCTACTGCCTTCTTATTTCCAACCAACACCACACCATTCCTGATGCAACTCTCTGCATTTATCCGGGCTTGAGACCGGCACAAGGGAGATACTAGCAATGCTACGTTAGCTCCTGCTAACCGCACTACCGGTACTACCATGAGGCTGCATTGCCCGGTATGGTTTGATTTGTATCTTTGATGTTCATCATCTTTTATTTGATCTATATCTCTGATGTTCATCATCTTTTATTTGATCTGTATCTTTGATGTTCATCATCTTTTATTTGATCTGTATCTTTGATGTTCATCATCTTTTATTTGATTTGTATCTTTGATGTTCATCATCTTTTAATTTGATCTTTGATCAGTGATTGAACAGCTGTGATTGGACAGCAAAGAATGAATCTTTTTTGTATCGAGACAGGATGGATCTCAGAATTAAATGTGTTCCAAGATTGATCAAGAAGTTGATTGCATGCTTAATTTCTTTGGAAAATATTTACGCCGGATGCCTGGATACAAAGAACACCTCCCCGTCGGGGAATCGAACCCCGGTCTTCCACGTGACAGGCGGAGATACTGTCCACTATACTAACGAGGAAGACACAGACGTGCAAGGTGACGCCCGCTTGGAAAGTATTATTTTTTTTGTTATACACGGCGGTCCGCCGAGTTTGGACAGTCGTGTTTATATACTGTCCTTTTCGCCGCAGCTTTCGTCTACGGCCATACCACTCTGAACACGACCGATCTCGTCCGATCTCGGAAGCTAAGCAGGGTTGGGCCTGGTTAGTACTTGGATGGGAGACCGCCTGGGAATACCAGGTGCCGTGAGCTTTTCCTCATCCCTGAGGCTGCGGGCAAACAAAATGGAATTTTTTCATCCAAAAGTCGGAAATCAAGATGGTTGTCAATTTGAAGACTTGTGATTGATGACTTTCCTTGAGCAGTTGATTGATTTCATAGGTTGATTTTATTTATTTATTTATTTTTAATGACACAAGCATGGATGACGCCAGAGTAAAATGACCACGTGTGGTTATATATATAAAATTGTGCTTCCTTTGATTTTTAGATATTTTATTTGATCTGTATATTTGATGTTCATCATCTTTTAATTTGATCTTTGATCAGTGATTGAACAGCTGCGATTGGACAGCAGAGATTGGACCTTTTTTGTATCCAGACAGGATCGATTTCAGAATTAAATGTATTCCAAGATTGATCAAGATCAAGAAGTTTATTGCATGCATAATTCTTTTGGAAAATATTTTCGCCGGATGCCATTTTTTGTGTTCTATGCTTTCGCCACAAGAGGGCGTAAGTACTCTGATGCTGAGAAATAGGGACTGCAGAAGAAGCGAGAGGAGCGAGAGAGAGAATGAGAGAAGAAGAATGCAGAGTTGATGTTCCAGAGCGAGTTGTACTCAAGATGTACTAAAGGTGCACTAAAGATGTACTAAAGATGCACTAAAGATGCACTAAAGATGTACTAAAGATGTACTAAAGATGTACTAAAGATGTACTAAAGATGTTCTGATAAAGTTAAGTGGTTGGAACTGCTACTGCCTTCTTATTTCCAACCAACACCACACCATTCCTGATGCAACTCTCTGCATTTATCCGGGCTTGAGACCGGCACAAGGGAGATACTAGCAATGCTACGTTAGCTCCTGCTAACCGCACTACCGGTACTACCATGAGGCTGCATTGCCCGGTATGGTTTGATTTGTATCTTTGATGTTTATCATCTTTTATTTGATCTATATCTCTGATGTTCATCATCTTTTATTTGATCTGTATCTTTGATGTTCATCATCTTTTATTTGATCTGTATCTTTGATGTTCATCATCTTTTATTTGATTTGTATCTTTGATGTTCATCATCTTTTAATTTGATCTTTGATCAGTGATTGAACAGCTGTGATTGGACAGCAAAGAATGAACCTTTTTGTATCGAGACAGGATGGATCTCAGAATTAAATGTGTTCCAATATTGATCAAGAAGTTGATTGCATGCTTAATTTCTTTGGAAAATATTTACGCCGGATGCCTGGATACAAAGAACATCTCCCCGTCGGGGAACCGAACCCCGGTCTTCCGCGTGACAGGCGGAGATACAAGGTGACGCCCGCTGGGAAAGTATTTGTTTTTTTTAATACACGGCGGTCCGCTGAGTTTGGACAGTCGTGTTTATATACTGTCCTTTTCGCCGCAGCTTTAGTCTACGGCCATACCACTCTGAACACGCCCGATCTCGTCCGATCTCGGAAGCCAAGCAGGGTCGGGCCTGGTTAGTACTTGGATGGGAGACCGCCTGGGAATACCAGGTGCCGTAAGCTTTTCCTCATCCCTGAGGCTGCGGGCAAACAAAATGGAATTTTTTCTTCCAAAAGTCGGAAATCAAGATGGTTGTCAATTTGAAGACTTGTGATTGATGACTTTCCTTGAGCAGTTGATTGATTTCATAGGTTGATTTTATTTATTTATTTTTAATGACACAAGCATGGATGACGCCAGAGTAAAATGACCATGTGTGATTATATATATAAAATTGTGCTTCCTTTGATTTTTAGATATTTTATTTGATTTGTATATTTGATGTTCATCATCTTTTAATTTGATCTTTGATCAGTGATTGAACAGCTGCGATTGGACAGCAGAGATTGGACCTTTTTTGTATCCAGACAGGATCGATTTCAGAATTAAATGTATTCCAAGATTGATCAAGATCAAGAAGTTTATTGCATGCATAATTCTTTTGGAAAATATTTTCGCCGGATGCCATTTTTTGTGTTCTATGCTTTCGCCACAAGAGGGCGTAAGTACTCTGATGCTGAGAAATAGGGACTGCAGAAGAAGCGAGAGGAGCGAGAGAGAGAATGAGAGAAGAAGAATGCAGAGTTGATGTTCCAGTGCGAGTTGTACTCAAGATGTACTAAAGGTGCACTAAAGATGTACTAAAGATGCACTAAAGATGTACTAAAGATGTACTAAAGATGTACTAAAGATGTTCTGATAAAGTTAAGTGGTTGGAACTGCTACTGCCTTCTTATTTCCAACCAACACCACACCATTCCTGATGCAACTCTCTGCATTTATCCGGGCTTGAGACCGGCACAAGGGAGATACTAGCAATGCTACGTTAGCTCCTGCTAACCGCACTACCGGTACTACCATGAGGCTGCATTGCCCGGTATGGTTTGATTTGTATCTTTGATGTTCATCATCTTTTATTTGATCTATATCTCTGATGCTCATCATCTTTTATTTGATCTGTATCTTTTTCTGTTCATCATCTTTTATTTGATCTGTATCTTTGATGTTCATCATCTTTTATTTGATTTGTATCTTTGATGTTCATCATCTTTTAATTTGATCTTTGATCAGTGATTGAACAGCTGTGATTGGACAGCAAAGAATGAACCTTTTTGTATCGAGACAGGATGGATCTCAGAATTAAATGTGTTCCAATATTGATCAAGAAGTTGATTGCATGCTTAATTTCTTTGGAAAATATTTACGCCGGATGCCTGGATACAAAGAACATCTCCCCGTCGGGGAACCGAACCCCGGTCTTCCGCGTGACAGGCGGAGATACAAGGTGACGCCCGCTGGGAAAGTATTTGTTTTTTTTAATACACGGCGGTCCGCTGAGTTTGGACAGTCGTGTTTATATACTGTCCTTTTCGCCGCAGCTTTAGTCTACGGCCATACCACTCTGAACACGCCCGATCTCGTCCGATCTCGGAAGCCAAGCAGGGTCGGGCCTGGTTAGTACTTGGATGGGAGACCGCCTGGGAATACCAGGTGCCGTAAGCTTTTCCTCATCCCTGAGGCTGCGGGCAAACAAAATGGAATTTTTTCTTCCAAAAGTCGGAAATCAAGATGGTTGTCAATTTGAAGACTTGTGATTGATGACTTTCCTTGAGCAGTTGATTGATTTCATAGGTTGATTTTATTTATTTATTTTTAATGACACAAGCATGGATGACGCCAGAGTAAAATGACCATGTGTGATTATATATATAAAATTGTGCTTCCTTTGATTTTTAGATATTTTATTTGATTTGTATATTTGATGTTCATCATCTTTTAATTTGATCTTTGATCAGTGATTGAACAGCTGCGATTGGACAGCAGAGATTGGACCTTTTTTGTATCCAGACAGGATCGATTTCAGAATTAAATGTATTCCAAGATTGATCAAGATCAAGAAGTTTATTGCATGCATAATTCTTTTGGAAAATATTTTCGCCGGATGCCATTTTTTGTGTTCTATGCTTTCGCCACAAGAGGGCGTAAGTACTCTGATGCTGAGAAATAGGGACTGCAGAAGAAGCGAGAGGAGCGAGAGAGAGAATGAGAGAAGAAGAATGCAGAGTTGATGTTCCAGTGCGAGTTGTACTCAAGATGTACTAAAGGTGCACTAAAGATGTACTAAAGATGCACTAAAGATGTACTAAAGATGTACTAAAGATGTACTAAAGATGTTCTGATAAAGTTAAGTGGTTGGAACTGCTACTGCCTTCTTATTTCCAACCAACACCACACCATTCCTGATGCAACTCTCTGCATTTATCCGGGCTTGAGACCGGCACAAGGGAGATACTAGCAATGCTACGTTAGCTCCTGCTAACCGCACTACCGGTACTACCATGAGGCTGCATTGCCCGGTATGGTTTGATTTGTATCTTTGATGTTCATCATCTTTTATTTGATCTATATCTCTGATGCTCATCATCTTTTATTTGATCTGTATCTTTGATGTTCATCATCTTTTATTTGATCTGTATCTTTGATGTTCATCATCTTTTATTTGATTTGTATCTTTGATGTTCATCATCTTTTAATTTGATCTTTGATCAGTGATTGAACAGCTGTGATTGGACAGCAAAGAATGAACCTTTTTGTATCGAGACAGGATGGATCTCAGAATTAAATGTGTTCCAATATTGATCAAGAAGTTGATTGCATGCTTAATTTCTTTGGAAAATATTTACGCCGGATGCCTGGATACAAAGAACATCTCCCCGTCGGGGAACCGAACCCCGGTCTTCCGCGTGACAGACGGAGATACAAGGTGACGCCCGCTGGGAAAGTATTTGTTTTTTTTAATACACGGCGGTCCGCTGAGTTTGGACAGTCGTGTTTATATACTGTCCTTTTCGCCGCAGCTTTCGTCTACGGCCATACCACTCTGAACACGCCCGATCTCGTCCGATCTCGGAAGCTAAGCAGGGTCGGGCCTGGTTAGTACTTGGATGGGAGACCGCCTGGGAATACCAGGTGCCGTAAGCTTTTCCTCATCCCTGAGGCTGCGGGCAAACAAAATGGAATTTTTTTTTCCAAAAGTCGGAAATCAAGATGGTTGTCAATTTGAAGACTTGTGATTGATGACTTTCCTTGAGCAGTTGATTGATTTCATAGGTTGATTTTATTTATTTATTTTTAATGACACAAGCATGGATGACGCCAGAGTAAAATGACCATGTGTGATTATATATATAAAATTGTGCTTCCTTTGATTTTTAGATATTTTATTTGATCTGTATATTTGATGTTCATCATCTTTTAATTTGATCTTTGATCAGTGATTGAACAGCTGCGATTGGACAGCAGAGATTGGACCTTTTTTGTATCCAGACAGGATCGATTTCAGAATTAAATGTATTCCAAGATTGATCAAGATCAAGAAGTTTATTGCATGCATAATTCTTTTGGAAAATATTTTTGCCGGATGCCATTTTTTGTGTTCTATGCTTTCGCCACAAGAGGGCGTAAGTACTCTGATGCTGAGAAATAGGGACTGCAGAAGAAGCGAGAGGAGCGAGAGAGAGAATGAGAGAAGAAGAATGCAGAGTTGATGTTCCAGAGCGAGTTGTACTCAAGATGTACTAAAGGTGCACTAAAGATGTACTAAAGATGCACTAAAGATGTACTAAAGATGCACTAAAGATGTACTAAAGATGTACTAAAGATGTACTAAAGATGTTCTGATAAAGTTAAGTGGTTGGAACTGCTACTGCCTTCTTATTTCCAACCAACACCACACCATTCCTGATGCAACTCTCTGCATTTATCCGGGCTTGAGACCGGCACAAGGGAGAAACTAGCAATGCTACGTTAGCTCCTGCTAACCGCACTACCCGTACTACCATGAGGCTGCATTGCCCGGTATGGTTTGATTTGTATCTTTGATGTTCATCATCTTTTATTTGATCTATATCTCTGATGTTCATCATCTTTTATTTGATCTGTATCTTTGATGTTCATCATCTTTTATTTGATGTTCATCATCTTTTATTTGATGTTCATCATCTTTTATTTGATTTGTATCTTTGATGTTCATCATCTTTTAATTTGATCTTTGATCAGTGATTGAACAGCTGTGATTGGACAGCAAAGAATGAACCTTTTTTGTATCGAGACAGGATGGATCTCAGAATTAAATGTGTTCCAAGATTGATCAAGAAGTTGATTGCATGCTTAATTTCTTTGGAAAATATTTACGCCGGATGCCTGGATACAAAGAACACCTCCCCGTCGGGGAACTGAACCCCGGTCTTCCACGTGACAGGCGGAGATACTGTCCACTATACTAACGAGGAAGACACAGACGTGCAAGGTGACGCCCGCTGTGAAAGTATTTTGTTTTTTTTAATACACGGCGGTCCGCCAAGTTTGGACAGTCGTGTTTATATACTGTCCTTTTCGCCACAGCTTTCGTCTACGGCCATACCACTCTGAACACGCCCGATCTCGTCCGATCTCGGAAGCTAAGCAGGGTCGGGCCTGGTTAGTACTTGGATGGGAGACCGCCTGGGAATACCAGGTGCCGTGAGCTTTTCCTCATCCCTGAGGCTGCGGGCAAACAAAATGGAATTTTTTCATCCAAAAGTCGGAAATCAAGATGGTTGTCAATTTGAAGACTTGTGATTGATGACTTTCCTTGAGCAGTTGATTGATTTCATAGGTTGATTTTATTTATTTATTTATTTTTAATGACACAAGCATGGATGACGCCAGAGTAAAATGACCACGTGTGGTTATATATATAAAATTGTGCTTCCTTTGATTTTTAGATATTTTATTTGATCTGTATATTTGATGTTCATCATCTTTTAATTTGATCTTTGATCAGTGATTGAACAGCTGCGATTGGACAGCAGAGATTGGACCTTTTTTGTATCCAGACAGGATCGATTTCAGAATTAAATGTATTCCAAGATTGATCAAGATCAAGAAGTTTATTGCATGCATAATTCTTTTGGAAAATATTTTCGCCGGATGCCATTTTTTGTGTTCTATGCTTTCGCCACAAGAGGGCGTAAGTACTCTGATGCTGAGAAATAGGGACTGCAGAAGAAGCGAGAGGAGCGAGAGAGAGAATGAGAGAAGAAGAATGCAGAGTTGATGTTCCAGAGCGAGTTGTACTCAAGATGTACTAAAGGTGCACTAAATATGTACTAAAGATGCACTAAAGATGTACTAAAGATGCACTAAAGATGTACTAAAGATGTACTAAAGATGTACTAAAGATGTTCTGATAAAGTTAAGTGGTTGGAACTGCTACTGCCTTCTTATTTCCAACCAACACCACACCATTCCTGATGCAACTCTCTGCATTTATCCGGGCTTGAGACCGGCACAAGGGAGATACTAGCAATGCTACGTTAGCTCCTGCTAACCGCACTACCGGTACTACCATGAGGCTGCATTGCCCGGTATGGTTTGATTTGTATCTTTGATGTTCATCATCTTTTATTTGATCTATATCTCTGATGTTCATCATCTTTTATTTGATCTGTATCTTTGATGTTCATCATCTTTTATTTGATCTGTATCTTTGATGTTCATCATCTTTTATTTGATTTGTATCTTTGATGTTCATCATCTTTTAATTTGATCTTTGATCAGTGATTGAACAGCTGTGATTGGACAGCAAAGAATGAACCTTTTTGTATCGAGACAGGATGGATCTCAGAATTAAATGTGTTCCAATATTGATCAAGAAGTTGATTGCATGCTTAATTTATTTGGAAAATATTTACGCCGGATGCCTGGATACAAAGAACATCTCCCCGTCGGGGAACCGAACCCCGGTCTTCCGCGTGACAGGCGGAGATACAAGGTGACGCCCGCTGGGAAAGTATTTGTTTTTTTTAATACACGGCGGTCCGCTGAGTTTGGACAGTCGTGTTTATATACTGTCCTTTTCGCCGCAGCTTTAGTCTACGGCCATACCACTCTGAACACGCCCGATCTCGTCCGATCTCGGAAGCTAAGCAGGGTCGGGCCTGGTTAGTACTTGGATGGGAGACCGCCTGGGAATACCAGGTGCCGTAAGCTTTTCCTCATCCCTGAGGCTGCGGGCAAACAAAATGGAATTTTTTCTTCCAAAAGTCGGAAATCAAGATGGTTGTCAATTTGAAGACTTGTGATTGATGACTTTCCTTGAGCAGTTGATTGATTTCATAGGTTGATTTTATTTATTTATTTTTAATGACACAAGCATGGATGACGCCAGAGTAAAATGACCATGTGTGATTATATATATAAAATTGTGCTTCCTTTGATTTTTAGATATTTTATTTGATTTGTATATTTGATGTTCATCATCTTTTAATTTGATCTTTGATCAGTGATTGAACAGCTGCGATTGGACAGCAGAGATTGGACCTTTTTTGTATCCAGACAGGATCGATTTCAGAATTAAATGTATTCCAAGATTGATCAAGATCAAGAAGTTTATTGCATGCATAATTCTTTTGGAAAATATTTTCGCCGGATGCCATTTTTTGTGTTCTATGCTTTCGCCACAAGAGGGCGTAAGTACTCTGATGCTGAGAAATAGGGACTGCAGAAGAAGCGAGAGGAGCGAGAGAGAGAATGAGAGAAGAAGAATGCAGAGTTGATGTTCCAGTGCGAGTTGTACTCAAGATGTACTAAAGGTGCACTAAAGATGTACTAAAGATGCACTAAAGATGTACTAAAGATGTACTAAAGATGTACTAAAGATGTTCTGATAAAGTTAAGTGGTTGGAACTGCTACTGCCTTCTTATTTCCAACCAACACCACACCATTCCTGATGCAACTCTCTGCATTTATCCGGGCTTGAGACCGGCACAAGGGAGATACTAGCAATGCTACGTTAGCTCCTGCTAACCGCACTACCGGTACTACCATGAGGCTGCATTGCCCGGTATGGTTTGATTTGTATCTTTGATGTTCATCATCTTTTATTTGATCTATATCTCTGATGTTCATCATCTTTTATTTGATCTGTATCTTTGATGTTCATCATCTTTTATTTGATCTGTATCTTTGATGTTCATCATCTTTTATTTGATTTGTATCTTTGATGTTCATCATCTTTTAATTTGATCTTTGATCAGTGATTGAACAGCTGTGATTGGACAGCAAAGAATGAACCTTTTTGTATCGAGACAGGATGGATCTCAGAATTAAATGTGTTCCAAGATTGATCAAGAAGTTGATTGCATGCTTAATTTCTTTGGAAAATCTTTACGCCGGATGCCTGGATACAAAGAACATCTCCCCGTCGGGGAACGGAACCCCGGTCTTCCGCGTGACAGGCGGAGATACAAGGTGACGCCCGCTGGGAAAGTATTTTTTTTTTGTTATACACGGCGCTCCGCCGAGTTTGGACAGTCGTGTTTATATACTTCCTTTTCGCCGCAGCTTTCGTCTACGGCCATACCACTCTGAACACGCCCGATCTCGTCAGATCTCGGAAGCTGAGCGGGGTCGGGCCTGGTTAGTACTTGGATGGGAGACCGCCTGGGAATACCAGGTGCAGTAAGCTTTTCCTCATCCCTGAGGCTGCGGGCAAACAAAATGGAATTTTTTCATCCAAAAGTCGGAAATCAAGATGGTTGTCAATTTGAAGACTTGTGATTGATGACTTTCCTTGAGCAGTTGATTGATTTCATAGGTTGATTTTATTTATTTATTTTTAATGACACAAGCATGGATGACGCCAGAGTAAAATGACCATGTGTGATTATATATATAAAATTGTGCTTCCTTTGATTTGTAGATATTTTATTTGATCTGTATATTTGATGTTCATCATCTTTTAATTTGATCTTTGATCAGTGATTGAACAGCTGCGATTGGACAGCAGAGATTGGACCTTTTTTGTATCCAGACAGGATCGATTTCAGAATTAAATGTATTCCAAGATGATCAAGATCAAGAAGTTTATTGCATGCATAATTATTTTGGAAAATATTTTCGCCGGATGCCATTTTTTGTGTTCTATGCTTTCGCCACAAGAGGGCGTAAGTACTCTGATGCTGAGAAATAGGGACTGCAGAAGAAGCGAGAGGAGTGAGAGAGAGAATGAGAGAAGAAGAATGCAGAGTTGATGTTCCAGAGCGAGTTGTACTCAAGATGTACTAAAGGTGCACTAAAGATGTACTAAAGATGTACTAAAGATGTACTAAAGATGTTCTGATAAAGTTAAGTGGTTGGAACTGCTACTGCCTTCTTATTTCCAACCAACACCACACCATTCCTGATGCAACTCTCTGCATTTATCCGGGCTTGAGACCGGCACAAGGGAGATACTAGCAATGCTACGTTAGCTCCTGCTAACCGCACTACCCGTACTACCATGAGGCTGCATTGCCCTGTATGGTTTGATTTGTATCTTTGATGTTCATCATCTTTTATTTGATCTGTATCTTTGATGTTCATCATCTTTTATTTGATCTGTATCTTTGATGTTCATCATCTTTTATTTGATTTGTATCTTTGATGTTCATCATCTTTCAATTTGATCTTTGATCAGTGATTGAACAGCTGTGATTGGACAGCAAAGAATGAACCTTTTTGTAACGAGACAGGATGGATCTCAGAATTAAATGTGTTCCAAGATTGATCAAGACGTTGATTGCATGCTTAATTTATTTGGAAAATATTTACGCCGGATGCCTGGATACAAAGAACATCTCCCTGTCGGGGAACTGAGCCCCGGTCTTCCGCGTGACAGGCGGAGATACAAGGTGACGCCCGCTGGGAAAGTATTCTTTTTTTTGGAATACACGGCGGTCCGCCGAGTTTGGACAGTCGTGTTTATATACTGTCCTTTTCGCCGCGGCTTTCGTCTACGACCATACCACTCTGAACATGCCCGATCTCGTTTGATCTCGGAAGCTAAGCAGGGTCGGGCCTGGTTAGTACTTGGATGGGAGACCGCCTGGGAATACCAGGTGCCGTAAGCTTTTCCTCATCCCTGAGGCTGCGAGCAAACAAAATGGAATTTTTTCATCCAAAAGTCGGAAATCAAGATGGTTGTCAATTTGAAGACTTGTGATTGATGACTTTCCTTGAGCAGTTGATTGATTTCATAGGTTGATTTTATTTATTTATTTATTTTTAATGACACAAGCATGGATGACGCCAGAGTAAAATGACCATGTGTGATTATATATATAAAATTGTGCTTCCTTTGATTTTTAGATATTTTATTTGATCTGTATATTTGATGTTCATCATCTTTTAATTTGATCTTTGATCAGTGACTGAACAGCTGCGATTGGACAGCAGAGATTGGACCTTTTTTGTATCCAGACAGGATCGATTTCAGAATTAAATGTATTCCAAGATGATCAAGATCAAGAAGTTTAATGCATGAATAATTCTTTTGGAAAATATTTTCGCCGGATGCCATTTTTGTGTTCTATGCTTTCGCCACAAGAGGGCGTAAGTACTCTGATGCTGAGAAATAGGGACTGCAGAAGAAGCGAGAGGAGCGAGAGAGAGAATGAGAGAAGAAGAATGCAGAGTTGATGTTCCAGTGCGAGTTGTACTCAAGATGTACTAAAGATGCACTAACGATGTACTAAAGATGTACTAAAGATGTACTAAAGATGTACTAAAGATGTTCTGATAAAGTTAAGTGGTTGGAACTGCTACTGCCTTCTTATTTCCAACCAACACCACACCATTCCTGATGCAACTCTCTGCATTTATCCGGGCTTGAGACCGGCACAAGGGAGAAACTAGCAATGCTACGTTAGCTCCTGCTAACCGCACTACCGGTACTACCATGAGGCTGCATTGCCCTGTATGGTTTGATTTGTATCTTTGATATTCATCATCTTTTATTTGATCTGTATCTTTGATGTTCATCATCTTTTATTTGATCTGTATCTTTGATGTCCATCATCTTTTATTTGATTTGTATCTTTGATGTTCATCATCTTTTAATTTGATCTTTGATCAGTGATTGAACAGCTGTGATTGGACAGCAAAGAATGAACCTTTTTTGTATCGAGACAGGATGGATCTCAGAATTAAATGTGTTCCAAGATTGATCAAGATCAAGAAGTTTATTGCATGAATAATTCTTTTGGAAAATATTTTCGCCGGATGCCATTTTTTGTGTTCTATGCTTTCGCCACAAGAGGGCGAAAGTACTCTGATGCTGAGAAATAGGGACTGCAGAAGAAGCGAGAGGAGCGAGAGAGAGAATGAGAGAAGAAGAATGCAGAGTTGATGTTCCAGTGCGAGTTGTACTCAAGATGTACTAAAGATGCACTAAAGATGTACTAAAGATGTACTAAAGATGCACTAAAGATGCACTAAAGATGCACTAAAGATGTACTAAAGATGCACTAAAGATGTACTAAAGATGTACTAAAGATGCACTAAAGATGCACTAAAGATGCACTAAAGATGTACTAAAGATGTACTAAAGATGCACTAAAGATGCACTAAAGATGTACTAAAGATGCACTAAAGATGCACTAAAGATGTACTAAAGATCCAATAAAAATGTACTAAAGATGTACTAAAGATGTTCCAGCGCGAGTTGTACTAAAGGTCAAGATCAAGAAGTTGATTGCATGCTTAATTCCTTTGGAAAGTATTTACGCCAGACACCTGGATACAAAGAACATCTCCCCGTTGGGGAATCTAACCCCAGTCTTCCGCGTGACAGGCGGAGATACTGTCCACTATACTAACGAGGAAGACAAATACGCGCAAGGTGATGCCCGCTGGGAAAGTATTTTGTTTTTTTAGATACACAGCGGTCCGCTGAGTTTGGACAGTCGTGTTTATATACTGTCCTTTTCGCTGCGGTTTTCGTCTACGGCCATACCACTCCGAACACGCCCGATCTCGCCCGATCTCGTCCGATCTCGGGGATAAGCTTTTCCTCATCCCTGAGGCTGCGGGCAAACAAAATGGAATTTTTTCATCCAAAAGTCGGAAATCAAGATGGTTGTCAATTTGAAGACTTGTGATTAATGACTTTTCTTGAGCTCACTGCATTTAGAGGGAGGGATGACAGGCTGAAGGCACAGTAGCATAGCATAGGAGCAAAGCATAGTTAGCTCTGGCTAAACCTTCCTTTACACAGGATGAGCTGATAGACTCATCTGGGTCAGTTGTTTCCCTGCCAGCGCTGTCCATGGGCTGAAACATCACGAAAAACCTGAGATTCCAGGAAGCCAGTTTTATCTTTCTAGTTTGGTCCTCAACTGCACAGAAATTAATCAAATGAGTTAGATCCAGAGGGATAAATTCTTTCATTTTGTCTCCATGACCTCAGCTCAAATTGTTACTCTTAAATTGTATTTTACAAATTCAAATCATTGTTCTGAATAAATCAATTCTTACATGGTAAAGCTCCACTTGATCCGTGGAATACGATTTCAGCTATGAGAGAGCTTTGTGTGTTTCACTGCTGTGGTGGAGACCCATCAAGAGGTGGAGGAATACGCTAGTCTTCACGATGACGACTTGCCTCTTCCCCTGGGCACATTTGGAGCGGCAGCACCCCCTCCCCTGGAGGGGAAAAGGGAAAACGTCCAGAGTTTCAAAACATCAAAGCATACAGGCATTACACAATACCAAACCATTGTGAACTCAAAGCATAACATCAAATCAAAGCAGCATTGCACGGTGGTTCTTACTGTTGTCGGAGGTGCCGAACCCCACCAGTTTCATATGCACATTCGCCAAACCCATCTTTAGTGGGGAAAAAAATAAAATGTGATTTCTTTCAAATTCAAGACATATTTATATGATTTTTTTTAATGGTGCATAAAATGAACCGTGTGTGATCATCATCAAAGTGTGGGTGCCCGGGAGGTGGTGGAGAGCCGGGTTGTGTCGGTTGGGCCTCGCCGGACTGGGGCCAGAGTGTGGGTGCCCTGGAGGTGGTGGAGAGACGGGTTGTAGCGGTCTGGCCTCGCCGGACTGGGGCCAGAGTGTGGGTGACTTGGAGGTGGTGGAGAGACGGGTTGTGGTGGTCTGGCCTTGCCGGACGGGGGCCAGAGTGTGGGTGCCTGGGAGGTGGTGGAGAGCCGGGTTGTGTCGGTCGGGCATCCCCGGACTGGGGCCAGAATGTGGGGTAGGGGGGGGCATCTCCCTCTTCAGCCCAGCGTGGGTGAGGTGAGGTCGGGCAGTGTTCTGCGACGGGTGGGTGGGCCTTGGGAGATGGGCAGAGAGGGAGAGAGGGAGAGGAGGGACATCCAGGATCCACCCTGTCAAGACCAAAATGATCAACAGGGTATAATATAGTCAATGTGAGCTTCGGACCACAAGCCGAGTTTGAATCAGCAGCTTTTCCTATGGTCAGCATGTGTCTGCACCACGACCTGAGGGATAGGCTTCAGGCAGTTGGCACCTGCGCCAAACGAACCGGGCTCATCGCTTCTCGGCCTTTTGGCTAAGATCAAGTGTAGTATCTGTTCTTATCAGCTTAATATCTGATATGTCCTCTATTAGAGGATACCATATTAAGCAGATTTTTAGAACTGGGAGCTGAGAAAGGGGCTTGCCTCACTCGCTCTGCGCATTGACCTGGTATTGCAGTGCTGCCAGGGACGGTGCACCCTCCTCCTGCCTTGTGTAAAACCAATGACTGTTGCATGCTGACTGGAGATCAGTGTGGGTGATATTCTGAGATGAACCAGGACTGAAAGTCTTGTTGTCAGAAATGGGGTCGGTCTGACTTTCAATGAGAGGTAGATCGCTCTTGCTTCACTTCAGATCGTATAAATCTTTCGCCTTTTACTAAAGACTTCCGTGGAGTGGAACAACGAGAGTTGAAGCCAATTTTTTACGCCCCGCTAAAGTGGGGTGTCCTTTCCCTGTGAAAAAAAGTATTTGTTATTTCCGATTAAGTGTAGTGTAGTGTACACGTGGCTGACGTGGGACGCAATCCTTCTTATATGCACTGTAGGCCTTTGATCAACTTGTGCTTTGATGTTAGAATTTTAACATTAAATCTATGGCTGCAGCATGGATCAGTGTTTCTCACTGACGGCAGCGTCTTCTTCAACTGCTCAGGAGGCGATGCACCGCCTTGATGGACAAATAATTTTCCTGCTGTGTCATAAAGCAAACACATCGTGTTTGACTCCAGATGTGGTCAAAAACAAGATCCTTCATGAGCTCACTGCATTTAGAGGGAGGGATGACAGGCTGAAGGCACAGTAGCATAGCATAGGAGCAAAGCATAGTTAGCTCTGGCTAAACCTTCCTTTACACAGGATGAGCTGATAGACTCATCTGGGTCAGTTGTTTCCCTGCCAGTGCTGTCCATGGGCTGAAACATCACGGAAAACCTGAGATTCCAGGAAGCCAGTTTTATCTTTCTAGTTTGGTCCTTAACTGCACAGAAATGAGTCAAATGAGTTAGATCCAGAGGGATCAATTCTTTCATTTTGTCTCCATGACCTCAGCTCAAATTGTTACTCTTAAATTGTATTTTACAAATTCAAATCATTGTTCTGAATAAATCAATATTTACATCGTAAAGCTCCACTTGATCCGTGGAATACGATTTCAGCTATGAGAGAGCTTTGTGTGTTTCACTGCTGTGGTCGAAACCCGTCAAGAGGTGGAGGAATACGCTAGTCTTCACGATGACGCCTTGCCTCTTCCCCTGGGCACATTTGGAGCGGCAGCACCCCCTGGGCTCATCGCTTCTCGGCCTTTTGGCTAAGACAGTGATCACTCCTTGGCAGTAAGGTCTTTCCAAATTATTGGAAAAATCCCTTAGCTTGAGAGGAGGATATTGTTCCATTTCTGTGTTAATTTGTTGTATTTTGGACATTACTTGCTTGTTTGCACTTTTTCCACTTGCACTTTAGGTCTACCTCAAGGTGAGTTTTAACATTTTTTATATTTTACATTGTATTTTACCTGTTTTTAGCTAATTTATTGTTTTTAGTGGTGCCTCTCGCCATGTCGGCTGCACGTGCCGGCATGCGGAGGCACCACAGTGTGCGTTTTAAGTTCAGGGAGGAGGGTGGGAGGCTCCTGGGGATGTCAAGGCTAGACTTCTCCAGGAAGCTAATCCAGCAGGCCCTAGGTTTTCAGCCAGATGACCTCCATTGTATTTTGACCCTCCCTTTTAACAAAGGTTTTGACGTAAGTTTTATGTCCGATTTATTATTGAAACAGTTTTGGATGAAGTATGAAAATGTGAAGACCCAGTTCTCTGTGTTCGAAATTGAGAAACTGACTGACAATAGCCTTAAAACGGTTATTGTCAGGATGTTCAATGAAATGGTGAACGCAGGAGACATTTTGGTTTGGCTGGGTAGATACTGCACGGTCAAAGGACAGGCTACCAAAGTGAGGGATGTGGATGGCATTTGGAACTGTGCCTGGAGGGTCCCCATTCAACAATGGGAGGACCCTCAGGGCTTCCAGGGCCTGAAGCATCTCCCGTCCATGATAGTCCTGGGAAACGACCGGGGCTACATCCATTATCAAGGACAGCCCAAGCTGTGCCACAAGTGTGGTGAGCATGGGCACCTTGCTGAGGCGTGTCCGCACATCATTTGTGGTAAATGTAGAGAGATTGGGCATACATTTGAGGAATGTACCAATGGCAGAAAGTGTAATCTCTGTGGAGTCACTACCCATCTCTTCAGGGATTGCCCAAACTCGTTTGCTAACAAATTGAAGGCCAGACCGACAATGACCGACACACCTGCGGAAAATGGCGGCAAAGTGCTGATTGAAGGGGCGGGGCTGGGAAATTCAAACTTCCCGCCAAAACTGGTGATTGGAGGAGAGCCCGGTGAGGCGGGAAAAGGGGAGGGGCCTGAACTCAACCCAGCAGAGGGAGCTGAGGAGCCTGCCGTGGCGAGCCAGGCAGCTGGGGAGCCTGCTGGGGAGAGTCAGGCAGATGGTGGAGCTGGACCTAGCTCTTCCGGTGAGGACTCCACTGGAAGTCTTATCACAGTGAGTAAAGAGGGGTCCGGTGAAACCTGCCTCCCCAATGCCCAGCCCTGTTATAAGAGGACTGCATCGGAACTGTCGAGCTCTGAGGCTGAGGAAGCCTTGGAGAAGAGGGGAAGGGCTGAGCCAGGCTCTCACAGTTCCTCTGTGGAGCAGGACGAAGCCCCCCCCTCCGGTTCACCAGGTCAGTGTTCCTTCCTAACAATTGCACTGCAATCAACTCCATTGGAACGGCGAGCAGATATTGCTTTCCAGAGGACAGGATCTCAAAGTTCACCTCCCGACTGTGAGGATATTATGACATGAGATCCTGTTACAATATTGGCGGACACGTACGACTAGGTTTAGTGTTTTAATTATTTATTGTCTTTTAAAATGTTGTACCTGTTTTTAATAACCATATTCATGACCCTCACCTTCACGACAATTAATGTCAGGAGTGTGAAGTCGAGGGTGAGGGCACAGAGTATTTTATCCTTCCTTTACAATTTTAAGTCAGATGTGATTTTAATTCAAGAATGCAACCTTCCGTTTTTAAAGAGGTACGCGCAGTGGGAGGAGATGTGGCCACTCCCGTCTATATGGAGCGGATCAGACGAAAACAAGAATGACGGAGTGGCCATTTTAGTAAAAAATCCTCAGATTGTGGTGAAGGGCAGCACTGTGGTGAGACACGGTCGGGCACTTTTAGCACATTTGACTTTTATGGAACAGGATTTTAACCTCTTAAATGTTTATGGTTTTAATGACAAAAACGACAGGTACGACCTTTTAGAAGACCTGCAGTCCCACATGCTAGGTAGGGCGCCATTAGTTGTAGGGGGTGATTTTAATTGTATCTTGAGCAGGCAGGATAGGAAGAGAGCAGGGACAGATTTTAAAATAGACAAGACGTCGGTTTTACTTCAGGGAATTTGCAAGGATTTTAAGCTGACTGACTGCTTTAGATCCATGCATCCCAGAGAGGAGGGCTTCACCTGGACCAGTGGTGACGGCACCAGAGCCTCTCGCATCGATTACATTTTTACCCGGGGTTGCCCACCCACCGATGCTAGATTAATCCCTGTTTTCTTCTCAGATCACTCGATGCTGACCTGCACCCTCTCACTCTCTTCAGGTGTGACTGTAGGGACGGGTCTGTGGAAGCTCAACTGCTCTCTTCTAGAAGATAGGGAGTTAGTTAGTCAGTACAGGGAGCAGTACACAATGTGGCAGACCCTCCAAGACTTCTACGATACACGAGCACTATGGTGGGAAATGGTTAAAAAAAGGACCCAGACTTTCTTTAGGCAGGCAGGTAAGAGAAAGAAAGATAGGGAAAACAGACGCATGATGGGACTGCAGAAAAGACTGCAGCGTTATTTTAGATTAACTTTACAAGGTTTGGATTTTAGTGAGGAGGTAAAATATATTAAGCGTGAAATGTCAATTTTAGCAGATAACCACAGTAAAGGTGTCATTTTAAGAAGCAGGGAGAAGCAGCTAGAGGAAGGGGAAAAGTGCACGCAATACTTCTTTAAAAAGATTTTAAATAAAAGAGGGGCAATTTTAAAACTAAAGGACCCTAACGGATGCACTTTTAATACTTCCAAAGAAATACGAGAGCATATAGAAAGCTTTTATTCTGAATTGTATAGAGAAAAACCTGTTTTTATTGACACCTTGAATGAAGTTTTAGATTCCACTGAACAGGTTTTAAGTGACAGTGTGCTTTTATCCCAAGATTTTAACATGCTTGAGTTAAATAAATCCGTACAAGCTTTTACGAAAGGGAAGTCCCCAGGACAAGACGGACTTCCCTTGGAATTTTATTTGACATTTTGGGATCTTTTAGCACCTGACTTACTGACTGTTTTTATGGAATTCGAACGACTAGATCGGCTACCTGACAGTTTTAGGACAGGGATAGTGACCCTCCTATTTAAAAACAAAGACAAGACTGACATTAGAAACTGGAGACCAATCACGCTTTTAAACTTTGACTGTAAACTTTTTAGCAAACTTTTAGCAGTTCGGATGTCCCTTGTTTTAGAAGACTTGATTCACCCGGATCAAGCCTGTGCCGTCCCGGGGAGGAAGATCACCGACAGCCTCGTACTGATCCGAGACACCATCTGTTTTGCGAGAGACAGGAATATTCGGTTAGTTGTTTTAAACCTAGATTTTGAGAAAGCCTTCGATCGGGTCTCGCACCAGTACCTGTTCCAGGTACTGCAAAAAATGGGGTTTCCAGGGAGGTTTATAGCTTGGGTGGGATTGCTGTACAAAGACATCACCAGCAAATTCATGGTTAACGGGGATCCTACAAAAGCAGTGGAGATTAACTGCGGTGTCCGTCAGGGTTGTCCGTTATCCGCTCTCCTCTATGTAATCTGCATCGAACCGCTGGCACAGGTCTTGAGAAGGGACCCACAAATCCACGGGGTGGTAGTACCAGGGTCCGGGGGACTGAGCAGCAAATGCGTTTTATACATGGATGACATCAACGTTTTATGCACTGACCTTTTATCTGTCAACCGGACCCTGGACTTGACTGACTGGTTTGGGCGGGCTTCTGGTTCCAAACTGAACAGAAGCAAGACGCTAGCCCAATTTTATGGCCCTTGGACACCGACTGAACGTACAGGACTGCCCCTGACTGTGACTCAGACTGACCAAAAGATTCTGGGGATTAAATTTGACAGGGATGGGGGAGGGCATACAAATTGGCCAGACGTGGTAGGGAAAGTTAGGCAGAGACTGGGGTATTGGGGACTAAGGGAACTGACTATGGAAGGGAAGGTTTTAATCATTAAAGCCGTGATTTTACCTTTGCTTTTATTGGTCAGTTCTGTTTTTACCCCTCCGAGGAGAGTGATTTTAGACCTGGAACGAGCCATTTTTTATTTTTTATGGGGATCCAAGTGGGAAAGGTTGAGGAGAGGTGTGGTAAAAAGGCCAAAGGAGAAAGGAGGCAAGGGGGTTCCAGACCTGACCTTGTTTTTAACGTCCTTGTACACCACAGCGCACATTGGAGCAGCCACAGCCCCATCCAGAAACCCAAAAACTGCGGCCATGGCACGCTTCTGGATGGGGTCCTACCTCAGACACTTAAAGATTTTACCCACTGATCTTAAAGTTCCTGTGTCTTTTAACCTGCCACCAGCCTACACGGCGATTAAAAATTTCTTAACGAATTTTAATCTGGAACATGAGGAGTTGTCGGTTTTAACCAGCCATCGCTCTCTTTTATGTGTTGTGCAGGAGCGCGAGCCGGTGAGTCCAGTGCGGGGGCTTGCACTCGGCGAACCCCAAACAGTTTGGCGCAACGTGAACCATCCTGCTCTTCCAAACAAGCTCCGGGATCTGTCTTGGATGGTGGCCCACGAGATCCTCCCGGTCAGGTCCGTAATGCACTCCCGGGGGATGGCGAGACTATCGATCTGCCCCCGACCGGGTTGTGGCGCCCCGGAGTCGGTGAGGCATCTGCTCTGGGAGTGCGGCGCTGCTGTGGACCTGTGGGAAATGGCCAGCTCTTTGAATTTCCCGTACTTGCCAGCAAGGGAGGTCCTCACTGCACAACTGGTCCTCTACGGAGTGAACCAAAAACAAGTGCCTGCAAAAGAACATGCAAAGCAGTGGCTCGCCATCACCGCCATCAAAGACGCCATCTGGACCTCCAGAAACTTGCTGGCAAGGAAGCACATGCAGATCCCCCCCGTGGCTGCGTTCCGGATGGCGGCAGCAACCGTCAAAGCAGCTGAAGCTGCAGGCGGAAGGCTGCGGACGCAGCCACAAAGAAGAATCGCCTCTGTGCCCATTCGGACGAAGGAGCTGGACCCACGAAAATAAGGACACAGCAGCGGCGGCCTGGCTCTCCGGGTGAGGCAGGCGGGAAGGAGCACGAGGGCGGGGGATCTCCTCTGGGCACCGGGGCAGGACCCCGACAGACCGGCTGTTTGGAGGAGCAGGATGAGTTCCCCTTGGTAGGGACTCACTGCGCTCCGGCACAAACTGAAAGATCAGCAGAGCCTTTTAAACAATGCACTCCTCTTTTAAAGACTGTTTTAAGGATATTTGACACAGTTTTAACTTGTATAAGATCATCTTTTCAAAAACACTTTTATCTGTATAACCCCTTTTAAGGCAGAACTTTAATGTCTTAGATGTGTTTTTACAGAATTGTGTTCACATACTATATGAAAAGAATTATATGAATGTATATATATGAATATTAAGTGTCAATAAAACTTTTCGAAAAAAAAAAAAAACAAAAATCTGTTCTTATCAGTTTAATATCTGATATGTCCTCTATTAGAGGATACCATATTAAGCAGATTTTTAGAACTGGGAGCTGAGAAAGGGGCTTGCCTCACTCGCTCTGCGCATTGACCTGGTATTGCAGTGCTGCCAGGGATGGTGCACCCTCCTCCTGCCTTGTGTAAAACTAATGACTGTTGCATGCTGACTGGAGATCAGTGCGGGTGATATTCTGAGATGAACCAGGACTGAAAGTCTTGTTGTCAGAAATGGGGTCGGTCTGACTTTCAATGAGAGGTAGATCGCTCTTGCTTCACTTCAGATCGTATAAATCTTTCGCCTTTTACTAAAGATTTCCGTGGAGTGGAACAACGAGAGTTGAAGCCAATTTTTTACGCCCCGCTAAAGTGGGGTGTCCTTTCCCTGTGAAAAAAAGTATTTGTTATTTCCGATTAAGTGTAGTGTAGTGTACACGTGGCTGATGTGGGACGCAATCCTTCTTATATGCACTGTAGGCCTTTGATCAACTTGTGCTTTGATGTTAGAATTTTAACATTAAATCTATGGCTGCAGCATGGATCAGTGTTTCTCACTGACGGCAGCGTCTTCTTCAACTGCTCAGGAGGCGATGCACCGCCTTGATGGACAAATAATTTTCCTGCTGTGTCATAAAGCAAACACATCGTGTTTGACTCCAGATGTGGTCAAAAACAAGATCCTTCATGAGCTCACTGCATTTAGAGGGAGGGATGACAGGCTGAAGGCACAGTAGCATAGCATAGGAGCAAAGCATAGTTAGCTCTGGCTAAACCTTCCTTTACACAGGATGAGCTGATAGACTCATCTGGGTCAGTTGTTTCCCTGCCAGTGCTGTCCATGGGCTGAAACATCACGGAAAACCTGAGATTCCAGGAAGCCAGTTTTATCTTTCTAGTTTGGTCCTCAACTGCACAGAAATGAGTCAAATGAGTTAGATCCAGAGGGATCAATTCTTTCATTTTGTCTCCATGACCTCAGCTCAAATTGTTACTCTTAAATTGTATTTTACAAATTCAAATCATTGTTCTGAATAAATCAATTTTTACATCGTAAAGCTCCACTTGATCCGTGGAATACGATTTCAGCTATGAGAGAGCTTTGTGTGTTTCACTGCTGTGGTCGAAACCCGTCAAGAGGTGGAGGAATACGCTAGTCTTCACGATGACGCCTTGCCTCTTCCCCTGGGCACATTTGGAGCGGCAGCACCCCCTCCCCTGGAGGGGAAAAGGGAAAACGTCCAGAGTTTCAAAACATCAAAGCATACAGGCATTACACAATACCAAACCATTGTGAACTCAAAGCATAACATCAAAGCAAAGCAGCATTGCACGGTGGTTCTTACTGTTGTCGGAGGTGCCGAACCCCACCAGTTTCATATGCACATTCGCCGAACCCATCTTTAGTGGGGAAAAAAATAAAATGTGATTTCTTTCAAATTCAAGACATATTTATATGATTTTTTTTAATGGTGCATAAAATGAACCGTGTGTGATCATCATCAAAGTGTGGGTGCCCGGGAGGTGGTGGAGAGCCGGGTTGTGTCGGTCGGGCCTCGCCGGACTGGGGCCAGAGTGTGGGTGCCCTGGAGGTGGTGGAGAGACGGGTTGTAGCGGTCTGGCCTCGCCGGACGGGGGCCAGAGTGTGGGTGCCCTGGAGGTGGTGGAGATACGGGTTGTGGCGGTCTGGCCTTGCCGGACGGGGGCCAGAGTGTGGGTGCCTGGGAGGTGGTGGAGAGCCGGGTTGTGTCGGTCGGGCATCCCCGGACTGGGGCCAGAATGTGGGGTAGGGGGGGGGCATCTCCCTCTTCAGCCCAGCGTGGGTGAGGTGAGGTCGGGCAGTGTTCTGCCTTGGGTGGGCCTTGGGAGATGGGCAGAGAGGGAGAGAGGGAGAGGAGGGACATCCAGGATCCATCCTGTCA